>NC_057390.1:86190981-86512834 GCF_019320065.1 Cervus canadensis | reverse complement strand
AGAAGTGGTACTATGTACATAGTCCTAAACCAGGCTCTTTATAGAACACATTTAAACATCAGGAAATTGACTTTTAAGTTACCAAGTTGTGTATATCTCAGTCTTGACAAAATAAACCCAAAATTGTTCACTGAGGCCTTTAGATGCATTTCTTTTTGTCCCTGATATTTTTGAACCTCTGGAAGTGGCATATAGCCTGACTTACATTACTAAATATGTAACATAAGTAGAAATAATGGTTTTCATCCAATAGTAAATTATTGATTCCCTTTACCTCATTTTGATATTATTTCTAAGCCTACACAATTCCTGCCAAAAGGGAAAAGGATGTAAATTCATGTGCATTCCAAACAAGCATGAGTTGCTCTCAAATTGTAAATCTGGTCCTTTTTAAACCCTCTCACTCCTATCAAGTAAACAAGTCCAAATCCTTCATATTGCAAAACATTGTAAAATTAAAATATGAGAAAGGCCTAAAGTTGGTCCAGGTTGCAAATAGAACATCATTGCTCTGTTCTTATAGCATGTAATTCATTGGAGCTTGGACTTCATCGATACTGTGTCAAATGGTGAGAGAGGGAAGACGTTAGTTCCAGTTTCAGAATTAAAGCCGTAGAACCAGCTCTGTGGGAATGGTCTCAATGTCTCTCTCAACTCTGGTTGTTCTCTGGGAAGAAGATGTAACCAGAGCAGCACTGGCTTCATTTTCAGAGGTGGGGGTCCACATATTCTTCTCACTTTGCCTACCTGACATGTATCCTGTGTCTGCCCCCCCGCCCCCAGGCCCACGAGTTCATGGACCCTAAGAAGATTGGCTTAATAGTTTACACCTGGCTTCCCTGGAAAGAGAACCTCTACCTGCCCAGTGAGGGGCCCTCCATTCTATCCTGTCTGCTGGTTTCTGGTGGCCTGATAGCCAAAGAGACCCTCAAGTGGTTTCAGTTACTGGCTCCTCCATCACCCCCTCCTTCCAGGTGTGGACCTCACTGATGCTATCTTTCGGGCAGCATGTGCCCTTTTCACCCACACTGCTGCCTAAGTCAACATCCTGCCTACTGCATCCAGAGCACCATCTCCGTCTTCAGTCTCTACTACCAATCACCAGCATGTTCACCCTCCCGGCCCCCAGTCGCCTGCATTTAGGATCACTGGTATTGCAGATCCCATGTTTGGGTTGCACATAAGGTGACACTGAAACTCCCTGGGTCATTGGTGGTTCTGAAGCATCGCCATCACCTGACTCTAGAAGCATCTGGAATGGGGTCAAGGTTAGAGTTAAGGATGGAGCCCACCTGCCAGGAGTCCGAGTTCTTGGTGCTATGGTCCTAGCTACCTTCGGGCAGCTTCCTCAGAGACAGAGCTGAGGCTTGGTGTTCTTGTGCAAATTGTGATTTATAGGGGAAGCTTTCCCAGGAGAGGGAGTGCATAGGAAACAGCAAATGAAGCTAGAAAAAGAGGAAACATCTGATGAGTTTATATTCAGGATGATTCTGCAGGGAACTGAGCTGCACCGAGGAAACCAATGGTATTTTGTCTTTAGGCAACAGGATCTGGACTTGTGTTTTTCAGTCACTGATGGTCTTTGGGCGTGGCGTCACTGGCCATGTATCTACGGCTAGCTTGTCAATACTCTTGGACACCAGTAGGTAGAGGAGCTCTGGGGAGAGCACCAGCAGCTCATTATATAGACTTTCTACCACCACAGGTGCCTCTAGGGGCTGGTATAGGGCACATTTATGCCCAGCTCCCATTCCACTAGGCAGAAATAGCATGTAATTTCCACTTTAATATGGCTGCTTGGTTAGACTCTCTCTCCTTAAAGGTATTATTTAGAAACCTCATCTTATATCTGTGCAATAGCATTTTTATGTCTCTGCCAGTACATTGGAATAGTGCTTTTTGGTCAATTTGCATTCTCAGACTGGTTTCGATCTTTATTCCATGGGGAATCCATGGTCCCATACAAACCAAGGGATGTATTAGCACTGCTAATTTACAAGGAGGTCTTAAATCCAAGGAAGGAGTCAAAAAGTGTCAGATGTTTGGCTTCCTTGCATAGGTAGAAAGGTCTGAATTGCAATATAATTGCTATTTCTATACAAAATATACAAGTAAGCAGTAAATGCTGGAGAGGGTGTGGAGAAAAGGGAACCCTCTTACACTGTTAGTGGGAATGCAAACTAGTACAGCCGCTATGGAAAACAGTGTGGAGATTTCTTAAAAAACTGGAAATAGAACTGCCATATGACCCAGCAATACCACTCTTGGGCATACACACTGAGGAAACCAGATCTGAAAGAGACATGTGCACCCCAATGTTCGTCGCAGCACTATTTATAATAGCCAGGACATGGAAGCAACCTAGATGCCCACCAGCAGACGAATGGATAAGGAAGCTGTGGTACATATACACCATGGAATATTACTCAGCCATTAAAAAGAATTCATTTGAATCAGTTCTAATGAGATGGATGAAACTGGAGCCCATTATACAGAGTGAAGTAAGCCAGAAAGACAAAGAACATTACAGCATACTAACGCATATATATGGAATTTAGAAAGATGGTAATGATAACCCTATATGCAAAACAGAAAAAGAGACACAGATGTACAGAACAGACTTTTGGACTCTGTGGGAGAAGGCGAGGGTGGGATGTTTCGAGAGAACAGCATGTATATTATCTATGGTGAAACAGACCACCGGCCCAGGTGGGATGCATAAGACAGGTGCTCGGGCCTGGTGCACTGGGAAGACCCAGAGGAATCGGGTGGAGAGGGAGGTGGGAGGGGGGATCGGGATGGGGAATACATGTAACTCCATGGCTGATTCATGTCAATGTATGACAAAACCCACTGCAATGTTGCGAAGTAATTAGCCTCCAACTAATAAAAATAATTGAAAAAATATATATATACAAGTAAATGATGAAAATTAGTAGCTAACTACCAGAGAGTTTACTGAGGTTTGCAGGGTGATATGGCAGAGGCTTACTTTTGACCTGGCCTACTATGGTCGACTTACTGCTAAAAACCAACCGTATGTGACCAATGTACAGTCAGTGCCCTGGCAGAGATGTGAGCCTCTAACCAACTTGACTTCCTCTGCTTCCTGAGCCCAAAGCATGACCGTTTCCCCACCCCATCTGACCACATTTCTCAGAGTCTAGAGAGACCATGTGGCCAAGTTCTAAGCAATGTGATGTGAGCTGTGCCATTTCCAGTGTGTTGTTCATACTTATTTGTCTTCCAGGCCACACGCGAGGGCACATTGACGGTTGCAGGGTCCATACCATCCTGGATTCTGGGATGGCAATTGTGCCCACCTTGAACTCTTTTTTGAATGAGAAAGAAACTTTATGCTTGAGCCAATATCCCTGTATCACTCAGCATAGTATTAATAATAGAAATGAGATAGCACACTCAAATTTGAGTAACTTAAGGATAGTTTATTGGAAAGGGACCAAAGACATTGGTCTGGGCAGGATGGTGATACACCTGGGATAGCCCAAGTCTGGTGACAGACTTGTTTTTTTTTTGGGGGGGGGGGTGCGGTGCACCAAAATAGCTGCAGATGGTGACTGCAGTCATGAATTTAAAAGACGCTTGCTCCTTGGAAGAAAAGTTAAGACCAACCTAGACAGCATATTAAAAAGCAGAAACATTACTTTGCCAGCAAAGGTCCATCTAGTCAAAGCTATGGTTTTTCCAGTAGTCATGTATGGATGGGAACGTTGGGCTACAAAAAAAAGCTGAGCACAGAAGAACTGATTCTTTTGAACTGTGGTGTTGGAGAAGACTCTTGAGAGTCCCTTGGACTGTGAGGAGATCCAACCAGTCCATCCTAAAGGAAATCAGTCCTGAATATACATTGGAAGGACTGATGCTGAAGCCGAAACTCCAATACTTTGGCCACCTGATGTAAAGAACTGACTCATTTGAAAAGACCATGATGCTGGGAAAGATTGAAGGCAGGAGGAGAAGGGGATGACAGGGGATGAGATGGTTGGATGGCATCACCGACTTGATGGACATGAGTTTGAGTAAATTCCAGGAGTTGGTGATGGACAGGGAGGCCTGGCGTGCTGAAGTCCATGGGGTCAGAAAGAGTCGGACACAACTGAGAGACTCAACTGACTGACTGGCAGAGGTCTGAAAGGATAAGGAGAGAAGAGGCTATTGGAAACCGAGAAGAAGGCCTGGAGCTGGTTCCCTGAGAGAATTGATGTCCTGTTAAGGATATGACTAGCCCAGGATGACTCCCCAGAGAGGGACCTGGAGCATAACACCTGGACCTCCATCCACTCCTTCCCTCTGGTCCCCCAGGGGCTCCCTGTTATGGGAAAACCAAAGCGGGGCTGGAGGACTTGGGATTTGTAAGTCAGTCTCTCAGAGCTAAGGCACAGTTGAACAGGAAATCTTAGGCAAATGGAATACATCAACAAAAGGTACTTTGGGATCTGTTTGTCACATCAATTTTTTCACCCCAACCAATACAGACTTTAAGTAATGGAGTGAGGAAGAAGTACCGAATATCCCAGATGCTAAAAGGGATCAGCTCACATGAATATTCAATGAGAGGAAGCTAACAAGCTCATGGAAATTTTTTTTTTACTGTTAGCAATTCTATCTATTACTGTGTCAAATCTAATTTCCTACATCTTCTATCCACTGGGCATCTATCTTCTCTATGAGGTTACATAGGATACATCAAAACCTTCAGGCACATTAGAGCCCAGCAAACATTTGAAGGCAGTTGTCATATTCCTCTCCACTGCTTTTTTTTCTCTCTCTACAGGAACTGCAGAGCCTCCGTTTCTTTACATCCAGGTTTCTGAATCCAGGATTCACCTTGTCTGTCTCCTCTGTGTGGTCACTAGTTGAGGGTGCTGTTTATAAACTGAGCTACCAAGAGCTGAAGAAAGTACTTCTGGGATGACATTTATTTTACATACAAAGAACCTATTTCCAGAATTATGCCTTAATTAAATAAAGAAAGACACGTTTTTAAAGTCATCAAGTTATAGAGTAGATCAGATGGACTTTGATAACCACGACATCCTCTAAGTCAGAAGTCAGCAATATTCTTCTGTAAAGAGCCAGATAGTAAAGATTTTCAGTTACGTGAACCAAACAGTCTCTGAGGAAACTACTCCACTCTGCCTGGCAGACAAGCAACCACAGAGCAGATGTAAATGCCTGTGTGAGGCTGGCTTCCAACATCGTATTATAAGAACCAGCCAGGCCACTGGGCAGACTTGACCCACGGACCAGAGTATTCTGACAACTGCTCTAGGTCAGAAGTTTTCAAATTTGGCTCCATCCTAGAATCTCTGAGGCAGATTTTAAAATCCTCATCCCCAAGTCACACTCATATCAACTCAACCATTTTATCTCGGTGGGGGAGGGCTGGCTGGGGCAGTAAGTCCAGGCTCCTTGACAGTGTCCATTCATCTAGTGGGGGTGATGGTTTCGGCTCCCTATCAGCCTAATCTGACCCCCGGAGAGCAGCTGGGACAGCTCATTGCAGGCTGGTGAGGGGCAGGAGTGGGCATCTGCTCAGAGCTTACTGCTGTTGCTGGGATTGAACCACACAGCGTCCTGTCCTGTTTGTCTGGAGTGAAGCAGGTACCATCTAAAGATTTGGTGTCTTGCTCAGCTGTCCCTTTCCTGGTTCTTTGGCTAGAGAGAGAAGACTTGGTCTTTCTGTTGCTGTTGTAGTTTTGTTTTCTGTTGTTTTGTTTGTTTGTCTTTGCTCCTTGGCATTTGTAAGTTGCCACAAAGCCTCCAGCTCCACATATGGAATACACAGACCTGACCAGGACACTCTCCACCCTTAGTTCCAAATCTTCTCACTGGTCTGCCTTCTCTTTTCAGAAGGAAACATTTTTCAGAGTTGCTAGTGTTTGTCTTATTTAGCTTGACCAGGGTATTAGTGTTATATAGTGGGAGGAATAGGGAAACTGGCTCCATTTTCCCAGGTTGTTTTTGAACATTAAATGCTGGTAGGCTGTTTCCTTTCCATCATGTACCTTAACCATTTAATGTTTACCTAAAAATAAGGCAGAGAGAAACTCAGGTAGGCAGCTTACCTTGGGAAGCAGTCAGGAACCACATTAGATGTCATCCTTTCCTCAGGAGACTTAAGGAGTGTTGCTTAAATTTGTGAAAGTCATTCCTGGAGACTGTTCTGTGGAGCCTGTTGTTGGAAGTTCCAAGCTCATCCTGCAGGTGAAGATCTTCAAGTTGACCCTGTGTTCACAGATACAGAATATTTTCATTGTGTCTTATTCCTCAGAATCTCATTCTCTAATCAAAGGGGTCTCCAGATGGGGTCTCCAGACCTGCAGCAGGTTCTTTGCTAAAAATGCAATTCTTTGGGTCCACCAAGAACTATAAAACTGGGAATCCCATTTAAGGAAATTTGGGCTTCTCTGATGCCTCAGATGGTAAAGAATCTGCCTGCAATCAAGACCTGGTTTCGATCTCTGGGTCAGGAAGATCCCCTGGAGGAGGAAATGGCAATCCACTCCAGTATTCTTGCCTGGAGAATTCCATGGATAGAGGAGCCTGGTGGGCTACAGTCCATGGGACCACAAAGATTCGGACACAGCTGAGTGACTAACACACACATTCTGGTGGTTCAGTGATTAAGATTCTCTGCTTCCAATGCTGGAGGGTAGGTCTGACCCCTGGTTAGGGAGCTGAGATTCCACTTGCCTTGCAGGGTAGCCGAAATCACTGAAACCCCACCTGAGAATCCCTGTCCTGATCTATCAATACTAACACTATAACCTATTAACAGAATTTAGACTCTTATTCTTGCCTGGAGAATTCCATGGACAGAGGAGCCTGGCAGGCTACAGTCCATGGGGTCAAAGAGTCAGACATGACTCGGTGACTACATGCACACACGCACACAAACACAGACTCATTTTATGTCTTGGGTATCTTTATTCAGTGGTTCTCAATTTTTTCGGTCCACTGGAATCACATGAGAAACTTCAAAGCAAGAAGGACTGCCCTTGTCACCCCTGGAGACTATGAGTTAATTGGTCTGAGTGTAGCCTGCTTTTCAGAAATCTTAAAATGTCCTAAGAAGGATATGATGGTTGGATGGCACCACCAACTTAATGGACATGAGTTTGAGCAAACTTCGGGAGATAGTGGAGGACAGGGAAGCTTGGTGAACTGCAGTCTGTGGGGTTGCAAAGAGTTGGACATGACTGAGCGACTGAACAACACAAGATGCAGTAAATAATTATCACACTTCCCCCAAAACCTTTCATCCCCTCTTAAACAGGAGCACCATCTTGTTTTACCGTCAGTTAATTAGTGAGTGCTGTGAATTCTAATCAAGCAGATCTGGTGGACCTAGAAACCCCATTTTTATAAGAATTTCAAGTCATTTTGAACAGCTTTGTTTAGAAGTAACTGCCTTGCACCCCAAAGAACATGAAATAGAAATACCTTGAGCAGAGAGAAAACCATTGACTTCCACGTGTCATAGGGGATGTTTCTACAAAAATCCAGAGATTCTGGGTCGTCTCAGTCTGAGATAGATTCCTTCACCACAACCTCCTGGAACTTCCTTCAATCTGCTTCTGCGTCTGTGACCTTGTTTTCCAGGACCTGTTTCTCAGAGGGCTTGTAGCTGCAGAAGCCTTTCTGAAAACAAAGCTTTGTGTCAACTCGGCTACTTTTTGTCTAGGCTTTTGGTAAACTCTGGTGATCCCCTAGGAGTTGGTAATGAGAATTAATTTGCACTAGCCTCACATCAAGACTCGTTCTCTTCTGCAAACACTATATTTCATTTACCTTCCCCACTACTTCCACCACAATATTTACCAGAGGATACCTCTCAAACACGATACCACTATAAAAACATGTCTAAACACCCAAATAAATCCCAGATGGATTAAAGATGGAAACGTTGAAAACAAGAAACTGAAGCGTATAAGCCTCAGAAATAATTCTTTAATCTTGAGGTTAGGGATCTGGCAAAACTCCAGTATCAATATCTTCATGCTCTCCTCTGGAGCCTGTCACATTCCACAGAGAAGACTGGCGCTCCTGCCTGCCTGCCTGCCAGCCTGGTGGGAACCAGTGGGCCGGGCTCCCAGGACATTGGCATCCAGGCTCCTACGTTCCCTGGTCACCCAGCCATCGGGGTGGATCCAATCTGCATTGAGGACTCGGGCAGGGAGACACGAAGTTGTAACACATGTGAGAAGAGACCCCTGGGCTCCTGCACATGGGGAATTTCAAGTGGTCCTGATGCACAGGCAGAGAGAGTAGCCCGGATCCAACTGCCTTAACTGGCTCTCAGCCCTTCTTCTTGATTTCTGCCCCTGAATTCGCCCCCATTCCAGTGCTGCCAGCTGCGGAGATGGTCATGGTCAAGATGACTCCCTCCCAGGCTCCTTACTGTGGACTCAGGACACCACTCTTTTGCGTCCTGAGGTCTTTTTCAACTTCTCAACTTATTTCCAGCTCCTGAATATTGTTCCCCTTGGACTCAGTCAATGCCCTGGTGTATCTACAACAAGCTTTTGCTCTAGTTTTCATAGGGTTTGGCAAGGGAGCAAAAAGGAGATGCATGTATTCCTGTGGTCATTTTTACCTGGAGAAGGCAATCTAATTTTTAATGTTTTATATAATAGGGAATAAATGCAACAGTCCTAGGAAAAGAATCAAGAGTAAGCATTTAGGAAAGAAAGAGAGAAACCTTCTAAGTACATCAGATTAGAGGAGTGTGGCCACCAAAGAGAACCGATCCTCCTGAATATCCACCTGACTCAGAGGGAGGTCAACCTGCTGCTAAGCTGCTCAGCGAGAAAAACAGTGCTATTCCTGTGTCCAGGTTTCCTTTGCTCCTTGGGTGGACCACTCTTCAGTGTGATAGTGGGGTGGCTCCTCCCTCCTCCAGCACCCTGCAAAAAAATAAATAGGTTCTCTTGCAAAGGAAATTCTAGATTTCCTCAGTCACACCCTACTATTTTAAAATCTATCTTGGCAGAAAAAAAATCCCTCCCTCTGTTTAAATAAATGTATTCATGCATAAGCTCAAGGCATCTAGTCTGCTCAGCAAGCCAGTGTCTTCTCTTTATATAGTCTGTTGATTACATAAAGCCTGTTATTAGGTCTCTGCATCGTCTCTCTGATACATGAAGAGTAAATAATCCTTAACACTTCCTGGTTCTTACTTCCAGGTTTTGCTTCATCTCGATTTTTTTCCCCCCTCAACCTCCCCAAGCTGTCTGTGCCACTTCTTAAGTTGGTAATACCTTAACTATGCTAAGGTTGCAGGCATAAGGTCGCTGACCTACCAGGCTATTGGTCACTCACATTCACCACGCATTTATTACTATTTTTGCATCTGAATTTATTGTTGCCCCAGGTATTACTAATGAGTATTTCTCTTTTTTTTCTGCTTACAAAACATAATTTAATGAATTTTTTTGAATTATAGATAGCTTAAGAGAAAAGAGAAAGGGGTTCTTTATATCAAAGAAAAAAAGCATTAAAGCATCAACAATATTCCTGACAAAACCCACACTCTTCCTCTATCAATTTATAGAGTTCTGTGAACTAGTTCTTGTTCTGCTTCATCTTGGGTTAGAAATCTCATAAAGCCATCAGTTTCTCTACGAGACTTCTGGAAATCCTGACTTAGTGTAGTAGCACAGTGAGCTAATAAGTGTTTCTTTTATCACCCACTATGACTTTCAGATGTTTTGCACCAGACTTGCTCACCATTCATCCTTTGGCTAATGTTTATATCTTCTTTCTCCCCTAATTGTACAACTGCAGCCTCAGAGGAACAGTTTTTTCCAAAGCTAAACTGGTAATGGTTTATAAACCATTTGTTTGTTTTATATTTTTGTTGAGTATATATTATATATAATATATATATTATATGTTTAATATTTTATATTATATAAAAATATAATGTTTATTATAAACAAAATGTACTTTTGTTTCCTTAGTTTGTAATAAATTTCAGCTGTATTTATGTAGCATGACCAAATCAAACATTGGATGGTGGGGAGAGGCTGAGTTGGTTAGATTTTTCTTATTATTAGTCAGAAGCTCTGAAGAACATCTCTCAGGGCTCTGGGGACCCAGGAGACCTGCCATGATTGAGAGCATCACAGAAGACAAAGCTGTTTTGACTTCATTGAAAAAAGTCAGAGACAGAGGCTGCTTCTATGTAGCCCTGGTAAGAAATATTAGAATAAAACTTGGGTAGGTACCAATAATAATTTAAATTCAGTTAATAAAGCTGTTATATAATACCTGTTGATCTAGCTATTTAAATAGTTGGTCTATTTTTTCTTGACGTATAATTGTGATATAAGTTAAATACAATACATAATGATGTGTATCAGTAGATTGATCATAATGTTTATTATCCAGCTTAGCATTCTTTCAGAGTGAAAGAATATCCTATCAATAGTTACACAGGGTCAACTGGAATAAACCAGGACTATCTTGGGAGAATGGCAACAATTGGCCATGCTTTTATGAAGAGTGTTATTGTTAAAGAAAGCACAATTGACTGAATTGTGTTCTAAATGCCCCAAGACTGACTTGGCCATGGAGCAGGAAAATCACATCAACTTTCCCTTACTTTGTAATGAACAGCTGTTCTTTAAGTCTGAGAATAACACGGAGCAGAGGACACTCCTCTGCATGGCTATGTTGCAACCATTAGAAGCATCACTGGGGAGCAGGAGGTAGTTTGTGGGTGGGTTTGCTTCTTCTATCAGGATCTAGTGAGGCGATGTGGCCTGACAAGGCTACACCTCCATTTAGCTGGAGCTGCTTCCCCACGGCCACGGCATAGTGCTCCAAATGCATGAGGCAAGGAGCATGTTGAACTCAGAGATGAAAAATTAAGCAAGCGCTCATCATTTTGACAATAAGCTAGTTTTGAACTTGAATGAATTCTTTTTCTCCTCTGAGCCTCAACTACTTCATCTGTAAATTAAACTGGATTGTTAAAATGTGTCTGCACTGCAATTTGAGGGAGATAATCCATGTATTCTTGACACATAGTACATAATTCATATAATGTACAATTGTAAATAATCATACATTTGCATTCCAAGTTTAAGATAATGTATTGACTTAATCATGATCATTTCTTTGGAAGATAGAAGTAGCAGTCATTTTGGTCTCACACTTTATGTCTATTACTCCTTCTTGTCAATAGCTCAATCCTGTCTTGATTCACAATGGCTAAAATTGTAGTGTCGTAGAAAAACTTTTAAAAAACGTATAATGTCCTAAAGTCTCTTATGCAGTTATTAAAGCTCTGGACAACTGATTGTCTTTTTTATGTAATCAGTTTCTCAATACTTAAAACAGCTTTCTGTTAGGCTGATCTAAATCACATTCATTAGAATCAAAAATTATAAAATTTTAAAAAATTACAGGTTAATAAGCAGTAGCTTACCTTTTAAAAGGTTTGGAAAATCGAAGTACCCAGAGTTCAATTAGAAAATAAGGGATCAAAAGATGCTACAAATCTCATCAGAAAACAAAAACCTAGAAAGGATGTTAGAGTACATGAAAGTGAAATGTAAAATGTATCCTAAAAGATAAATTTCCTATTTCAATCATCCTGCAGTTTATATTTTGTCAGTCTGACAATAATTTGTAATCAAGCTGATTGTAATTGACCAAATGAGATTAATAAGTGACTGAAAACATACCTTATGGTTTGATCTCTACTTTGACATAAAATAATGAGGTTGGAAAGTTTGCAACTATGATTGTATTTAACTTTCATCTATCTCAATTGGTACGTGGGATATAAGGGGAAATTATAAGGATGCACTGAAGGTTAAGTTTCACTGATGGCTGCTCCTACATATTTTATATTTCTAAAATTTCCTAGAGAATGTCTTTGGTCTTTCAAGGTGCAATAGGACACCCATTTTTTTCCAGAAATCAGGCAAAGTCAAACAACAGTTTCATTGCTTTGTTCATACCCTATGTGTGTTCTCAGACATGTTGGATGTCTTTGCTCTGAAAGTCTTTTGCACACGGGGCGCTGTTTCTGCTTGCTGCTGATAAGGGAACCAGGATTCACGGAGAACTGACTGAGACTCCATAGGGTGGAGCTCCTCACAGACGGATGTCTTGTCACTCCAAGTCCTGTACACTTTCTGCTCAAACAGTGATCTTTCACACTGCGTTCCTGAGTTTTAAGGACTCTTCAAATCATGATAGGAGCAATGGGGATGGAGGGAGACAAGGGCCTTCAGCCATGCTGGTTCCACGTCCCACTGGCAGACATGCAGGCGTCCACATCTACTCATGTACCCAGACTGCAAGAGAAGGGAGGTCAGCGGGATTCCAGGGGATCAATCCAGGGCTACCCCCGCCCTGTGGAGCGTCTTCCCAGGGAGCTTGGCCTCTTCACCGTGCCCTGCCACCACCACCTCCTTGAGCCTCCAGGACCACACGTGGGGCCCAGCTCTGCCAGGCCAACTCAGGGTCAGTGCCTCTATTTCTATAGAATAAGGAAGAAGGTGAAAGGTAAGAATCAAGGGGGGCATCAGTTTCCCACCTTCTCAGACTCATTAACACTGAACAGCCGGAGCCTGGGCTGCAGCACTGAGGTGTGGGCGGGTGTGGGCGGGTGTGGCAGGTGTGGGCGGGTGTGGCAGGTGGAGGTGTTCCTATGGAGCATCTCAAGTTGCCTCTTAGTGACGCACGGGGCTGAGGTGGGTTGTTCAGGGGTCAGCAGAGTCTAGGCTGCAGCAGGAAAAGAGAAGGAAACACTGGAAGCCAGGCTGATCTGATTCTGGCCACGGGAAGCTGTGGACAGTTTCAGCCACTCCGTCTGGCTTCCTGACCTGATTCTGTAACAGTGTTGACTTCCCTTCTAGGAAGCCACGCGCAGTAGAAGTAGCCCTGACCATTCTTCACTGACCTCTGAGGAGCTCCCAAGGCGGGAGATGATCAGGCTGAACTGGATGGTTGAGTTTACCTTTGTTTTCAGAGGAGGTCAAGGCCTCAGCAGCACAAGGAGGGCCAGGACATAAGCCAAAGGGGTTTGCTCAGCTGGTAAAGAACCCGCCTGCAATGCAGGAGACCCCTGTTCAGTCCCTGGGTTGGGAAGATTCCCTGTTGAACCGTACGGCTACCCGCTCCAGTTTTCTTACCTGGAGATTTTCATGGACAGAGGAGCCTGGCAGGCTTGAGTCCATGGGATCGCAGAGTAGGACAGGACTGAATGACTTTCATTTTCACTTTTCTCACAAAAAAACAGTACGATGAACCCTAAACTAACGTTGCACTGAGACTACATCACCTCATGCAGGACAGAAAGGGAATGTAATCAACTATCTAGGAATATACGTGAAAGTGAAAGTGTTAGTCACTCAACCGTGCCCGACTCTTTGCAAGCCCATGGACTGTAGCCTGCCAGGCTCCTCTGTCCATGGGATTCTCCAGGCAAGGATACTGAAGTGGGTTGCCACGCCCTCCTCCAGGATCTCCCCAATCCAGGGATCCAACCCAGGTCTCCCGCATTGCAGGCAGATTCTTTACCCTCTGAGCCATATGTAAAGAGCATCACAGAGGGCACACGGTGAAGGAAGAGATCCTAGAATAAGATGTTTAACTCAGAAAATTCAGGATCATGGTTCCATAATGGCCAACAGTCCTCACATAGACAAGTAGCATATGGGTCAATTTCTGACAGACAGATCAGTTAGAAACCAGTGGTTGGGTGTCGTGTGTGTCTCCCAGTGTGGGTCATGCTGGAGAAGAAACTGGGGAATTCACAGTACTGGGAGCAAGGTGTGTGTGCTGGTGGTCCCGAGTATATTTTTGTTCCCCAGTGTAGCCCGTGCAGAGCAGGGCAGCAAGCATAACTCTCACACAAATTCACACTCCCCAGCACCCATCCTAAATCTCGAGTCACCTAAGGATGAGAAAACACATTTTCATAGATTCTCTTTTAGGAATTTTTTCTCTTCTCACAATTGCCATTCCCAACTTGCATGAATTTTAATGCATTTAATACATATAAGTAAATAAGCTGTCAGTGTATATTATTGCACACACCTGTGCTATTAATAGGTTTAACAGAAGAGGTAGTCAAAGAGGTCCAGTACATTTGACAAGGTGAAGTCATTAAAAAAATAGGAATTAGTATGTTATATATATATATATATATATATATACATGCAGCTCTGTTCATAGTAAATATTTTGTAATGATAACTCATTTGAGAATTATTTTAAGTTAACTAAAACAAATTGGGTCAAGGCCTGTTTCATGGATAAGACAATTTTGCTTATTCTACAGTCAGGCAGGTCTGTGGATCAGGCGAGACACCCAAAGCCTAATGAAATATTTAAGAAAGGGCTTTCTCCATGCCGACACCAATCAGTCTTACCAATCAAATGGCTGAGGCAGCTGTACATGTTGGGATTGGGAAGGTAAGAAACAGATAATAAGACAGAACGACAAAATCATGCAAACAGAGCATTTCAGATGAAAGAAATGGGTAGACTGTGGGTGGGCGATAACCCTGTGAGTGTGGGGTTTATAGTGGTGTTAGTGATACAGCCTTAACCATCAGAGGATGAGCTGGGTGAGGGGAAGTGGGGTGTGTATAATACAAGCACACTTACAAGTCTTCGTTCTTTGGTGGAGAAACATTTGCGTGGACCCTGAGACTTAAGGAACCAGAAGGTCTGTTCAAAAAACATGCCTTTCTGAACCACTGCATTTATGCAGCAATTTCTAAAGGAGAAAAAAAAAAAGATCATTTGACAAGCCCGTCTTTGTGAAAACCACCGCCAAGCAAGAAGGGCTGAGAAGGTGACTTTCTAGCTTATACTCACTGTGTTCTCTGAAGAGAGACCAAGCCCCCTCCGCCATCTTCTCTCTCTGCTCAGATGCTTCCCCTGACATTCAACCTGCTCCTTGACCTCAGGAGCCAGGATTCAGACTCAGAAACAGGCAGAATGACAACAAAGATACCTATTACCCACGGGGAGGAAGAAGTGGGTGCAAGGGTGTGCTGGCTTTCCCTGTGATTTCTGGGCTTTGAGAGAGCAGCAAGCTGGATCTCTCCAAGGCAAAGAGATGACCACGTTAGCAAGGGTTTCTGGCTTTCTTCCCGTAAAATGGAAATGAGAGATGGGGCGATCCTCAGGCTCTGGCTTTCGGAAAAGCCTGCACCCCTGGCCACCCGCCCCTCCCTCCGCATGCTCCCGCGCCTGTCTCCTCTACCCTCACTCTGCACTCATTCTAGCCCAGCCGTCTTATGATAAAAGAAGGATGCCAAGCAGGGTACATTCAGGCGGATTGTCAATGTATCCGTACACATTCTCAGTCTCTGCTCAGTGTTCCATGACAACAAGGTGAGACGGCAGAGGTTATCCGAACAGCTGCTGCCTAAGCTGGAAATTCCAGGCATTGAGCACCATCTGTCTATACGTTCACAGATGTATAGAAGAGCCATCTATCAGCCTGCAGCCCACAGCTGCGTCCCCACCGGGCTGCTTCCTTCCCGGCGAGGAACAATAAGAGCTAGTTCTTCACTTTGTGTCGCACAGAATGGCTGATTTGATTAAGTCCCCAACTCTCATTATGCTAGGTAGGGGTGTAGAATTTCAATGATAATCCATAATGCATGACCAGTTTGTCACCATGGCAACATAAATTCAAGGTTACTAGCTCAGACGCATAATTGGGTGTGCATTGAGTGCTGAAGGAGGGCTGTTAAAATTCTTGTCATAGAAAAGTAACATCCATCATACTGTCTGAAATTGCAAAGTACTCATAATCAGACAGAAAAATCCTTGGAGAAAAATGTTAATAAAATAACTATTACAGCCTAATAAAATTATTAAGTTTAACCACTGTGGTTTTCAAAGTATTTCAGTTAAGAAGAATGGAGTAGACACCTCATTAAACATTGAAGACTTAGGTTTCACCTCCCCCACCAATATTTGCATGAAATATGGATCTAAAGAATTTTTCGTCTCAGTGTGATTGATTGATCAAAATAAATCCCACATAATAAAATATACCACCACACATATTTATTTCGTTTTTGTATTTCATATTGGATTTTTCTTAGCTGTGAGAATATTTCCTTAATAAAATGCTCTGGGGGAAAACTAAATCTACTTCTCTGCTCTAAAATGTTCAGAATTAAATTATGTATGTTATTTGCTGTATCTCCCAAAGTAGAGACATGAAAACGAAGGTGGAGACAAGAAAATGAAAAAGAGTCAGAAAGAGATAAGAACGTGTTACATTATCAGCCCATCCCACCATGGGTTCATTTTGGTATTTATAATTATTCATCATAGAATTTTTGCTCAAATGTAAGGGCCAATAAAAATCCAATGCAAAATAAAATGTGTGCTCTGTAAAAGGATTCCATCTTGGACCAGAATGATTATGGTAATGACTTGTTTTGGTGTCTGCCTTTGCCAATGAAGTAGAACCAGGCAGAGTTATAAATGAGCCTTGCATAAATGGCTGAGAATTAAGCAGAGTGTTATTGGAGGGGCACAGCATGGCTCACTGAAGGTCCTCCCTCGTTTTCTTTGATGGAGTGTAACCAATGCCTCCCCATGTTGTTGCCTCTTTGGATTTTAATTTGAGATGCTTTGCTCTGTGGGGTTATTGACTAGAATTTTTCATAAAACATAACCCGTTTTAAATATATTTTCTCCTTTCACTATATGACCCAGTAGTGGATACATTTCTGAAACCCCAATCTATTCTTTGTTAATGAGATTCAGCTCTTCTTTAATTCTATTGAAGAATGTGAGATTCATTGACTTAAGCGATAAGAGAATCCTGCCAAATAGAATCAGACATGGCCACACCAGCTTGGAAACACTGCTGTGCTTCTGCTTAGACCTCGCAGGAAGAGAGACTGCTTGATCCTGCCTTCATCTTCATATTGTATTTCATGCTTTCTTCTCCAGCAGCACTCCAGGATATGCACAAAGTCACTTCTTTTCCTGGATATCAAATCTGCTATCATTATAGAATGACTAAAATATTAGGTAAAGGCACAAACAAAGCTAGTTTTCAGGCAGCTGACATTACACTGTATATATCATTTACCTTCTAGAATTTCTAGTGCTGTCCTCAATTTTCTACAAAGCCAAGTGAGATTAGATGATGTTTTAAAGTGAAAACCAGAGATTTATTCTTTAAATGAAGATCACATATCCCCAGGACCTTTGCAATGCTTTAAAGTCAAAAATAAGAGAAAAGCAAGAATCAAAATCAGATGACCTAATTCAGAATATAGGTGTAATTTTATATATTTTTTTTGCATTGTGTTTAATCATCCTAATGGCTGTGTCCTTTGGAATTTTTTTTTTTTTTAATTGAAGATACTTTGTGCGGGGCAATTTCATTTGAAATATGAAGGGGTTTTGTTCTGAAAGAGCTTGCTTACAAAAGTCACATCTGGAAGTATGTTCAGCCTCAACTGCACACATGTAAGTCCAATTAACATCACGAAAGCTCAGGAAAATATCCCCTGCCAGCCAGCTGAGGGGGAGGGGCGGTGGACCGAAGAAAGAGGTTTGTGTCTCTGATTTAAATACAAGTGACTTTGTGGAAAACACTAGCTTGGGCTCAGATGAACGCCTATTGTGGAGAGCACTGGGTCTGCAGACAGAGGAGTTTCTGATTTGATGTTCAGGGAAGCGCCATCGTAATCAGGAACAAATACTAATCTCGGATGTTTGGACCAGAAGTATGTCTCTGCAAATAGTTAGGGTGTGAGTCAAATTTAGTTTTTAAAGCCTCTAAGGTAATTTAAAACTTTATTATTTGAAGAGTTTGGCTTTAGTAGAATGAAAGAAACAAACTGATCAGCACTAATATGTATTGATTCAAAACAGCCTATTGACTATTATTCAAAATTCTTTATGCCGTATACACTCTTTATAAGAAAAAAACACTTTTAATTAAACCAAAGTGTAACCATCAATAATGTGAATTTTGTCATAACCAATATTCTATTTTCAGTTATTCTTTTAAAAAACTGAATGGCGACCCATGTTTTTGTTCATAGAATTAGAGACAGTGGGGATATTACAATATGAGTGACTCAGGTTCATTGAGTCTCAAAATTTTCATCAGAAAATCTAGCTTCCAGTTTGCAAACATGCTGCAGTTAATTTTCATTTTTAACAAGCTACAGTTTGATTTTAGTCAATCATCCCAAGCCTGAAAAGATTATGAAATGAGCATGTGATAAATATCTAGGAATAATAATGTATCAAACCTTTAGATAAATTGTGAGACAGGAAGACAAAAATTCTTCATGTGTTAACATTCAGAAGGAATCCTAATGCTCTAATTCTAATTAACACCAGTTAAGTAAAAGGTACATATTGCTGAAAAGAGTAAACAAATAAATGTATTGCTCGTGAAATCCACTCTACACACACACCAAGTCAGGCCTTCAACCTTCTCATCATTTCCTTTTGCATTTGATTGTCATTTTTAATCACATCATACTCTGAGGCTTTTCCATTCATTGGTTAGCTTTACAAAATTCAGAAAAACTAACACCCAATATAGTTGGATATACTTGCTCTGAAAACCTGTTAAATGTGTGAAGTGTATTTTTTATACATATGATGAAGACTGTTAGCAAGTTGCTTTCTGTGAGATATACTTTAGTAATATGATATTTTAAAACTTTTGGAAGCCATTATCTATAGCACTTCCAGAGGATGTGTTATATTCAAGTTAACAAAAAAATATATTCCCCCAGTGTACATGCACAGATAAGTATGTACATAATTTATCTATGCATCTATGTATGATCCATTCATGTATGCAAATCTAAGAGCACCACTGCTGCTTCTCCTTTATCTTCATGACATATAGTACACTTGCATTTGTTTTGTTGACTCTGTACTAATTAGATACAAAGTTACATGTAGCAATCCAAGGACTAGCTCTGATTCATACATATCCCCATTTTCTTCAAGTTACAGTTGAGAACAAATACGAGTCGGCCCCGATCCTTCATTTTTTGTGAGACATTTAGCATGATCTCTACCACATGGTGGGCTTCCCTGGTAGCTCAGCTGATAAAGAATCCTCCTGCAATGCAGGAGACCCTGGTTCAATTCCTGGGTGGGGAAGATGCCCTGGAGAAGGGATAGCTACCCACTCCAGTATTCTTGGGCTTCCCTGGTGGCTCAGATGGTAAAAAATCCGCCTGCAATGCGGGAGACCTGGGTTCGATCTCTGGGTTGGGAAAATCCCCTGAAGGAGAGCATGGCAACCCACTCCAGTATTTTGGAGAATACTGGAGAATCCCATGGACAGAGCCGTCTGGAGGGCTATAGTCCATAGGGTTGCAAAGAGTCAGACATGACTGAAGCGACTTAGAACACAATGTATTCCTCAGAATAACAAAGTGCACTTAACTGCCATCTTAAACAATTATGGTGCCTATTCGTGCAGACAAATGCCAACCAAAAATCGAATTTTTTTCTTTGGCAGTGCCACATGGCTTGTGGAATCTTAGTTCACAGACTAGGGATTGAACTTGTGCTCCCTGCAGTGGAGGCATGGAGTCTTAGCCACTGGACCACCAGGGAAATCTCCAAAATTTGATTTTCTAATTCAATTTTTTGAAATCACAAAACACTACCAATACATGTGGCATTCTTACTAGACAATATTATGGAAATATACCAAAATTGGCGATTAATACATATCCAACAAGAGCCAATTATATGTGTAAAGGTATAGTAACTTTGTGATAAAAAGGGAAACAGGCCATAAAGAGAAAGAACTATTTCATATCTATTCCATAACTTCAGACAATTACCATACAGTAGAATCATTATTTAAAATCATGCTGAGTATGACTTTTTTCCAAGTTAAAAGGCACTAAGTGTCTTGAAGACATTTAACTCACAAAACTTTTTATCTAAAGGGATGCAAAGTTTATCTGCATCAGTCATACATCAAAAACTTTAACCAATTATTTTAAAACTTCCAAAACTGACCCTCTAATTTATGTATGAGCATTTATAGTGATGAATAACTTACCATTCCTTAAGGATAGTCAAGATTATTTTATTTCTAACCTGGAATCTTTCAAACTTTTTGTTAATACCTGAACTTCTACACCTTGGCACCACACAGAAGAAAACTAAATATCTCATACTCTACTATTCTCATATTTGAGGAAAGTGCCATTTTCACTTCTTAAAATGAAAAAAATAAAACAGCTTCTTCAAACATCCCTCCTTTGACTTATAAGTCATATAGATGTGTTTTTACGGTTCAGTCCAGTTTAGTCGCTCAGTTGTGTCCGACTCTTTGCGACCCCATGAACCACAGCACGCCAGGCCTCCCTGTCCATCACCAACTCCCAGAGTCCACCCAAACCCATGTCCATCGAGTCGGTGATGCCACCCAACCATCCCATCCTCTGTTATCCCCTTCTCCTCCTGCCCTCAATCTTTCCCAGCATCAGGGTCTTTTCAAATGAGTCAGCTCTTCGCATCAGGTGGCCAAAGTATTGGAGTTTCAGCTTCAGCATCAGTCCTTCCAATGAACACCCAGGACTGATCTCCTTTAGGATGGACTGGTTGGATCTCCTTGCAGTCCAAGGGACTCTCAAGAGTCTTCTCCAATACCACCATTCAAAAGCATCAGTTCTTTGGCTCTCAGCTTTTGTTATAGTCCAACTCTCACATCCACACACAACTACTGGAAAAACCATAGCCTTGACTAGACGGACCTTTGTTGACAAAGTAATGTCTCTGCTTTCTAATATGCTGTCTAGGTTGGTCATAACCTTCCTTCCAAGGAGTAAGCGTCCTTTAATTTCATGGTTGCAATCACCATCTGCAGTGACTTGGGAGCCCCCCAAAATAAAGTCTGTCACTGTTTCCACTGTTTCCCCATCTTTTTGCCATGAAGTGATGGGTCCGGATGCCATGATCTTAGTTTTTGGAATGTTCAGTTTTAAGCCAACTTTTTCACTCTCCTCTTTCTCTTTCATCAAGAGGCCCTTTAGTTCTTCTTCACTTTCTGCCATAAGGGTACTGTCATCTGCATATCTGAGGTTTTTAAGGTATGTACATTAAAAACAGCCATCAGTCAAAGTACAGAATTGTATATGGAGATGCTATAACGTCAGACCTCATGTCCACTCACAGATACACGTCCTCTTATTTGAGTTTAGGCTCCAGATCACCCACGTCTTTCTTCTAACAAGGATCCCAAAACCTCTTCCAGAACTCTCTTTTGCTTTCTGTGTTTGCTCAGTGAGGGTGGAAACAATAACCAGATTACCATGGAATACTTAACACCCATTACAATGCCTGGAATATACTAGCATTCTGTAAATATTAATAACTAAATTAAAAGTGATTGAAATGTGTGATTTTTTATAGTACCATGATTCCATCATTGAAAATGTTTCCAAAATATGGCTCTTCCATTTCTCCTTGAGCCTTTACTTTCTCTCTTTACTTATAAGGCCTTCCCACAACACTGCTGCAGAAGAGATCCCAGGACACTCCAACAATGATGCAGTCTGCATTGGTGCCCCTCTTAACTGCATTCTAATACAAAAATGGAACTAGAATCTGCAAAAGACTAAATGGAACAATAGGGTGTTGTGTTTTTTTTTTGTTTTTTTTTTTTTTAACATTTCCCAGAATCAGGTAGAAAATCAGGAAAGCAGTATGACAAGATAAGTTGAGAAAACTTGCCTATTCAGGTGTTCTATGCTTCTTGAAATGTTTTCAATTAGAGAAAGAGAATTAGCAATCCTTTTCAGAGCAAGCCCTTGGAGTAGTCTAAGGCATTAGACTCATACTTTTGATGTGAAATAGCTTCTTTCTGTTGGGTCACATGCATGGAAACCATGAGGCAGATAAAGACCAGAATACATCTGTCAAGTGTTCCTCTGACCGACTTCACATCAAGTGTCAACTAGGGTTCAGATCCCACGTGAGGTGATGGAGGAACATGAGGTTCAATCCTGCAGGAATCCATAGTAAAGGTGGGGATACAAAAGGTAAACAGCGGCTACAAGATAGAGACCCTCTGTTAAGGACAAAAGAACAAGGAAGATGTTTTTCCCTGGTGATGTAACAGCAAGCTGTAAGATATTCTCATTTCAGAAAAGCTTATGCAAAGATTTTTACCAAGTACATCCTAAAGAGTTTTAAATCTTGAAAAAAAATGGTATTGATCCAATTGGTGTATTGGTTAGCCACTAAGTTGTGATCAACTCTTTGTAACCCCAAGGACTGTAGCCCACCAGGCTCCTCTGTTCATGGGATTTCCCAGGCAAGAATACTGGAGTGAGTTAACATTTCCTCATCCAGGGGATCTTTCTGACCAAGGGATCAAACCTGGGCCTTCTGCTTGGCAGGCAGATTCTTTACCACTGAGCCACAACGTTGGCGGACTACAAGCAATGAAGTCCCAAAAGAGTCAGACAAGAGTTAGCAACTAACCAACAACAGCAAAGTGTAGTTAGTGTAAAATTGACCAAGATGACCTCTAAATTCCCTTTCTATTTCAACAATCTCAAAATGTTAGTGACCTGCCCATAAACAGAACAGCAGTGACTTTCCTGCATGTGGTACAACAGTCTTGCTGCCCCATTGGTCTTATCTACACATTGGTTTTGTTGTTAAACATTTGAGTCTAAGAGCATCATTCAAAAAACTAGAAATGTTTGCAGCTTTCCCAAAGGCTGTGATTGAGGAAATAAATCTAAATAAACTATTATCTATTTTTGTTTTGCTCCTAAGAAAATATTTATAACTAATCTTTAGTAGTGACATAAAATGCACATACTCCCAGGATTCAGAATTTGTGTTGCTCTAGTTTATCTGTATAATGAAAGGGCTTGTGTCTATCAAATAACTGGTATTAATTTTTTTTCTAATCAGTGAAGTCCCTGAAAGTGTATGGTGTTCTGCAAACAAGTTTGCTGGGGAAGGACTATGGAAATAGTATTGTTTATATTCTAATGCTCGATTGCTCTCAGTTCTTGGTGAAATGAATTGGTGTGGAGTCATATTTAAATCTTCTTTACAGGTTATTAATAATAGCCTACAAAATTATCAGCCACTCCTTGAACTAATCTAGCACCTCTCAAAGCATGTTATCTCAGCTTTTTTTACCCCATTTGTTCTCACCATATCCTGGTGAGAAATGGTGATCACTAATTAAGAAACTGAACGGAGAGAGCGTTACCTTACCAAGTTGGTCAACATCAGTGATGAGGCTGATATTTAACTCCAGGTCCTGTCAAACGATCCTCTTCCCATGAAGAACATGCTACCCATGAAAGATGCATTATTTGCTTATACCATCATGACTCTTCACATGTGGAGGTTGGCCTCCACAGGGATGCTAAGTTCTAAGATACCTCATCCTGAGAGGACTTCTCCTGTGATCTCACATGAACCGATGACGGCAGAAATCACAGTGTTTACATAGCTATGCCCCGATTAACATTTCGTGCCTGCTGCCTTTTCCTATAGAGTACTATCATTTCCTATAGATACCCAAGGCTTGAGTACTGTAAATAGAGATCAGTCACTCCATCAATCACCACCATGTGCCTATGGAAGCAGGGAGGGGACTTTGTGCAGTGGAAAGACGATTGCCTTTCCAGTCCGAGCACCCTGGGCAACAGAACCGTGACCAAGGGCCAGCTCCTTTTTGTTCCTCTCTGCAACAATTCTTGAAGTGACTCCAGTTTTTGACAGGTTTATAATGCACATACAAAGAAAGTGTCAATGGAGAAGTGAAGTTTCACAATATCCTTAGTAATGAGAAGTTGTAAATGCATAGAATATAATGAATGACGTGCCGCTAGAACTTGAGTGTGATTATGGCATTAGTGTAAACTAAGGTGTGGGTGTCACTTCTCAAAGTTGAGTCTAAAATAAATATTTCAGCCATTTACTTGCGGAGTCTTCTTTTCTCCTATGAAACCATTTTGAGTACTTCAGTGATTTTCTATATAATGACCTAGTTCCCATTTCCTGGCAATTTCCTTGTCTGAGGACAAGTACGAACTGGACGAAATTTTCAATTTCTTTGTAAGCAATTGTTGGGAGGATGACTTTTAAAGTGCAAAGTCTGTATTCAACATGTTTTGGCAAATTCACTTACATGTCATTTGCTAGGTGTGGTTTGACCTGGAGGATACAGGAGTGGGATTTCCTTCTGGGTCAGTAAGACGTCCCAGGAATCTGTTTTTTACACTGCAGGGGCATATATTTCATGTGCTTTCTGGGGAAATGGGAGACAAATTCCAGGCTGACTTCTCACTCAAAATCTACAAAGTGAATCAGATAAAGGACTGAATATCATCTTTAAAATGGAGGGCTTTAATTATTGAGGTTGGAGAACCTCCTTAAACAAGAAACAAAATCCAGGGCCAAACTAAAAAAAAAAAGGAAAAAAAGAGAGAGAGAGATTGAGAGATAATATGTAAAACATACAGAAGAGATGGCACTTAATATGAAATGAATTAAAAACACACCTAAAACTGAGTGGCAACCACTTTCATTAAAGGGCTAATGACTGAAGTATGCGAGTTCAGCCCTGGTTCCCCAACTGGGACTTGAGGCTAAATAAGAGCTCCTGTCAGCCTGCTGAAGAATAGATACTTCTTTCCATACCCAAATGCATTTTATCACTGACCCTTGCAATAATTCTGCCTTGATTGTCTTCAATTTAGGGAAGGCAGATGGTTTTCTCAAGGCCAAACAGTCAGTAGATCACATAATAGGGGCTCAAATCCAGCGTTTCTGATGTTAAATCCAGAGTTTATGCCCTTGTGCTGAACAGCGGAAGTATTGTCATTTCTAACATCTTACTCAAAGTTCTACCAGATTTGCTGTCATGCCTGAGAGTTCAATGGTTTCAAAATCAATATCCTTTCAAAATATTTCTAGCTATGTGTTCATGCTCTGTTACTTCAGTCATATCTGACTCTTTGTAATCCTATGGACTGTAGACCCCTGGGCTTTTCTGTCCTTGGGATTCTCTGGACAAGAATACTGGAGTGGGTTGCCATGCCCTCTTCCAGGGGATCTTCCGGACCCAGGGACTGAACCCGGGTCTCCCGCACTGCAGGCAGATGCTTTGTCTTCTGAGCCAGCAGGGAAGCCCTCCGTGGGTTCACTCAATAAAATATACTTCTCTACTTTTTAGGTTGTGCATTGCTTCTATCCACTGGAGTAACAGGAGATGAACTTCAAGCAGAACTTGGAGTGCATTTCTCAGGTACTGTTACTCTCTCTGGCAAAATCACTAAGCAGAAAAAATGGAAAAAGGAGTATATCCTGGCATTATCGATATGTTCTGTTGGGAAGTAGGCCGATTTTGCCAGATATACACTCTGGAGGTAAGCATTCCTTCCTAAACACAGAAAGTAGCTTAGACTCAAGTGGCAGTCACGTCCAGACATGACTTCACTGTCAGAGATGAGCCTTCCCTCCTCCATTGTAAGCTAAGATGTTTTTTATCAAAATACAGAGTCCTTTAGTCAAATCAGATTAGATTCTCAATTTTCAGTAAACTGATAATTACCTTTATTTGCATTCTCAGTCCTTAGTAGTGACAATGTAGCTTTTGCAACTTTCTGATTTTAATCAATTATCCCTTCTTTTCACAAGATTTGGTGCTGATCCATATGGCCAATAAATTTGCACCAAAGTATAAGCTTTTCTTTATATATATATATATACATATATATATAGATATATTGGAATGAGTCCCCACCTTCCCAAAATGAAAGGATTGAGTCTGAAAGAGAACCATAAATTCTTATTTGTACAATTAAAATTACAAACATCCACTCCATTAACTTAATAGTGTTCACTTTTACAGTGGAAAATAACTAAAGCAAGCAATCAAACTTCATTTAGCCAGGGGGCCAAGTCCTTCAAATTCAAGGCAAATGGACAGCTTTTCTCTCTCAATGGGCTATGGCACATCCTAGAGTCCATTTGCGTGTGACAAGAATATTCTGCTGAGACAAAAGGCCTGAAAGTCTCAGATCCATTCCTACATGATCAAGTGAATCACAGCCTTGTGTTTCCCTGGAAAATACAGCTTTTATTTAAAAATAATACTGAAATCCAGTGTTTCAAAAACTCTACCTCTCGGTCAGTATTAAAGAATCACCCATGAACTGTGCATAGTTAGAAATAATCTTCTAGGATGTTGGGGTGCTCTTGTACATGAACTTTCACCTGGATTGAATCCACATAAACAGGCAAATGTGTTCAGAGTACCTTCCCAGTGCTGAGGACAAGGATACATTCGAACATAAGAATGATTCAGAATGTTTTATTTCTATGTGAAGTGCAATGACAGCCAATTTTGGGGTATTTATTTGAGCACAGAGAAAATTCAAGTTTATTAATTTTATCTTGTTTCAGAAAAATGTGAAGTGAATCACTTTGGATCCACAAGGAATATGAATTTAACAGCATAATATTACAAATGTCCTTATGCTGCTTTCTCCATGCATCTCCACCTGTATCTATACCTTCATCTGAGTCTACACACAGACATAAATAGATATAGCATGCATATCACATTGCCTGCCTGTGAAAAGTAAAACTGGCATTTTTAAGGTCCTGAAACAAAGCTAATGCTTCATATTTTCTCCCATAAGAACCAGGATCAGTAAGAATTCTGATGTATAGAAAACAGGTTTTTGCAGAAAAGTTATCATGTACTTAAAAAAAAATTGTGAAATAACATATGGATGTAAAGACATAGTTTAACAAATCATTGTAAACCTGCATCCCCCATCTCTAGATCCTTTTGGAGAATTTCCTTCATAGCATCTATAAATAACTACAGTTTTGTTTCTTCCTTTTGAACTATTTATTTTCCAGTTCTTGTACCTTTAATTTTTTTATTTACGTAACACACTAGATGGTATTAATTTAGGATGTTTAATGAGCTGGATAGGTGCTCCATATCGTTCTGAACAGAACGGTGATGAAGTACAGGTTTTCTTCCGTTAGAATCTAAAGGGAGCCACTAACATCTCACTGTTAAATAAATAAGATACCTGCTGCTGCTTTGTAACACACTCTTTACTAGTAAAGGAAATTTTTTTCTAATCTTAATCTGCCAAGTGATGTTTATGAGTGGATTTCAAATTTCATTGAATGCCTTTATGCATCTATTCCAGTGAACGTATTAGTGTTCTCCTTTAATAACCATTTTTTTTTTAATTGAAACACATTGACAGATTTTCTAAAGGTAAACCAATCTTGAATTTTGTTGTAAACTCAATGGGGACATGTTTTAGAGTTTAGATTTAGCCAGCTAATATCCTTTTTAAGATTTTTTTTTTTATCTCTACTCATCAGAGTAGGTGGCATGTGCTTTTAATCTCCTTTATCTTCTTTAACAGACTAATTAGATCAAAAAATAAATTCTAGAAGCAATGTGTATATTTGAAGCTATATCTTTATTAAATATTTGGGGGAAAACTTGGCTGCAAAATCACCTGGATTTAAAATTTGCCTAACTAAATGGACATTCTGTTTGTGCTTCAGAAATTTTGTTCTTGTTAGTAAGGCTTACTCACATTTTCTATGCTAAGAAGAGGGCAGTTTGAGCGAGTTAGATTTTTCTAGGATATTTTGTCCATAGCAAGTTCATTGTCTATCCTGTTGGCTTACAATTGCTTATAATTCACTTTATTATTTTTCTGATGGCTGCCTGGTCTATAGAGGCTGATTCTTTTCATCTATGATATTAGGTATTTGAGACTTCTTTTTTCTGTTCTCCACCAGTCTCACCAGAGATTTATCAATTTTGGTCATTTTAAAGAACTACTGTTTGGATTTGTTTATCTCTGAACATGTTTTCTACTTTAATAACTTCTGTTCTGGTTTTAATTTTTTGTGTTTTCCTCTACTTTCTTGCTTGTTTCGGTTTATTTTGCCAGGTCTTTTTCTCTTAAGTTTTTGAGATAGATGTTTAGTTCATTGGTTTATATATTTCTATTTACATATTTAAGATTATAAAGTTTTATCTAAATACTGCTGCAGTTGTATCCCACAAGTTCTGATATATAGAATTTTTATTATAACCCAATTCAAAATATTTTATTTTCATTATAATTTCCACTTTGATCAATGGGTTACTTAGAAGCATCTTAATTTCCAAACATATTTTGTTACATCTTCTTTGTTATTTATTTTCAACTTAATTGTATGGTTGTCAAAAACATACTCTGTATAACTTGAAACTTTTGAAATGTGTTGAGAGGTGCTTTATGGACTAGGATGTGTTCAATTATGGAAAAATATCCCAAGCGTGCTGTCAAAAACCATGCATTCTATGTTGAGTTTGGTTTTTTCCCTTCCTTCCTCCCTTCTTTCTTTCACTCTTTCTCCATTACATTAGATTTCTTTGTTTAAATCTCTAAATTCTTCCAAAATTTTTATCTGCTTATTCTTTCAATTATTGAGAGTAGAATTGCAAAATCTCCCACAGTGATTATGGATTATTCTATTTTCTCCTATGATTGTGTCAGGTTGCTTTTTCTCTTTTCATAGTTTGAGGTCATAAAATTGCACCAAGTCTATGAATTGCTGTATCTTCCTAGTTAATTGCAACCTTTATCAGTTGAAACTTTCATTACTGCCTCTTTATTTCTAGTGATGCTTTGTCATAAAGCCAATTTTATCTGATAATAAAATAGTTACACAGATTTCTTTTGGTTGGTATTTCCTTGGTATATCTTTTTTTCTGACCCTTCATTTCAGCCTTATGTTTTACATATGCATTATGTTTTAGGTACTATTTCTCATAAATTGCATATAGCTTGAATTTTATTATAGTCACTTCATTTGTATTTTTAACTAGAGCCTCTAGTTTTTAGTTCTTGCTTTAACTGAAATGCTTAGTTTTTACCAAATTTATCAGACATGATTTATCTTATGGAAGGACTCAAGTAATGAGAAATTTTGAGTTAAGCAGGAAAAAAAAAATCTGTACAGGATTTTTTACAATATTCATTCACTGCTGACTTTCTTTTTGAAGAACCTAGATAAATAAATTGAAATATGGTGGAGAAAAGGGCAACTGTAGTGAAATCACTGTTCATAGTTGACTCAGGTGAAATAACGGCTTACAGGAAATGTCTTCCTAGAATAGAATATACCAGCACTTACAGTCCTCAGGCTTTCATAGTTAGGAGATGATAGACAAATGAAGTTGAATGGGAAACTAAATTATATTGGGAACAATAAATATTTTAATCAAAGCATCTGCAATTAAATAGCATAGTTTTAAAGGAGGCTGTAGAAGCCATTTCTAGCAATGTGCAGCAGGAAGAATAAAACACAAAACAAGTAACACAGCCATTCCAGATAAACAGGCAATTGCTGTGTAGCTGAATGGGTGTGCTTGGGGGATGGGAAGTAATTCAGCACAGATTTCATATGCCACGGCGATTTCACAAGCCCTCAATTGACTATTGGTCTCTTAAAGCTTCAAGTTGTTCGATGTCTGGACACTGAGAAACCTTTGCCAGCTTGCATTAATTTCCACTCTGACTGCAAAAACTAAAAATGAGGTCTCTTGATTTTTGTGAAGTCAGTGATAGAAATTGACAGAGCTTGAGAACATTCATCCAATATGTGAGCAGTACTGACACTGGAATTATTTCATGATTCAAGAGAATCTAAAATATGTAGTCATCACCAGAATTTTTTTTTTCTGAAAGCATTGTTCAAACCGAGAGGGAAAAAAAAAACAAAAACCAAGTGTAGTTTATTCTAAGAGTAAACACAGGGCCATGGGAAGTCTCACAAACAGTTTCATTATTTCACAGGAGAGGGTCGATGGATGTGACACTAGGTACTCTCCTATTGGTGATGCTACTGATAATCCAATACACAATGTTCTTTAATGACTGTTTCCAGACCAGTATTTCAGGATCTATTTAAACGCTTTCTTCATACCTAAAGCCAACCAAGTGTGCGCACATACACACACACACACACACACACACACACTTTTTTAAAAGCCCAAGTTATATCTCCTTGGAAAATATCACCAAAGTCTAACCTTGCAACACTCAATTTTATTTTTGAGCAAATCCTAAATATATGCATTTAATTGTAGTTCCCAAATATTAAGCCAGACTAATAATAGCACATTTGTTTAAGCAGCAGACTCTTAGGTGTAAAACACAGACATTTTTTCAGATGAGAAATGATGAAATGCCAAGTTTATAATAAAAATTCTAATAATATTATTATAAACACTTCCCAGGTGGCTCAAGTGGTAAAGAATCCACCTGCCAATCCAGGAGACACAGGAGAGGCAGGTTCAATCTCTAGGCTGGGAAGATCCCCTGGAGAAGGAAATGGCAACCCACTCCAGTATTTTTGTCTGGAGAAACCCATGGACAGAGGAGCCTGGTGGGATACACTCCATGGGGTCGCAAGGAGTCAAGCATGACTTAGTGATGGAGCACACATGCATTACTATAAACATTTTCATGTTGTAGCCAAATCATCACAGTTTCACTTAGGAAAGAATGGTAAAATCCATTGACACTAGGCCGTATCAGGGAAAAAAAAAAAAAGAGTAGAATTATTTTAATGCTGCGGTCAGCTGAATTTTTGTATTATCAATATGCATTCTTTAAATATTTATTTATTTATTTAGGCTGCACCACAGAGTATGCGGGATCTTAGTTCCCCCATCAGGGATTGAACCTATGCCCCCTGCAGTGGAAACACAAAAGTTTAACCACTGGACTGACAAGGAATTCCCCTTATCAATATGCATTTTGATTTTGGTCAGTACCTGTAAGTTGAGAACTTCTAAAGTCATTTTCTCCCTGAGAAAAAATTTCTGAGATGTCACTTTCAAATCTAAAACTTATGCTACTTGTACAAGCTTGTGGGTGTGTGTGTGTTTGTGTGTGTGTGTGTGTGTGCACATGCGTTCAAACTCATATATGTTTAAATTCTTTTACTCCTCCCCAAAGAAGTTGGAAATCATCATAATACTACAAACGCCAGATTCAAGTCTAAAAATATACATTGGATTTAAAGCTAATAAATAATAGCTCCCAGAAGAATTTAAGCCAGATTTGTTTAATTTTATGTCACATAAATTTGAAGATAAAATAGCACTACCTCTTTCCTGCTCTTGTGTAATGTAATCTGGGCTAGTCTTGCATATTTTTATTCTGGAAACATTAATCAGTTACCTATACCATTATGAAAGGCACTCAGAGAGTTTTGCAGAATTTCCAGTAGCTACCACACATCTCTCGCCAAGAATTTTGCCAGCAGTTTAATTAGATGATTTCTGTTGCCATCGATAAGAAATCTAGCTGAAATTAGCTTAGAAACAAGTGAGAAAGAGTTCTGGGGGGACAGGACCCCAGTCTCCAACAGTGTAAACAGGACAGAGCTCTCCCCAGCTCTCAGCACTACTGCTTCTGAGTGGAGATCTGAGGTCCTGTCCCCGCAAAGAAGCTGGAGCAGAACAAGAGGTCACTGTCCAGGGAGCACAGATAAAGTACTGGAACGGGGTCTCACTGGCCCTGAGAGGCTGGATTTGATCTTGTATTTCTGTCTGGACACTATGCTTGGTGAGGGAACTAAGCATGTTTATTAGCACAAATGCCCCATCTCTGCAACCTGACATGTGCATTGATTGAAGGTAGGAGAGGGATTGCTTCCTGGGGACTTTGGGGCATTGTTATTTGAGGAGGAGTGGTGCGTTGATGCCATGAGGCCAAAAGAATATATCATCCAGGGTCAAGCCCAGCTTTTTGCAGCTGCTGCTTTCCATGCATTTGCATCCAGCAAAATGTCCTGTTCTTGTGAAACACACCATGTCCTAAATTATGACCGAGTTTCATCACCCTGTTAATTCACTCAGCTCTGGGTCAAGATTAAGGATCTTTGCAGTTCTTGGGGGTAGTCTTAACCCAGATTCTCATGTTTGGTGCTGGTTGTGGTTTAGTCACTCAGTTGAGTCCAGCTCTTTGCAACTTCATGGACTGTAGCCCACCAGGCTCCTCTGTCCATGGGATTTCCCAGGTAAGAATACTGGAGTGGGTTGGCGTTTCCTTCTCCAGGGAATCTTCCCTATCCAGGGATTGAACCTAGAGCTCCTGCATTGCAGGTGGATTCTTTACCAACTGAGCCACCAGGGAAGACTTGTTTGGTGATCTATAGCTAAAGGATGAATTAAACAATTCCCAATGCACCTGATACAGAGAAATAGAACCAGGCTTGCTGTGCAGGGCCAAGGGAACATTTCCCTTTGGAGAAGAAAAACAAAGCTCACAGGTAACCGTTCCACAAGAGAACTCACCTCCTGATGGAAGGCAGGACCAGGATTCCATGGGCCCTGTTTCTTCATCTGTTGTTTTGGCCTCTCTGATTTTGTTCTCTGGGAGGATCACCTTTGTCTATCTTCCTCTGGGGCTACACATCTAGGGAGATGTCCTCTATGGAGCTGTGTGATTTTAGCACCATATTTTATTTTTATGCAGGGGCAGAGGTCTGTGGATTGTCTTAGGGGTGACCTTATTTTATATTGGAGTATAGATCTTATTTTACACTGGGATATAGTTGATTGACAATATTGTGTTCATTTCAAGTGTACAGAAGAATGATTCTGTTACACATATACATGTATCATTCTTTTTCAAATTATTTTCCCATTTAGGTTATTATTAAGCCAAGTTCCCTTTGCTGTATAGTAGGTCCTTGTTGGTTATCCCTTTTAAATATAGCAGTGTGTACCTGTCAGTCCCAAACTCCCTAACTATCCCTTCTTTTAGCCATTCTAGGAGTTACCCAGTTATGCAACCCTTTAAAACAACTTACAAGTCCCTAACCCATTTTTAAAATCAAATCATTTAGTTTTCTATTGAGTTGTAGGAGTTTTTCTTTTTTAAATATTTTTTGGAGATTAACTTCTTATCAGATGTAGGGTGTGTAAGTATTTTCGCCTATTTTATAGGTTGGCTTCTCAATTTGTTCATTTTTTTCTTTGTTATACAGAGGCTTTGTAGTTTGATATTGTCCCATTTGTTCATTTTTGGTTTTGTTGCCGGATGGACTGAACTTTAATAACATTTTATTTTACACAATATATCCAAAAATACTGCAACTACAACATATAAACAATATAGAAGTTCCTAATGAGTTAGTCTACATTCTTGTTTTTCTATTAAGTCTTTCAAGTCTAACGTGTGTTTTGTACTTACAGCACATCCCCTTTTGGACTCAACCATTTCAAGTGCCCGATTTTGCATGTGGCTAGCGGTACCATTCTGGATGACACAGATGGACAATGGGAGCTAAGAAGGATTTCAAGCAAAAGAAAGAACTGTGGTCAGATTTCAATTTCATCTATTCTCTCTGATGTTTTGTAGAGTATGAATTCATTGAAGAGGGTCATTAAAATCAGCAGAAGCAGACAGTTTAAATTACAAACTTTAAGGAAATTCCCTGGTGGTCCAGTGGTGAGGACTCCATGCTTCCACTGCACAGAGAACTAGTTTGATCTCTGTTTGGGGAACTAAGGTCCCACAAACCACGTAGTGTGGTACTAAAAAAATTAAAAATAATGAAATGCATTGTTGTAAGAACTAAATGACAATCTTTAAGAGTGGAGGATCTGTGCTTTGTTGCAAATTTTCCACAGTTGCTTATATGTGCTGCACGTGAGAAATGCTTTATTTATCCTTCCTTTTTATGGCTGAGGCTATGGTGGACAGGACCCCAGAAAAGAATCTGTACAATGTTGAGCTTAACCATGTCTGTTTAGAGCCGGTGGGCAGAGTTTTATGTACAGACGCATTCCAAGGAGACCACAGACTAGACTGTATATATTGTGAACTTTCTACTAACAGAGACCCTTTCCCACATACAGGCACTCAGATCACTCCGCAGCATTTAACGGGTAGGGGCCAGTTCAAGGGATCTACCACTTTGCTTCTCCTCATGTTCAGGAACCTTGAATACTTACTTCTTTCACTTCAGGATTTCTTGTAGCATTCTAGCTCATCACAGGTTCATGGCAAATAGAAGGGGAAAAAGTGGAAACACTGACAGACTTTATTTTCTTAGGCTCCAAAATCACTGTGGACAGTGACTGCAGCCACGAAATTAAAAGACACTTACCCCTTGGAAAGAAAGCTATGGCCAAGCCAGACAGTTTATTAAAGAGCAGAGACATCACTTTGCCAACAAAAGTCCATATAGGCACAACTATGACTTTTCAGTACTCATGAACAGATGTGAGAGTTGGACCGTAAAGAAAGCTGAACACCAAAATATTGATGCTTTCGAACTTTGGTGCTGGAGAAGACTATTGAGAGTCCCTTGGACTGCAAGGAGATCCAACCAGTCCATCCTAAAGGAAATCACCCCTGAATATTCACTGGAAGGACTGATGCTGAAGCTGAAACTCCAATACTTTGGCTATCTGATGTGAAGAGTGGGCTCATTGGAAAAGACCCTGATGCAGGGAAAGGTTGACTACAAGAGGAGATGGGGACAACAGAGGATGAGATGGTTGGATTGCATCACTGACTCAATGGACATGAATTTGAGTGATAAAAATAAAGCACTGTTTACAACAGCCACACCATGAAAGCAACCTAAGTGTCCATCTGCAGATGAATGGATAAAGAAGATGTGGCACTTATACACAATGGAATATTACTCAGCCATATAAAGGAAAAAAAGAAGTCATTTGTAGAGATGTGAATGGACCTAGAATCTGTCATACAGAGTGAAGTAAGTCAGAAAGAGAAAAGCAAATACAGTATATTAATGCATGTGTGTGGAATCTAGAAAAATGACACAGATGAACCTATTTATAGGAACAGAGACACACAGAGGATGGATATGTGGACACAATCAGGGAAGGAAAAGGTGGGACAAATTAGCTCCACAGCTTCTTAACTGTGTGGCATTTGGAACATGACTTTCCTTCTCTTACTCTTTGTTTTAAACCTAGGAAACACTATAATGATGCTCACCTTGCCTGGTCCTCATAGTAAAAATTGAGATATCTAAAGTATCAGTATAGTGCTTGGTAGAGTGTAGGTGCCAAATACTGTTATCAATATTAGCATGAATAGTAGTCCTGGAAAATCTAATGAGTTAGAGATGCTTATGGAAAATTTTCTTTAAGACGTAATCTCTCAGTGAAGAATCCATATACCATTCAAAGATTAATATTGACCTGGGAAAGAGGAGAGTAAGAGAAATTGAAAATGGTTTAAATGACATCACATAATACAAAAAACAAATTGAAAAAAAAAAACAAAACAAATGTTGCTACATGATGTCAAGCCATGTGTGAAAATGTCAAGAGATTAGTGACCTGGTTTTAGAAATCATTTGGAAGCAAATACAAATGAAAACACCAGACACAACACCGTGAAGAACATGGCAAACCTATTATTTCTTCCCTTCCAACCAGATGGCACAGCTTGGTCCCTCCCACCCCGCCCCCCAGTCCTGACCGAGGTCCCTATGACATCATCACCCCGAGGGATGGCCTGCCGTTTGTTTACCGATTGCGCTGCAACCTGTCACCACACAGCATGATGGCACACCGTCAGAGAAACACACTCTGGCCCTTTTCTCTCCATAGGCACAGTGTTGGTGAAAAAAATGCATTCTTCTGTTTGCTGCTGAAAACGTTGCTGTGAATTCTGACAGGTCAATGCATTCTAAGAAAAACCTCTGAGCTCTTGCTGGGCTCCTTCTGAGACAAAGTGCTTCCAGGGTGTTGCTATCTGCTCACAGGCTTTGCATTCTTTTCTTTTCTTTTTTTTCATTTATTTTTATTAGTTGGAGGCTAATTACTTTACAATATTATAGTGGTTTTTGCCATACATTGACATGAATCAGCCATGGATTTACATGTGTTCCACATCCCAATCCCCCCTCCCGCATCCCTCCCCATCCCATCCCTCTGGGTCTTCCCAGTGCACCTTGCAGACTTCTAATCAGTTTTCCAAATCTTTGTGGTAAACAGAGTTTCGCAGGTGAAACTGAGGTTCCTTAGATGGAGGTGGATTCTCTCTCTCTCTTTTACATGATGTGATGGGAAGTCTGAGTCTAGCCGTTGTCCTGGAGCTGAAAACCAGGGGAAGAGCCACGGACCCAAGGGTGGCCTCCTGCAGACAAACACATCTCAGCTCCCCTCCCTGCCTCCAGTGCAGTTATAACCCCTAAGGAGCCCTGTGGTCAGGGACAGACGACTCGGACAAGGAAATCTCTCTCTTTGTGTGAACTTGTCTTTCTCATGTTCTCTCATTGTTTTTCACAGTATCTGCAATAACTTCCCACCACCACCCCACCTCCACAAGATTCGACGGTGACAGATGTGAAGTCTTACACATTCTCATTCAAATGCCACACTGTAGCATGCCATTACACCGTGGAGTGAAACCCAGCATGAACTGTGACAGGCAGCAGCCTCATGGACTGCACTGTCTCTGTGATTCCTTCCCTCCACGTGCAGGGATCTATCAACTATGTGAACAGGACCAAAGGGCTCCCAAATAAGTGTGATGTTTCATCACCATCCTAAATGGAACCGGGTCGCTCAGAGTCCATCCCACCCTGCTGGGATCTTTGGGGAGTGTTTTTCTGACCCGGGATCCTGGAGTTTGTATGAACAACAGGGCAGATGACACACAGTCTTTAACATCAGTGTTTTTCAGTTTAGTGACTTGAACAACATAGTCCTTTTCTTTAAGGAGAATTTTTTTGAGGTGCACAGGGACCTAAATTCTGGTATAAAAATGTTAAGGGCTTTCTCCTTTGCTTGCCATAATTGCTGAGGTGAGAGTGAATATCAGACCACAAAAATATACGCCTACAGTGAATGAGATGGATTTAATTAACCAGACTCTAGACTGACCATGGGCTTCCAAGGGGGCTCAGGGGTAAAGAATCTACCTGCCAATGCAGGAGATGTGGGTTTGATCCCTGCGTGGGAAAGATCCCCTGGAAAAAGAAGGGGCAACCCATTCCGGTATTCTCACCTGGAAAATTCCATAGACAGAAGAGCCTGGCACGCTATAGTCCGTGGGGTCACAGAGTTGGACACGACTTAGCGACTGAGCAGCAACAACAAAGACTGACCATGGGGAAATCAGGTGCTTGGGAGTCAGAAAAAAATGTGTAGGATTTCTGGTAAATTACCTAGGCTGTCTCAATCTCTGACCTGTGAAATGGAAATGCTATATCTAATCTTACAGGATTGTACAAAACAGTGACGAAATGATCTAGCTTCCTTAAGGAGTGGTTTGGTTTGTATAATATAATATTGGGGGCAGAACTGATGATTTTAGGTGACACAGACATGAACTTTATAAAATTGTGCTCATGCATTTGGTCATGCACGTATCTTTTCACCTTGCATTTATGACCAATGATATTGACTTTCTTATTTTGTTTTATTTAGAGTTAAAGATTTCTTTTTTCATGAATTCCTTTCAATGAAAGAGTGAGTTTATCACACAGGGGTACAGGGATATGTAGAGAAAACTTATCAGGGTCCTGTGGGATGGTTGACATTTGAAAAATGTTGGGTCACATGAAAACCCAGACCCAGTGCCTGGGACACTGTGATTGTCTTTGTCATCACTATGTTATGACATAGGAAATATCTCGAATTTGCCTTTAGCGCTGAGATCCTACAAGACTGATCCCAACCGCACCACCACTGAGCAGGCCTCAAGCCCGGGGAAGAGGGTGAGAAACCAGGGTGGTGTCCCCTCCCCCTCCCAGCCGGACCCCATGCCCATCCCCTCCAGGAACCTCCCTCAGACCTTCTCAGAGTCACTGGAGCAGCCAGTTGCCTTCTGCTCCCAAATCCTTTTAATCTCAGGCCACCCTTTCCCTGAGAGTCAGAGATAATACAAAATTTAGAAGTGAATTTACCCTACCAGCAAAACATACTATTTTTCACAAGCTGGAGGTAGGTAGGATTTTAGGAAAGAGTGTGCCATAATGGTTCAGACTTTGAGATTTTAACAGACTGGGGTTTGAATCCTAACTGTGTGTGTGTTTTTTTTTTAATTTTTCACCTGAGAAGCAAGATTTTTCATCTGTAAGGCTCAGTTTTCTTTTCTGCAACATCAGTCTAAAGGTATCCACTGTATGGAACAGTGTAAGAATTAAATCAAAAGATGCATGTAAGGTGCTTCACAAAGTATCCGGTAGAAATAACTTAATAAATGAAGATTTATTAGGGGCTTCGGGCTTCCCTTGTGATTCAGCTGGTAAAGAATCTGCCTGCAATGTGGAAGACCTGGGTTCGAGCCCTGGGTTTACAAGATCCCCTGGAGAAGGGCTTGGCAATCCACTCCAGTATTCTGGCCTGGAGAATTCCATGGACTATATAGTCCATGGGGTCACAAAGAGTCAGACATGATTGAGCGACTTTCACCTTGGCATATTAATGGATAGTTCTCATTGACAATACAGACATATGGGCCCAACTATAGACTTCAACTCCTAAAATATGAGTTACTGTGTAAGTCCAGGCTCAGCCTCTCTTGACACTTTGTTCAGCTGGATTGCACACCAGGCTGTGTCTCCCAAGACCAGAGAAATCACTCTGTCCACATTGCACACGAGGACCCATGCCACGGAGCTGCAGTGATTTGCTGAGTCCTATTACTAGCTGTTACTAAGCTCTAGTCTAATTTCACCTGCATACATTTCCTGTTTTTTCCTGGCCTCAGGCTTGCAGAATTTATAGCCTACAATTTATGAAAATGTTAGTTGTACATTTATGAAACTAATGAAATCCACTTTTGCATCTCTTCTCCCATAAATGCTACTTTTTTTTGAAGCACAGAGGGCTGAAGAAAGAGACCTAAGAAATCACACTGCAGACCTGAGCATCCAGATCAGGGATGGCTTTGTAAGCCAGATTAAGAAATTTGACTTTCACATGGAGGCTTCAAGACACCACCAAAAGGTTTTAAATAGAAGATGATCATGTTCACATTTGGTTTTGAGAAGGCCCTCCTGGCTGAAGAGGGGAGAATGTATTCAAATTGTATAAGACTGAGGCAGAAGACCAGGCAGGGGTTTCTGTGTCTCAGATACAAGTGATAAAGAACTGAAGATGTTTCTATGGATGGAGTGGGCAGATTAGAAAGACCCTTCCAATAGGATCAACAGGGCCTGGTGTTAAGCACCCTGAGAGCACCTTCCATGATCTCATTGCATCTTCTCAACAACCCTGTAAGGCTGTCAGCTCATCTCATTATTTAGTGGTTGGTTTAGAACCTATTTAGTTTTGCAGTCATTTTGCGGGCCCAGCTTCAATAGATCTAGGTGTGGATATACTTCACACTTGCATAATTCCACTCTCTTCTATTCAGTTCATCACTAATGCAAACCAAAGAGAAATACTGACATGAGAAACATCTTTTCTTCTTTAGAGAATTAATGATCTGATGAAGACAGCGTCACATCTGTGACTACGAGGAGCTTAACGTCTCAGACCAGTCACATGCAGTTTCTCAGAACATCCTTCACCTCTTGAAAAGTAAAGTCTAATCATCACGTGACAATGTGTTTCTAAAAACAGTTGTGAAATCACAGCAGTAATAAGAAAACTTAAGCCCTGAAATGTATATCTAGACTCTAGACTTTTCTCTTTTCTCTCCATCCACAATCACATATGCAAAATATCCATGAACTTTTTACCTCTCCATTTTCAAAAATAACCCACCATACTGTGTACATTAAGAAACTGCAACGTAGATATCTCTGTGAGTTCAAAGTCCTGAGACAATTATTTCTTCATAGCTTTGAGGTGACCTAAATGGATTAAGTAGCCTTTAATATGTAAGAGAGCCATCAACAAGCCAATAACTAAGCAAATTATCAAGTAAATGCCAAGTAAGCTTAACTACCAAGTGGAGAAGGAAAACCTTTATTATAAGTAGAAACAACTTTAGGAGTTTTTATGGACTCTGAATTGTGAAATAAATTCATATTTACTCACCCATAAGTCACCATTATTCTGCTTAATAAACTCCATTATGAGCAAGAGGGATAGATGTGTATTTGCAGGTTTTATTGACCTCGTTTTTTTAATATTGTCCATTAGCGCCTGGATAGGTCTTTTTGGTACTTCAAACCCAATTTGGTGCAACTGAAGCCAACTTCACGGCCAGCAGGACTGCAGCGTCTTTTTAATTCAAATGGAGAGGGGTTTCGTCTCTGATCATAGTTCTGAAGAGTGGAATGTGAGTCAGAGACTTAATATTGAGACCACGTGTCACAGTCACTATGCTTCAACAAGAGGGTGCATCACTGACCTTGTTCTAACAGAGGACACGTGTGCAGAGATGCTCCTAACACTGAGCTGTCATTACTAGAAACGTCAAGGTCCCACCTAAATCCGGATCACCCTAGGACTTCATGTCAGTGTGGATACAGAAAAGCATGAAGAAGGGGCTTCACAGGATGGAAGCCAGGATTATGAGTGGTCCCTACCTCTGTCCTTGTTGTACTGACTTCATCACAACGTGCCACCTGCCCTCAGGGCCGAGACTACAAGCGCGGATCCAGCCATCCCTGTGGAAGTAGCTCAGCTCCCTAACATTTCTGTGGTTTTGTTTCAACAGAATAAAAGATTGCTTAACCCTCAGCTGGCCTTACCAGGGAAACAGACTCCCAATCACAACTCCACATAAAACCCACACTAAGTCTCTTGGCTCATTTCCATGCTTTTGTCCTATTTTGAGGTCAGATGTAGAGAGACAGACTTGGTCAGTTTGCAAAGCTTGTTGAGCGTTGGACAGTCAAGCATCCTGTGTCAGCGCCGTGGGTTCTTACTGGGATTCTAGGGTTCTGTGTTAGCCGACACTCTTGTTTAATATATTAATGTGTCATGGGTCTCTTTCCCATCTGCCTTTGTTGCTTGGTTCAAAACAAGATCATGATGACTTTGCCACTAGTCAACACCCTCAAAAGGCTCTGTAAAGAACAAGAAGATCATGCTTGCAAATCACTTGACACCGTTGAAGAAAATTACTGTCTGGATTGTACTTAATATTATCTTTAGAAGCACTTCCTGGCATGAAAAATAATCTTTCTGAACATTATCCTCATAGATTTTAGAGCAACCCTTTAATAAAAGCTTTCTCCACTCATGCCCTGTTAGATCCATAAGTATTAACACATCTGAGTATATTTTATGTTGACATTCTCCCTAACTTCATTGTCACCATTACTCATTTACTCCAGAATGTAAAGACCTGAAAGTAACAGAGATTTTATTATGCTTAATGGCTGAAAAGTCAAGATGACAATTAAGAAGCGAAGCGTTTTATGTTTGGATGACATGTGTGGTTGAATAGATTCAGAGATGGATATGGGACAGAGAGATGGAGGTGAGATAAGAATACAGGTCTCCAGTTGGATGTGGGCCATAGTAAGACACGCATACGGATAGAGTATATGCAAGCTGACATCAAAACACACAAAAAAGAGAACTTACTGCAGCATTCACATGGAGCTAATCCTTAAAAAGCAATCAGTCCTGAGGGTTTTTTTAACTACCATAAGATAATAAAAATAAATGGGCAATCTAAATTATAGTGTGCAGTGTAGCACAGTTGGATAAAAAAGAGATAAGCCATGAAAGAAGGCTAGAGGATGTCTGTTGCCCTGTGGAGATGCCTTTCTATCACTTAGCCTGGGCAGTCATTACCTGGGTGTTCACTTCAGTTCAGTCACTCAGTTGTGTTCAACTCTTTGTGACTCCATGAACTGCAGCACGCTAGGCCTCCCTGTCCATCACCAACTCCCGGAGTTTACACAAACCCATGTCCATTGAGTCGGTGATGCCATCCAACCATCTCTTCCTTTGTCGTCCCCTTCTCCTCCTGCCTTCAATCTTTCCCAGCATCAGGGTCTTTTCAAATGAGTCAGCTCTTCGCATCAGGTGGCCAAAGTGTTGGAGCTTCAGTTTCAACATCAGTCCTTCCAATGAACACCCAGGACTGATCTCCTTTAGGATGGACTTGTTGGATCTCCTTGCAGTCCAAGGGACTCTCAAAAGTCTTCTCCAACACCACCATTCAAAAGCATCAATTCTTCAGCACTCAGCTTTCTTTATAGTCCAACTCTCACATCCATACATGACCACTGGAAAAACCATAGCCTTGACAAGACGGACCTTTGTTGGCAAAGTAATGTCTCTGCTCTTTAATATGCTGTCTAGGTTGGTCATAACTTTCCTTCCAAGGAGTAAGTGTCCTTTAATTTCATGGCTGCAATCACCATCTGCAGTGATTTTGGAGCCCCCAAAAATGAAGTCAGCCACTGTTTCCCCATCTATTTGCCATGAAGTGACAGGACCGGATGCCATGATCTTAGTTTTCTGAATGCTGAGCTTTAAGCCAACTTTTTCACTCTCCTCTTTCACTTTCATCAAGAGGTTCTTTAGATCTTCACTTTCTGCCATAAGGGTGGTGTCATCTGCATATCTGAGGTTATTGATAGTTCTCCTGGCAATCTTGATTCCAGCTTGTGCTTCATCCAGCCCAGCATTTCTCATGATGTACTCTGCATATAAGTTAAATAAGCAGGGTGACAATATACAGCCTTGACGTACTCCTTTTCCTATTTGGAACCAGTCTATTTTTTCCATGTCCAGTTCTAACTGTTGCTTTCTGATCTGCATACAGGTTTCTCAAGAGGCAGGTCAGGTGGTCTAGGTGTTGACCTTATACAACTCATCACATTGTGCATACATTTTGTGTGCCTTTCTGAGGTTGTGTTATATTTATGATATATTTCCCCCAAAAGTCATTACAAGAAAAATCCTGCAATAGCATGGGAAGCAGGTACTTGACAAGAATGTGCTGAGTACACTCAGGCATGGTTTTGTTCCTCTAGACGGCCTTCTCATAGAGCAGTGTGTGTGCAAAATCTGCCCCAGGCACACAGAGAGTGCCCTTACCTGGTGTGCAGAAGCCAACAACACCCACAGGAAGAGCAGAACCGGTGACGTGACAATCATGGCCTGCCAAGGGTCAGGGAGGTATTGGGCATAGCCTCTGTGCTGTAAAGACCACTGTCATTAGGTAACCAGGCCATCAGTGAAAAACACAGCAAAGTCTGGCTCTGGACTAAAACTGCTAATTAAAAGTCCATGATTGGGTGTCCCCAATCATTGAAGTATTAATTAATCTAGCACCATTAGATTGGATGTCCATGGTGCCCATCTACTTTGCTAGATGGTGTAAATCAGGCAGAAGAATCAGAGAAGCTCCTCAAGAAGCTGATGGTTCATCTGTAGGAAGCGTTGACCCTGGAGAGTCATTTATGCAATCGCAAGGACCTGGTAGCAAATGCAAAGTAATGTAAGTCAAAATAAGGAACATGGAAGTATTGCTGGTAAAGGAAAGATTGGCAGGGGGTGTAATTAATCTCTGGCTTGAGAAGCGTGAGTAAGTGAGTGAGAGTGTGTGTGTATATGTGTGTATGTGTGTGTGTGTGTGTGTTGAAGGAGGACACAGGCGCTGATTCACAAGAAGGATGGGAATGAGATTCCAAATGGGCTTGGGAGAGAGTCTGCATGCTGGTAAGAGAGTCACGTGATGACAGGTAATTGAGGAAGAATATTCCAGTCCAGGAGAGCAGGATTGCAGGGAGAGAGGGAAGAGTCAGCAGTAACACCTGGAAGTTTCCGTGTAGAGCAAGTAAGTCCAGAGAGAAGCAAGGGGGAGGGCAGCCATGGCTGCTAAGGACTGCTAATGTCAAGGTGAAGAAGGATGACTGGAATCAAGGACCTTCTAGAAAAATAATTTAAATCACCTATTTATACTGCCTGGCTCCAATAAATGGGTATGGCTGGAGTAGACTTTATCAAGAATATCAGAGGAAATAAAAAGAGTGCCTTTGAAGTCACTTATACTTCCTGAAAAGCAAAGAACCTAAAGAACACAGATTTTAGGCAGCTGCTAATAACCGATTCTGTTAATTATTGCTGGCTTAGTATGTGCTTTAATAATTCAATTTTTGTTTAATGACTACATAGAGCTTACCCAACCGTGGTGATCATTTAATACTTCAAGCTCTGTTTTATTATCAAATTTGCATAGATATCTATAAAAAAACAAGTAGGAGGAGAGGCAACATTTCTATGCATCTTCCTGGAATAAATTGCATTTTTTGTTTTAACAACATGAGGAAGTACGCGGGAATCACTTTGAAATTAGCAAAAGTTATAATCATTTAAGCTGTCAAATGTAAGAGGAAGAAAACACAACCCCCCGGCCCTTCCCGTTTATATATGCAGGTTCCCAGCTGTGTTCATTGTGGAAGGAAAAAAGGGAAAATGAAAAGATATTGGGTTTCTGCCAGAGAACTAAATGGAATCTCCATATTCCACTTATTGCCATGGCCAGCTTGACTTCTCCTCATAATATATTTAGTTAATGCAAATAAAATGACTTAGTCCTGGTTGGAATGAATAATCATATTAATGATCCAACTTGGGATGTCAAAATTGTCAGCTTCTCCATCAAAATCCCAGATGTCTAGCTGTTTAAGTACAACTTCTGAGAGGCCTTGGGTTGCATGTAGTTTTCACTTTAGGGATCCCAGTCCTCACTTCTCTCTTGTTGCAGTCTGTGGCTTGTTTCTCAATGATCCCTCTAAAGGAAATACCCAGGGAGGCATTTTCCTCACTTCCCACTCCTGCTTTCCATCTGGAATCCTGAATGCAATTATAAATCCATTAAAATGCATATGAGTGACTGAACCCATTGCATGCCTTTTCAGAACTCGGCCACTTTTCCTGGCTCCTAGAGGAGGACCCTAGCAATGGACTGTGAGTACTAAATGTTCGGACAAACCATCATTTTAGAATCTAGTTTCTATACATCAGATTTTTTTTTTTCTTTTTTAAATAGCAGTCTACCATACCTTCCACTATTATTTTTAATAGAGGTTCTTGAATTTCAAACTCATATATTTTCAGCCACATGAGAGAGCAGGCAAGCTGCTCTCATTTGTAAAATAAGGATGATGTAATGACAGATTTGTCAGAGCAGATCAGGGCATGAATATTAAGGGTGTGGAAAAGATAGTCTGATCAAGCAGACACACTAATTTACAGAAGCTTCTTAAAGGCTTTTAGGCCAATAGAAAGAGAGCTGTTTACAAAATATTTTGCCCAAGATGAATCATTTCTCGAGGATCTTCACTAGACTTCATTAATATCAGTTTTCCTCTACCTGTTCAAAATAATATCTTCATATCCAGTTTCAGAGCCTCTAGACAGATTTTTCCAGGTCTTAATTAAGGAAGACAATTATTTACTTTTTCAAAAATTTAAAGGTATAATTTTTTTGTAACTGTTACGACTCAAAAAGAGAGGATATTTGATAAGTTTCAGGTGCATGCATAGGAAGAAAGAGACCACATTTGCTTAGTGGGCCCAAGGCACTACTCACCTGTAATGACACAGTAAACCTAGGTGATGTAATTAACTGCATCAGACAGAAACATTGAAGGAGGCCCACAAACATGGCCAGTTGATGAAACAGCAGCATTAAGTTTGGCAAGCCAGGCTATCATAGTGTCCGTGAAAAGAGTCATTTTGTTCTAAATCCTAAGGCTTTATTTTGTCTGGAGGAGGTATTCCAAATTTCTCAGCCTGCCATTTAAAGCTCATTGAAGCTCTTTTTAGCCAAACTTTACTACATTATTCTCCCAGATATCCAGACCATTCGAGTTGTCTTCTGCTTGTACTGAACAGATCACTGCAAACACAGGCAGAGCTGTGCCTAATAATTACTGATTAATTAATTACTAATTAACATATTAATTGCTGAATTAATAAAATCTTACTCACATTTCCAGATGCATCTTGACTCCTATATCCACCAGGGCATCTTCCCTGGAAAATTTAATTGGGAAACTTTTTCTAAAAGCAGGCAGTATGCCATTTATATCTATCCTGTAACATCATCAGGCTTCCCAGGTGGCACTAGTGGTAAAGAATCTGCCTGCCAATGCAGGAGGCTCAAGAGACTTGGGTTCAGTTCCTGGGTCAGGAAGAATCCCTTGAGTAGGAAATGGCACTCCACTCCAGTATTCTTTCCTGGAACATTTCTTGGACAGAGAAGTCTGGCTGGCTACTGGTCATGGGGTCATACAGAGTCAGACAAAACTGAGAGACTGAGCACATACACAAAACATCATTAATCACTGAGACTTGCATTACAGTTTATATAGATGTCTTTGTTATTGCTCAGTCACTCAGTTGTGTCCAACTCTTTGTGATCCCGTGGACTGCAGCAGGCCAGGCCTCCCTGTTCATCACCAACTTCCAGAGCTTGCTCAAACTCATGCCCGTTGAGTCAGTGATGCCATCCAACCATCTTATCCTCTGTCATCCTCTTCTCCTCCTGCCTTCAATATTTCCCAGCATCAAGGTCTTTTCAAATGAGTCAGTTCTTTGCATCAGGTGGCCAAAGTGTTGGAGCTTCAGCTTCAGCATCAGTCTTTACAATGAATATTCAGGACTGATTTCCTCTAGGATTGACTGGTTTGATCTCCTTGCAGGGCAAGGGACTCGCAAGAGTCTTCTACAACACCACAGTTCAAAAGCATCAATTCTTTGGACTGTCTTTATGATCCAACTCTCACATCCATACATGACTACTGGGAAAACCATAGCTTTGTCTAGATGGATCGTTGCCAGCAAAGTCCTATCTCTGCTTTTTAATATGCTATCTATGTTGGCCATAGTTTTTCTTCCAAGGAGCAAGTGTCTTTTAATTTTGTGGCTGCAGTCACCAACCGTAGTGATTTTGGAGCCCAAGATAATAACATCTGTCACTGTTTCCATTGTTTCCCCATCTATTTGCCACGAAGTGATGGGACCAGATGCCATAATCTTTGTTTTTTGAATGTTGAGTTTTAAGCCAGTTTTTTCACTCTCCTCTTTCACCCTCATCAAGAGGCTCTTTAGTTCCTCTTCACTTTCTGTCATTAGGGTGGTGTCATCTGCATATCTGAGGTTATCAATATTTCTCCAGGCAATCTTGATTCCAGCTTGTGCTTCCTCCAGCCCAGCATTTCTCATGATGTACTTTGCGTGTAAGTTAAACAAGCAGGGTGACGATATACAGCCTTGATGCACTTTCCCAATTTGGAACTAGGAAGTTGTTCCATGTCCAGTTCTAACTGTTGCTTCCTGACCTGCATACAGGTTTCTCAGGAGGCAGGTCAAGTGGTCTGGTATTCCCATCTCTTTAAGAATTTTCCACAATTTGTTGTGATCCACACAGTCAAAGACTTTAAGCATGTCAATGAAGCAGAAGTAGATGTTTTTCTGGAATTATGTTGCTTTTTCTATGGTCTAATGGGTGTTGGCAATTATATCTCTGGTTCCTCTGCCTTTTCTAACCCCAGCTTCAACATCCAGAAGTTCTTGGTTCAAATACTGTTGAAGACTGGCTTGAAGAATTTTGAGCATTACTTTGTTAGTGTGTGAAATGAGTGCAATTGTGTGGTAGTTTGAACATTCTTTGACATTGCCCTTCTTTGGGATTGGAATGAAAACACCTTTTCCAGTCCTGTGTCCACTTGCTGAGTTTTCCAAATTTTCTGGCATATTGAATGCAGCAGTTTAACAACATCATGTTTTAGGATTTGAAATAGCTCAGCTGGATTTCCATCATCTCCTCTAGCTTTGTTTGTAGTGAATGCTTCCTAAGGTCCATAACATGTCTTATTTCACCAATATATTACAAAGATATGAAAATCATAGCTTGTAATTTGGTCTTCTTTATACATTCAGTGCAGTGTCTTGCATTAGCAGGTGCAAAGTACATGTTTTCTTTATGCCAAAGTATCATTTCAAGTTTCCTTTCACACCCTCATTCTCTCTCTGCAATTTATAATATAACCAATTCATCAGTTCCATCTCCTAACTGATTCCCTTTCTTGAGTTTCCAAAATTGGAAATACATGGAAAACATGATCCAAAGCATGAAGGCTAATCATATATTAGAGTTACTAGGAGCATTAGGTCAATAGATTAGTTTAAGTGGAAGTAAGATGCAGGGAAAACTAAGTAGGAGATGAACGCATGAGGCTCAGACTGATTCACAAGACAGAAGGAAGAAAGGCAAGCCCGCATTTTGAAGCAGGCTGATGAGTCAAGGATAGGTTTTCCGAGATCATACTTACAGAAGGAGGCATGAGGCATGCTGAAGATGCAGGCCAGAAGAGACACTGATCAATTCAAAACCCTCTCAGAGATACAAATGAGTTTGGCTTTTTAAATCTGAAAGTTGGGATATTTATAAATACCAAAATAAGCGCTACATCAGGGGTGTTGCAAGCAGGTCCGGCGATCAAAGCTGTGTATCACATTGCCCCAAAGGCCCAGGCATCATCTTCCCAGCTGACAGCGTGGCAAGAGCTAGCTGGAAGAGCTGAATTCAGGATGCTTTGGCCCAGAAGCCAGAGCACCTGAAGAACCTCAGTGCAGGCTGATTGGAAGCAGAGAACTTGGCTACTGCATTGTTCTCCCCTAGGACATGGTGGCAAAGTTGGGCAGAAGTATGTGTGTTCCATTTTGCCAGCTGGTGTCCACACCTATGGTGGGAGCCAGTCCCAGCACCATGATACTCATCTCTAAAGAATCTGAGGGCAGAGCAGTGGTCCTACCACATCCGCCTCCCAGGGTGATGCCACGGGATTCAAGTTACTGAGTCCAAGATAAAAATTTTACAAACTGTAGGGTATGCTGCAGCAGGTTTTTTTTTTTTTTTTAAAATACTCTCTCTGGCCTGAGTGATGGGGTGAATGAATGGACACCAAAGAGCTTGAATAAAGAATATTGTAGTCCATTAGCTACAACACATTCTGTTATCATACATTCTCTTATCTCTTATCCTTGCTACCCAGAGAGCAAGAATAGGCAATAGCAGGACTTCCCTAACCTGATGTGAACAGTCAACTCATTGGAAAAGACCCTGATGCTGGGAAACATTGAGGGCAGGAAGAAAAGGGGGATGACAGAGGATGAATGAGATGGTTGGATGGCATCATGGACTCAGTGGACATGAGTCTGAGAAAACTCCATGAGATATCGAAGGACAGGGATAGTGTGCTGCAGTCCATGGCGTCGCAGGGAGTCGGACACAACTTAACAAGTGGACAACAACAAGGACAGGATTTCCCTGGTGGCTCAGTGGTAAAGAATACGTCTGCCAATACAAGAGACCTGAGCTCAATCGCTGGTCCAGGAAGATTCCTCATGCCATTGGGCAACTAAGCCCATGCACCACAACTCGATTGAGACCACATTCTAGAGCCCATGCTCAACAACAAGGAAAGCTGTCACAGTGAGAAGTCCACACATCGCAACCAGGGAGTAGCCCCTGCTCGCTGCAACTAGAGAAAACCCATGTGCAGTAATGAAGACCCAGGCCAGCCAAAAGAATAATTTTTTTTTTTTTTTAAAGAATCAGCACTACCATCTCTCTTCTATTGCTGGTGTGGTTTCTGTGTCCCAACCCTAAATAAGGGCTTTTCCCTTTGGTGGGCTCTACTCCCCAGCTCTCACCATTATTTCTCTCCCACAGCACCCAGCTCTGTCAGCTAGGAATTTCTGGACCAAGTGAATGGAAAGCGTAACACAGATCAGGCCCTCAATACCTTGTGAATGAAAACACGATTTGCAACAGTTTTATGAAGCGGAAATCACTGGACAAAACCCTGAAGGTTCTTTTTACTTTTGATGTTACTGATATCCCAGAGTGAAAAAGAAGAGCCCTTATCATTTAAAATTAGTTGAATTGAAAGTAGGATTTTTCAGTTGTGTTTCCATTATGTGTTTCAATTAGGAACAATGGCAATAGTGTAACTCAGGAGATTTACCATGACAATATTTAAGACAAGTAGCTGCCCCCCTCACCAGTTCTGTCCCTCCCTTTCCTCTTAGGCTTTACAATATATTAGAGGGAGCTCCATCAGACCTATTTTTAGAAAATCTCATTTGTTGTGGAACAACCTGCATCCTGTAACTTACCCTTGGACAATCTCTTCCCTCTGGTCTGTACTTGTATCCATTTGTTAAAGGGAGTGAAGGTTTATACTGACCTCTAAAACACTTATTCCTCCAGCTTTCTGTTGCTCAGTTAAAATGTCTATGTAAACCATTCTATGCCCTCAAAAGTAATTGATTAACTGATTCAGTACAGCACTTTGTGCAGTTGGTATCTTAAATCTTTAATTGGCATTCCATTTTTGGCTGATTAGTAACAGGGTGTTACGGTGTGTTTGAAATAGGGATACACTCAGAGTTTTTGTTTGGGGGCTTCAGGGTTTTGAATGGAAGGGGCCTGCTTTCTGCTCCTCTGTGGCCTGTCCCGGGGTCAGAAGAAGGTGGTTTTACTTGGCTGTGGGGGCCAGGCTGACAAACTCACTGCGTCCTTAGCTTATACCCCTGCTCATACATCACCACCTACCCTCCTTCTGATGTCCCCCTCCTCAAGCTCTAGGGACGCTGAGCTGCAAACACGACCCTCAAATCACGTCTCATCCGGGGTTACTGGTGAGTCCTGCTCTGTGTCTCTGGTTTTTCCTCTTCTTGGTGGGGGTTCTCCTGTTCATAGCCAGAGTTCACAGTCGCAGTGATCCTCTTTTCCTGCTTTTCCTCAGACCTGGCAATTGTTAGCTACTTCCCATCCTTGGGGAAGCACCTCTAGCTGCTGGCAATGAATCAGAAAAGCATCCACCAACCTCTGAGGATGCTTTAGGAATCACCCGCCTTTAGGAACCACCGCTCACTCTTCAGGAAGGGTCCAATGGCAGTGGAACAGGCGTGGACATGCCTCCCCAGCCCTCAGGGCCCGCCCCCTGACCCAACCCCACCAGGCCACCACCACCAGCAGGTTGGTAATCGGCTCCAGCTCGTTTCTGACAGCAAACATGGCCTCGTGCTGATCTGAGCTGCTTCTGAAATTCAGTTTCACAGCAATAAATGTCTGAATGCCCAATGTGCCTGGGCTGGAACACAGGGTCAGTGGAGCCAGCAGTGCCTTGACTCACCGTCACAGTCACGGGCTACCCACAAAGGCTTCCTTCCAGGGATGGAGTGGGTGGGTGTTTTCCCACCGGCACCTGCGCCTGGGGACAGTCGGGCCTTGAGCAGGGTGGTCTCCGAGGTCAGGGAGAGGGTTAACCTCCCCTCAGCACAGAGCTCCTGTTCCTCGGGGCGCGGTGATGCAATGGGTGTACCTTCACAACTCACGGTGATGACGCGAGTCCTGGGTGCTCCACCGCTAGGGCCAGAGCAGAGCCAGGCCTGCACGTGGGTGTTCGCTCCTTTGAATCCCGGCCAGAAGGCAGCTCTGCTCTATGTATGCTTTTAAAACATGTACGATGATTTGAGGGCTCCAACCAGAAAATCCCACAGACAGAGGAGCCTGGTGGGATACAGTCTCTGAGGTCACACAGAGTTGAACACAGCTGAGCGACTGACACTTTCACTGCCCCCAGAAAAATAAAGTATCAGGCTGAGAACCTAGATGTAATTTTTTTTCCTACCTCTCAAGGACATTCATGAGAATTATTTTGAACTTTTAAGACCCTTGGGTTAACTCTTGCCAGGCTACATCTTTCTTATTGTGCTAAATTTGCATAATGGTGCTGGGCACTAACAGTAATTAAAAATGATCAAGTTATAATCAAAGCACAATTAAGGCATCATGCTATTTCCGTTTCTTTAATTAGCCAACATTCTTAAAAATATAAATGATGGTGGGGATGTTGTAAAAAAGGCACGCTCATCTGCTGCTAGTGAAAGTATAACTTGTCATAATTCTTTTCTGAAATAATGGGGAAAATATATTTCAAGATTCTTAAAAATATTCCACATTGCATTATTTAAGAAATTGATCTTGAAAAAATAATGTGAAAATTAAAGCTCATAGTTTCATACACAAAGTTGCTCATATGATAAATAATAAAAATCAAATAATTTTCAGCAGTTGTAAATAAACTAAATGCATTAGTATACATTCACATGATGAAATTGCTTGCAATCACTAAAAGTAGGATTCCAAATTATTTATTCAATATGCAAACAGGTAAATGAAAATATCAGAGACTGATACAGACAGATATATATGTATATATGTTTAGTGTATTATAGATGTTGAATTTAGGTCAAATAAATATTAACTGTGTTGATATAATTTGCTATAGAGATGGAAATAATAAAGTTCTTACACCATAATTTTTCCAGATGGATTATATACACACACACATTTATGTATACATTCAACTGTATATATACACAAATAAAGTTAATTGTACCTACATATATACACATAAATTTCTGTATTTTATATACAGAAACTTATATATGATGTATATATACATTTATAACTTTTCATTAATTAGAAGAAAATATTAATATTTTTGTAATATCATGAAATGTGATGATAATCTTACAAGCAACAGTAATACCTAGTTGTCATGAAGTAATAGATCAACAATTTGTCTATGTAAAATTCAAATATATATATATATGTCTCATATTCAAAAGATTATGAATAAAGTTAAACTGGGAGATACTATGTTTTAACAGAGACACAGTATTTCCAAGACAAATAAAAGATAAAACACACTTCCTCATATGTAAGCAACCTTCTACACATCAATAAGAAAAAACATAAACAATTCAATAAAATCTTACAGAAAGCACATGAAAAAGTAATTCACATAAGAGATGTCAACAGATTTTACAGGTATGAAAAGGAACGGGAACTTGGTATCATGTGTAATAAATAAGTTAAAAGTTTGTTTTTAAGTTATTTTTTTTCTGTCACCACGACAAACTTTAAAATGACTGCTGATACACATGGTTAGATAAGGTAGGAAAATGGTGCTTTCAGAATTTATCTAGGAGTCTGATTTGGCATGTATTTCAGGGCAATTTGTTAATTCTGTCAAACTGAGCTGACATGTAAAATTCTCAATACACTTTGACTTCAGACTCCACTCTTGAGAAAACATCTTCATAACTATTCCTCCAGGCATGCAAAGATACTTGATAAATGTTTCTTATAGTATTATTTCTAGCAAATAAAGATTAATGAGCAAAAATATCTAAACTAGGGAAACTGTTAAATATATTATGGTATACGTCTGCATGATTTATATTCGTCAGATAACTGAGAGATGTATTCATTAAGGTAATGTCGGCCGTGTAACAAACACACCCTATCGTTTCAAAGCTTCAATATATGGAAGTCATTCTCTCACAACGCCCCAGGGAAGCAGGAGTTTCTGGGAGCGGAAGTTCTTCCTTCACTGGTTGAAGGAGCCACCACCACCCCCCTTCCCGTCTGTCACGGTGCAGGGTCTCGGAGCCCTGCATCCAGCCTAGAAAGGTGCTCACAGCCACCTGCACTGGGCTAGGCGGGAGGGGGGCCCCTACCTTCCGCTGACCTTCTGTGGGTCCCATCACCCGGCCACACTGACAGGGACCCTGAAAACTCTGGGCTCCCTGTGTGTCCAGGTTTGGGGGACAGCCCCTTCGTGGGATGTCAGCTCCCCGCTTGCCCTGGCTCCCCTGCCAGCAGAGGAGGAAGAAAGGCATCCCCACCTCCCCAGTCAACAGTGTCCTCCTTCTGGGCCCTGGCTTCCTCACACCAGCAGAATCAACTGTTTCTTTAGATTTCAGAGGGTTTCCGGAAACGCACAGTCAGAGGTATTAGATTGCATAAGCCGAGGATTTTCGCGTGCTCTCAAGAGAGCAGGTGCAAAACCCCATACTGAGATTGGACTTTCAACCAAGCCAGGTAGGCGGCAGCCACAGCAAACTCAATTTAAACATGATTCAAATAGTCAATATCGTGAAATAATCTATAATGGGAAAGAATCTGAAAAAGAATAAATAAGCATATATGTATGCATAACTGAATCACTTTGCTGTATATCTAAAACACTGCAAAGCAACTGTACTTCAATAAGATATTCATTTATTAAAAGATAAAGATAAATGAAGGCAATTCAAAATGTAAAGAAACTGTTTTGTTTCTTAATTTTCTGAAATATGTTACCTGAAGTTAACAGTTCGATAAGGAACCAAGAGATAAACTTCTATCAGCGTGGGGATAACTTGTATCTGCTGCTGCTGCTGCTAAGTCAGTTCAGTCGTGTCCGACTCTGTGTGACCCCAGAGACGGCAGCCCACCAGGCTCCCCCGTCCCTGGGATTCTCCAGGCAAGAATACTGGAGTGGGTTGCCATTTCCTTCTCCAATGCGTGAACGTGAAAAGTGAAAGTGAAGTCGTTCAGTTGTGTCTGACTCTTAGCGACCCCATGGACTGCAGCCCACCAGGCTCCTCCGTCCATGGGATTTTCCAGGCAAGAGTACTGGAATGGTTTGCCATTGCCTTCTCCAACTTATAGCAGCTTAGGGTAAAAATTTAAAAGGATTAGTGAGAAGGAAGTCAAGAAGCAGCCAGAATGTGGGTAGACTGATCAGATGGAAGTAAGAAAGGAGGGAATAGAATTCCTCACTCCCCAAAACGGCTATTTTATATTCTCCAAAAAATGCTTGTGCCCCCAATAAAATGTATCATCCTTGGTAAAATATTTGCTGGATCTTTTTTTCTTATTTTAGAATTCTCTTTTCCTCTAGTCATCTGAGGGGTGTGGAGGGTGTTAAGTGTGAAAGTGAAAGTGTTAGTCGCACAGTTGTGTCTGACTCTTTGTGGTCGCATCGTTACAAAGAGTGACCCCCTGTAGCAGCCAGGCTTCTGTGCTCACGGGATTCCTCACGGACCTTCCCGACCCAGGGATCAAACCCAGGTCTCCTGCGTGGCCAGCAGGTTCTTTACTGCCTGAACCACCAGGGAAGCCCTGGGGTGTTGGTCACACCCTAAACGCTGGTTAGTATTTGATTTCGGTTTGGCTAAGAGAGCCGCAGCTCAGCTCCAGAAAAGGAACCAGTGGTCTGCAGTTGGAGTGCAGAGGCAGAAGGTGTCCTCTGTGTATGCTTAGGGAACAGGACGATGTCACCTGGAGATTCCCCGAGAGACCCGGGAAGTACAAACAGACCAAACAACATACAGCCACTTAGTGGAGTTCAGTGTATTGTCCCATGGGTATTTAAACAGAGTACATGCGTACTAAGTCACTTCAGTCAAGTCCGACTCTTTGCAACCATACTGACTGCAGCCCGCCAGGCTCCTCTGTCCATGGGATTCTCCAGGCAAGAACAGTGGAGTGGGTTGCCATCCCTCCTCCTATTTAACAGAGTAATATCCCTGAAGTTTGATACATTTGGATCATAGGATCTATATTTACATTCCTTTTTATTCTGATAGGCACCCTTATCAAATGTAAACTGAAATGTACCTTACAAATCATGTCCACACTGAATGAGATGGTGTTTACGTCCTTTTCTTTCCTTTCTCCTTTTTTTCCAAAAAGTCCTCTTACCATGACAGTGCATTTTGTAATCTATAAAATCTTAGAGCTGAGGAAATAAGTTGTTAAATATATTCAAAGAAAGCCTGGAAAATAATGCACAGAAATATTAGCTCTGGTTATCTGTAGGTGATGGGTTTATGAACTATTGTACTTTTCTTTGTACTGTCTCATATTTATAAAATTTCAATAGAGCAAAGAAAAGCTAATACATGTTATTAAAAGTCTGGAGAGCATTCAAAACAAGGAATCTGGCCAGAAGTTCAATGGGATTGCAGATTGCAAACAGCTGACAGTCACTAAACTTTATCCACGTCACGGCTGCGCTCTGGCTAGACACCCCCTCGGGGGACTGACAGAAAGAGCCTCGCTAATTGTGCCACTGGGGAGCTCACTCACGGCTCCACCCAAATTACCCTCCAGCTCACTCGAGAGGGCAAGGTGCCCAGAGCCAGGAAAAACAGTGCATGAAGCTGGGAGGAAGAAGGAAGCTCCGTCTTTGGGCTTTGGGGGGCTCTCCTTTATTTCTGCTCTTCACCACCCAAAGCTTGCTCCCTGCTGGGTATTCATTCACTCTGCCACCCCCAGACCCAGAACTGTCTTCTCCCCTGGCGCTGTTTAACTTGAATCTCCCCTTCTTGGGGTGGGAAACCCCAATGACCCATTCTCTGCCAACTTTAACTTGCTTATTGGTCTCATTCCCGGATGTAACCTGAGACAGAAAATCTGGGCTCTTGGGGCTTAGCTAACTACCTTTTCCCTGAAACACACCTGCCATTTAATAGGAAGAGACTCCAACGGGAGGAAATTCAACTCTGCAAGAGCTTACTGGAGAAGATAAAACAGGGGAGATATTTTTAGCTCCATTCGTGCTCCCCCAAATACCCGTGCAGTCGGCTCCCACAGTGATGTCTACTGCACCATGGCAAGCCCGCGGGCTGGGTGGTGTCAGCATTGGAAGGCTAAATTGCTGGTACAGTAAATGTATTTAATGTGACCTTTAAGAAGCATTTAAGTATTTTTTCTTCTATACATGCAAGTCTTCGTTTCTGAAATAATTACCTAGGTAATTATGTATTATTTATATCATCTTTTGAATCATATATATTCTTAAAAGTAGACCTAAGATCAGGAGAACATGCTTTATTTACAGTCTCAGCTCTCACTTCAAATAATCAAATAGATATTGTGGATTTCTTTCAGGGTCGAGGGCTCAGACAAGCTCATGATGTTGCAAGATTCTTGAAATTTAGTGTCATGAGAACTGGGTGTTTTTGACTCTGCTGGTGTCTGTTCACTGCTCCTCATTTTATTTATAGCCTAGCTGAACACCTGACTCTCAGTGAATGTTTTTTGATTTTTAAACAAACCGAGTTGAACTGAAGCTGGGACTTCTCTCTTTAGGAGATGATACTATTGTTGAGAAGATGGGAACCATGCGTGGGAAAAGCAAACCAACCATTGAAAAAGCACATGATCAATGCCATAGACAAGCGAATTGGTTATATTAGCTACATTTTAGAAGTGGAGAAAAGCAGATATAATCTCAAAAAAATGCAGTATACAAAGGTCAAGGGATTATTTGGTCACCTAAAAAAAAAAATATTCAGTGTTCAAGTTAGATGAAAACAGTGTAAGGTAGCATTGTCCAGCAGACAGATAACACGAGGCAATCGCATAACTAAGTTTTCTAGTAACCACACCAAAGAAAGTAAAAAGGAAGAAATGTAAATAAGATATTTTATTAAACTAAATATATCTAAAATATTATCATTTCTATGTATTTGTTGTTGTTGTTGTTTAGTCGCTCAGCCGTATCTGACTCTTTGAGACCCCATGGACTGTATGTGGCCCACCAGGCTCCTCTGTCCATGGGATTTCCCAGACAAGAATACTGGAGTGGGCTGCCGTTTCCTTCTGCAGGGGATCTTCCTGACCCAGGGATCAAACCTGCATCTCTTACATTGGCAGACGGGTTCTTTACCACTGAGCCACCAGGGAAGCCCTTTCTATGTATAGCTTACATTAAAGTATCAATGATATATTTTATAGTAAATGATATATTTTTGTAGCAAATGTTTAAAATCTAGTGTACCTTGTACCCTTAGAGCACACTTCAGTTTGGACCAGCACATGCTCAGAAGTTACATACTATGGCCAGTGGTTGCCTCATCGGAAGGTACAGGTAAGGTTTCCAATAAAATCATGCCCATATTTCAAAATGGCTCATTTGGGGTTATTCTTCACCAAGTTTGGAGTTAGTGAAAGTGAAGTCTATTTAATTTTGTAGGAAAGAGGAGGCAGTTAGACAGACTTAGCTATTCCCAATGGTCAGGTCAGCCTTTAGCAAAAGACCATTCCCATTGCAGGCCCTCAGAAAACATGCTGCATTTTTTCCAGGTGACTCCTGCGTCTATATTTTTCTTGTTAATAAACCTGCAAACCAGAGAAAAACCCAACTGGACTTGAATTCATTATCTTCCACTCACACAGTTGACAGGCTGTTAAATTCTGCACACACCAGCTCTTGTTATGAATTCACACCTTGAGCAAGCCGGAAAGCCCTTCCATTAACCCCAGCCCCGCGTGCACGGAACACGCACTGCAGTCACGCACACACATTTCATTAGGGGGTTGACAGCAAATGGAAGGCCATTCAAAGAGCTCAGAATGTGTGATGAGGAGACTGCGTTTGAATGGAGTGGATTTGGTGGTGCTGAACGTGAAGGAGCATGTTTTCAGCAGAGAGGATGGGCCTTGGACGCGCTGTCCCTATGACTGTTGATGAGAAGCAGGTGGTGCAGTACCAGTGCTCCTGCCCGTGTGCATTACACCTGGCTGCATCCTCGTGCTTCCCACCTGCATCCCTGAGCTGTTCTCCCACATCCCAGCCCTGTTCGCCTGAGGGTGAAGAGGTGGATGGCCTGCTGGGCCCTGCCCTGCCCTCTGCAGCCCTCCAGGTTGAAGATAGAGATACAGCAAACTTCATCCTTCCTGAATGCTGTTAAATAAGGTAGACTTGAACAAGCTCCTTGAGCTAGTGGGGAAACCGATTCTGTTACTTGGTTTGTTGATGGAATTGTTCAAAGACAGAGTGGTAGAGCATGGGAGATGTAAACTGTGTCTATCAAGTTTGATTGGGTGGTCAGGCAGTCCTGAGCTGTAGATGGCCCAACATCTGGCCAGCAGCAGAGAGAGGTCTGGAACCCCGCCTAAGCTGCTGGTATGTGTCTCATCACAACGCTTGGTTTTAGGATTTTTAAGATTTCATTACCTACTACGGGCCTGGGGAGAAGATGATGGTCTCAAGGAAAGCAATCTCAACACTTTGATTAGGTTATTTTTATAGGCGCCGAGGTCACAGAGTTTTGACCAGGGATTTGACTGAAGCAGGAAAATGTGATGAATATTCACACCAGATTTACAGGGTTAGAAGTAAATGCTTAGAGGCTAAAGCAGACTCTTGCCAAATCTCGTGTTGTAGGTGAAATGGGAGAGGCCTGTAGGACCACACAGAGAATAGAGCCCATATGGTTATAACTTTATATTAGCTAGAATAACACCGAGCATCTTCTATGATCATTTGAGTATACATGTGTGCTTTCTAATAGATTTTTGTCTAATCTACTTTCAAATTGTGTGAGTTCTAGAAGTGGAAAATCTAAGTCAGATGAAATTTCACCTGGTGAACAACTTTTCAACTATGTCATAGCATTGTGTACGGTAAGAGCGTGTTAAGTTCTTTTCAAGATGTCTAACTTCAGTTTCAGAAAGAGGACTCTTAACTCAGAGATGGTTTCCTCCTGATTGGTATCTCTGGGGTACCATTTACTGTTCACCACATCCTTCCTACTGCCCTCTCGCTTACCCATAAAAATGTCATGGTAGGAATAGAAAAGTCAAAATCAGTAAATTAAAATGAAATTACGTAAATCTGCCTAAGGATATAAAAGTTATGTAACCACTCCCCAAGGTTGATGTCACTGAGTTTTCTTAGAATTTCTTATGAAGAAAGGAACTTATATATAATCTTATGTAATCTTCTTGCCAGATGAGTAAACGGAGCCCCTCGCCCCCCCCACCCCCTCCCCCAAAGTAGTCATTTCTCCAAGGTTACTTAGTGTTAGAGGCTGGCTGAACAAGAGTATAGCCAGTTCAGGCCAGGAAGCTTCAGCCCTTTCCAGCTCAACATTAAAAGTTTAAATAGACATGTGAAACGTTGAGCCTGGATTAGTGAGGAGGACTTTTTCATCCCAAGTAGCTAAATTGGCGCGCTCTTACTCTGATCTGAGCCAATGTTCTCTAGACATTTGCTCTCAGTCTTGGCAGTAATGAAAATTATCCAGAGAGTTTGTTGAAAATACAGATCCCTAAGCTTCATTCTCGGAGATCATTAATTACTTGATGTGCAGGAGGGCGAGAGAGTCTGTCTTTTCAGCAAGCACCCTGGTTAGAAATCACTAAAGTAATGCTTTACAAACTTTAAAATCTGCCCCTAATCTGTGAACTTCACTGGAAATTTCAGAATGAAGTCCACCCTTTCAATTTAACTACATCCACTCAATATATCCAGAGCATGAGAGAATGCCCCCAGCACCAAAAAATGCTGATGACACCTCCACAGTGGGCTAATCTAGAATTAATGTGGCCAGATATAATGGGCATCTTTTTACTCATGTCCCATTCTTAGGCAGCCTCTTCTGCTTTACATTTGATTTTATTGGACAGCTGGTTTGGCTCCATTTATAATAATAATAGAGTTAATTAAACTGATTGCCACTGGCTCTCAGTAACTATCTTTCTTTCCTCAGCCCAATCCCATACACAAAATGACTTTAAAAATAAGAAAATAAATTAACTCACATAAGTATGTCAACAAATAGGGTTCAGGGAATGGTTGACTAAGTGACCCAATAATATTGTCCTGAACCTGATTTCTCTCCATGGCCGAGCTAGTTACTGCTGTGACTAAAACCCCAGCTGGCCAGTAGCAGACGGTGATGCTGAATTTATGGCATCATTCCTTGAGACCAGATAGCCCTTTGTTGACAGGTTGATTACTTGCAACTTTTCCCCAGACCAATAGACTCAATTTTACGGGCAAATGATGTGAATCAATAGGCATGTGTCCATGGGTTTTACCATGACTCCATCACATGGAAGCACCTAGCCTGATGGAGAGGTGCATGGCTGGTCAAAGACTGAGTCTGGTGCTGGACATTAAGAGGCATTGAGGAAATGGCTTCCACAATACAGTATAAATGCTGAACCAACACAAGCAAATGGGTCCTCAACAGCCAGAACGTATGAGCACAGTGTCTGAAGATGGAAGTAAGACTGGCCTATTCACCGTTGCTTTCACTGACCCTAATTTCCATTGGGGGACCCTGCAGTAGCGATGCGTAGAGATTGCCTGGAAGTTCTGAGCACCTTCTCTTTGCTTTGGTCTCCTCAGGCCAGTGGGCCAAGAGACCAGAAAGCATTATTGGTGTAACTGAGTATGAATGATGGTCAAAGATGACTGTTCTGGTGCTTCTAGACCAAGTGATGGATGACAGTCAAGAGTGAGAGACTAAAGGGTTCATCTCCTTCCAGGAGGAAGGTTTGGATCACCCCACCAAAGAACTAACCAAACCACTCAAGCTGCTGCTCATCAGGATGGTAAATGTAGAAGGGTAAGGGGATTCCAATGGGCTTTAACATCTCTGAATGGTGAACAGGAAGGCAGCGACTATCAGTGTGGTCTCAAGGTTTGCTCAGTGGATGGTTGTCTCCTTCCTCTTGACTTTCTCTTGTCAGAGACATGGCCAAACACCACTTTGAAGGGGAGTCTAAGGCTCTATTCATTAAGACAAAACCCCCAAAGAATCAGGATCTGTATACAATGGAGGCCATGATTTCTGGATATTTGAAGGTATGGGTACATGGGCCCCCTCTTAGGTACTTGCTGGCTCCTTGGACACTTGCTTACCAATGGAGTGGTGTCAGAAGGTACAATACTACAGCCCTGACCTCATCCATGAGAAGGCCCCCCTAGTGCAGAGCATGAAACCCAGTGGGACCCACTTGTGCATGTGTAGCCTGTAAGAACGGGGACTTAATGCCCAACAGGGTAATCTCTGGGCTTCCCAGTTGGCTCTAGTGGCAAAGGACCTGCTTGCCAATGCAGGAGACAAAACAGAATGCAGGTTCGATCCCTGGGTTGGAAAGATCCCCGGGAGGAAGGCATGGAAACCCACTCCACTATTCTTACCTGGAGAATCCCATGGAGAGAGGAGCCTGGCTGGCTGCAGTCCACAGGGTCACACAGAGTAGGACATGATTGAAGCGACTTAGCACACACGCACACAGTGTAATCTCTGGCCAATGGGAGGTAGGACCCAGTAGATAGCTTCTCCACAGATGCAGCTCTGGAGAAGTCAATAGCCCATGTGTCATCTCTGAAGATGTTTCCCTGAGATGGAGCACGGGGCTTTTCTTAACACCAAGTAGCATCCAACTCAGTGATTCACCCCTTGTGCTTATTTCTTCCTGTCTCAGCTCCTTTTTCTTCAAATCTAGCACCCTGGAATTGTTCCAAAATTTGCTCTGAAACACATAGCAATGGGGAAAGTCTGAGTTATCAAAGTAAGGAGGTTCTGTAGATGAATTGTGAGTGTGGAGAAAATTCAGAGATGATAAGTACACAAAAGTTCCAGTGTACAGAAGAGATCGTTTCAGCTTGGCCATCATGGTCCCTGAATGGCCTGAGACTCGGCAGAGCAGGGCCCGGTGGACAGACCACAGGCCAGATCTGCTTGCGACCTGGTTCTATAAAGGAAGTCTTATCAATCAGCAGTCATGCTCTCTCATTTCTGCTTTGTTTATGGTCACTTTGGAGCTACAGCAAAGCTGATTTGGTGCAAGAGATCACATGGCCCCAAAAGCCTAACCACCTACTATCTGACCATTGATTATACGTGCAGTGTCTCCTACTGGCTGCCATGACTGATCAGACATGAGACCAGATGGTAAAAGAAGATTGCTTGAACAGGGTCAAGACACCAACATTTCTCTTACACATGCTGAATGGGCGTTTCAACTTGGCCTTAGATGGGAGGAATTTGTCAGTAATCATACAATCCTGCTGTCTATCACCTACCGATGGGTAGGCATCAATATTTGTGAGATCTTGTATATACATACACTCAGGTTATTGCTAAGAGTTTAGTAAGTCAAGTTGCTAGTTTCTAAACTTCTTGAAGTCATCTTTTATTCATCTTTGCATCTTCAGAATCTCTCATTAATTAATTGAAAGCATAACTAATAAATAGAAAGTGTTTAGTCATTTTAAAATAATCTCAGAAAAGCCAGACAGGTCATTTGCATTCCTTCCAAAGTCGCTTTCTGTTTGTATCTCTGTGTTCTGAAGATTCCTGGGCCAGCCATGTTAGAGAACCACAATGAGCAAACACTCACTTACAATGTTGTTTTAAAGGATGAACACTGACATCTCCTGCCAGAAGGGTGCTGAATCTCAAGAAGGATGACAAGAGCTGGGTCAGAGGAAAACACCCGAGGAGCAGGGCCTCCGGATGAAGGACGCAGGGCAGGAATCAGGTAAAGACCCAGGAGGCCTCCAAAGATGCCGAAATAGATGCTTTGGCTCTGCGATGTTGGAATGTGTGACTTCTCTAGGGAGGCGCCTCAGAACAGACGGGCGGGAGAGGAACAGACAACACTAGGTCCCACCCAGGGAGAGGAGCTCCTGGAGCACCAACCAGCCCCAGACACACAGGAGGGCCAGGATTTCCTGCACCCAGCGGAGAAGTAGAGCGTGGGGGTGAAACTCAGTGCTGCGCTTTGGAATAAAAATGTGTGTGTCTGTGTGTGTGTGTGTATGTATGAGTGTGCCTATGCGGGGTCATGCCTGTGTGTATGTGTATCTGTGAATGTACATTAATGTGTGTGGTGTGCCAGTGAGTGTGTACATGTGTATGTGTAATAAAAATGCAAAACGTCATCCAAAAGGCAGGCTGGCAGGGAATCAGTGTTTGTTTGGACACAGGTGAAAACTTGAAATGGTTCCCAGTTTCCACAGCCCTGGTTTCAGCTCTTTCTGTGACCAAATGGTCCGCAAGGGAAACTAAATGGTTAAGGAAACAAGACAGAAAAAATGTACTTGTATTTGCATGTTTGCTGCTGTGTGCTCGGTCACTTCAGTCATGCCTGACTCTTTGCAACCCCATGGACTGTAGACCACCAGGCTCCTCTGTCCGTGGGATTCTCCAGGCAAGAATGCTGGAGTAGGTTGCCATTTCCTCCTCCATCCATCGAGATCTTCCCGATGCAGGAATTGAGCTTGCATCTCCTGCATCCCTTGCATTGCAGACAGATTCTTTACTGCTGAACCACCAGGGAAGCTCAACTTTTGGTCTTCTCATCTCTAAAGCCTCATGTGGTTCATATCAAGGGTTTCTATGTCCAGCCAGCCCTGATGTGTATTTCGGCTTCTTGGAGGCGATTCCTAACGCACACGGTCGAAGTGCTGCATTTGAATTTTCTTCCTGCCACCAACTGCTCTCAGACCAGCCAGTGGAATGCTTTAAGTCTACCACAGTAAATAAATCAAATAATTTCCTCACCATAGGTGTCAAGGGCTGGGTGACTGTGTGCCTGATTTACTGCAAATCCAGTGGGATTACTTGGATTTGCAAAAAAGCAAAGAATTCCCCTCCCCTGATCCTACACAGAGTAGACTGAGAGCTTCCTGGTGCTCAGTTTAATTCTTCCAGGCACTGTCTCCATTGTGTTTACTGGGATTCCTGTTTTCTTTCAAAATTGTCTTGCTCAGAACAGAGTAACTCAAAGCAACGCTAAAGGACAGATTCTTAGAAGCACCCGTTAAACAGTAGGAGTGTGGCAACCGAGGGGAACTCAGGGGTTTCCTGGTACGACCTCCTGGTGTCCCAGATGAAATATCCAGTCAGAGGAAGCAGTCTTGGCTCAAATCACAAAGCCAGCTCACGGTCAGGTCTCCTGATGCCAGCCTCACCCAGGGTTCTTTTGGTCACATTGCACAGATGTTTAGATGTCGCTCTGACTTTGTGGACAGATATACCAGTTGAATTTCTCCTATGTTTCCTCTTAGGAGAGGACTCTTATCGCCTAAGGAATGACCAGCCAAGTCCTATTTGAGTTTTCTCTCCCATTTGGGTCCTAGCTCAGCCCTGTAGCAAGAGTTCCTACGGCTGCCGCACACACCTGCCCGCGCCATCCAGACCCCGGAGGCCAGGCGCTTCCCAAAGCTGAGCTGTCTCGATGCTTGTTTATTTTGATCTTGGCTCCTGAAATTTCTCTGATGTCTGCTGGCTCCATCTCTGGCTTTTATCTCTAATCCTCCTTCCACTCAATTCCCATCTATCGCCTTCTCTCTGACTCAAGATTTAATTTACGATTTCCACTTAGTCATCCCATCTCTGAAATTTTCTATTTAAACTCCCTAGACAATGGTGAGAATTCATTCTCTTGAGAAACCAGTGGAGGCCAGTGGGAGATGCAGGGGCCAGGAGTCCAGCACACGTCAGTTGTCTTGGAGCATCCGCCGGGTCTCTGAAACCTCCCTCCCCTCATTACTGGTACCCATGTTGGAGGGTCTGGACAGTCATCCTGACGCTTACATTCAGTCCCTCAGCCATAGCAGAGGACCACAGAGCTGGGCTCCATACTTAGGATGTGACTAACGTTTTCTCCTGGTAACTCCTGAAGGAGAGTCAGCAGTGATAGCTGGACTCTGCTGTCTGTTTAACCTGTGAGTGTGTAGATAGAGGAGGTGTGGGATGCTGGCGATGCTCTTAAAGGTGGAAAGCTCTCTTTCTGTCTGTGTGTCTGTGTACCCGCTGCACCCAGACTGCTCGCTGAGTCTAGAACATCTACGTCCCTCATCTTCTAGAAATCCCTCTTATCTGTCAAGGCTGGACCAAAGATGGACTTTCTATAGGCATATAGCCCTGAGGGCTGGATGTCGACTTCACCGTTCTCGGAGCACACGCACTGGGCTCTGGCTTAATTAGTGGCGTGTCTTTGGGGTGAGCCAGATTTTATACCCTGGCGTGGGGGAGGTGTTGTGTTTTAGCCCCTGCTGTCCAAGATGCTGATGGTGAATGCAGGTTACATGAGCTCAGGGCTCCGTGGGGTGGGGAGCCTGGGCGGTAGGCAGGGTGGAGCCGGGGCCTCAAGCGGGTTCATAAATAAGAAAAGAAGAAGGGAAATGCTCTTGTGGTTATGAGTTACTAAGATTCACTCTATCATTCTTTCTTTAAGTGAAACTAAACCATTTATGATTTTTTTAGGCTAGAATCTGCAGGATGATTTTTTTCTTTCCTCTTCATTTGCATATTTCCTAGGAGACAGGGCCTCACCTAATCAGGGATTAGGATTTAGGAAATCAATAAATGTTATGGTGTTCGAATATCATTTTCTCCCTGAAAACTGAAGCATGGGTAGCTACTTCTTGTTGTAAGGACTGTATTTTCCACACTCCATTGTAAATCAAAGTGTATGTAAATACTACATGAGGAAAATGCATATTGGATTCAAAAATGCAGAGGTACTTTATCTAAAGGATTGTCAAAATACAGGACTTGTAATATATTTTCTTTCAGTATTTCTGTATCAGAGTGCCTCAGGGAACAAAAGGCTAATTGGTCCTAAAATGCAAAACAAAATATATATATATATATATATATATATGTGTGTGTGTGTGTGTGTGTGTGTGTGTGTGTGTGTGTGTAATAGGGCATACATATTCAGAATAAAATAAACCATATTTAAAAAATTTTTTTCTATGGCTGTTTCCAATTTTATTGCATTTAAAATAAAATTTAAATATGTATTAATATATTTAATCCATATAATAAAGTGTATTTAAATATCTTAAATATGCATACCTGTGTTCTCAGTCACTACAGTCATGTCCAACTCTTTGTGACCCCACGGACTGTGGCTTCTCTGTCCATGGGATTCTCCAGGCACAAATACTGGAGTATGTAGCCATTTCCTACCCCAGGGGATTTTCCTGACCCAGGGATGGAACCAGAGTCTACTGGGTTTCCTGCACTGCAGGTAGATTCTTTACCACTTAGCCACCAGGCAAGCCCAGGTGTATGTGTGTGGCTATATGTATTTTTTGTAGAAAAGAAGTCTCTAAGAAAATAAAGAAACAGCACACTGGAGGATGAAGAGAGCCCTGTGATGTGTCCTGGGCTTGTGGGATGATTAAGTGCTCGAATGACATGAAACAAATCTGGTTCCTCTTCTTAAAAGGATGGGTCTGGACCAAGTCCTGCTACAGATCCTTTCCGGCCCTCTGCCAGGAGACCTCTCTTACTTGCAGGTCTCGCCTTTCTATCTCAGATCAGTACCTGTTTACAGGTACTAGAAAGTAAGAAAATTGGAATTATTGGGCATAGAAAAAACTAAGGAACAGGTCTTGATGCACCAAGTGCTCTGTAGAGCATCCACTGAGTTTACCACCATGCCCAACAGCCCAGGCAGACTGCTTCTTCCTTCGGTACTTTGAGATCCAGGTTCACTGTCACCAGTTGCTCGGGGATCAGGAATGAACAAGATCTAGATCACTGTTGCGCCTTACCTGGGCTTCCATTAACTTGGATGCTCTTTGGAGAAAAGAATAACAAATATGGAGGAACACATGCATACAGTCTCAGTCTCACAAAGGTCTTCAGGGATCTTCAGGGATCTTCAGGGATTCAAGACCAGGTAGTTTCCTCCACTGACAGCCAGCAACACCGTACTTCTCACAGGCAAGCACCCAGCCAGACAACAGGCATTTTATTTTATTCTGCTCATGGGATCTGTTCCTGAAGACTGACCATGTCAAGGCCTCAGGGCTCTGCCTTCAGGTGCATCAGGAGAAATGGAACTGGATGAAACAGTCCCTGCCCACCTTGGAGTGTTGTCAAGGGGCCTCCATGCTGGCCTTTGGGGCCAACAAGAGTGTGGGCGATGCTTCCATCTCCTTCCGAGGGCAGCTTCTCCACTCAGGTCTTGGTCTCTGAATAGAGGATATCACCCACCATTTCCACAGTGACATTAACCAGTGCCATTACCAAGGAGGGTTCTGGGAGGACACACATTTGCTAAGCAAACCCTTTCTCTGGGAAGCAAGGTGGGGGATGAAGCAGCTGAAAAGACATCACAAAGCAGGCGGGACCCACTTTTCAGTGATGACACAATCTTTGTAGGAATCCAGATCTTTACTGGAATGTTGGACTACATATTGGAGACAGAAAGGAGGATAGAACACGGTGGAAAACGAAAACACTGAACTGGAAGCTGTGGGCATCAAAGAGGTCTTTGAACATAGCACATGACACTGCCTACGTGGTTCTACGAGGATGATTTCAGCCCAGGAAAAACACCTGGAGTTTTTCTAAAGACTCCAGCTTGATGCCTTTGAAAAATGTATATACTTTGACTTGACATTTTTGTTGTTGTTGTTCAGTTGCTAACTCATGTCCAAGTCTGCACCCCCAAGGATTGCAACGCGCCAGGCTTCTCTGTCCCTCACTATCTCCTGGAATTGGCTCAAACTCATGTCCACTGCAGAGAAGGCAATGTCAAGCTAGTCCAGTACTCTTGCCTGGAAAATCCCATGGACAGAGGAGCCTGGTAGGCTGCAGTCCTTGGGGTCACGAAGAGTCAGACACGACTGAGCAACTTCACTTTCACTTTTCACTTTCATGCATTGGAGAAGGAAATGGCAACGCACTCCAGTGTTCTTGTCTGGAGAATCTCGGGGACGGTGAAGCCTGGCAGGCTGCTGTCTATGGGGTCACACGGAGTAGGACACGATTGAAGCGACTTAGCAGCAGCAGCATGTCCATTGAGTCGGTGATGCCAACCAACCAACTCATCCTCTGTCATCCCCTTCTCCTCCTGCCTTCCATCTTTCCCAGCATCAAGTTCTTTTCTGAGTCAACTCTTCTCATCAGATGGCCAAAGTTTTAGAGTTTCAGCTTTAGCATCAGTCTTTCCAATGAATATTCAGGGTTGATTTCCTTTAAGATTGACTGGCTTGATCTCCTAGCCGTCCAAGGGACTCTGAAGGGACATTTTCAGACATTTCTAAAGATACTCCTAGGTAAGAAAAGCATTTTTTCTCATGGGATGGCAAGCTGACTTCTTCTATTTCTGGGGCACATTTTGTAGGATTTGGAGGCCCCTAACTTTATCCATCCCTTCTCTCCTTCACCCTCTTTTATAGCTGACTGGCCTTCTTTGTTCAGTTGACAAAGACTGCAGCCCACGATCATGAGAAGCAACTCTTGGAAGAGAAAGCAGCCTGTTTAAGACACCAACTTCCAGAAAAGGTTTCAAGGCAAGTGATCAAGTGGCTCAAGAAACTACCTCTTGGAGGAAGAGGGTTTTAACGAAGTCTTTTTCGTGCCTCAGCATTTGGCCTCCTTAATAAGCAGGAGGTCAAGACAAATCCCTCAAGTGCTACTGACTCAAGTCATCAAAGCAGCTGTGTTAGCAAGACAACATCCACACACCCGAGCTGAGGTGTGTGAAAGTGTAAGTTGCTCAGTTGTGTCTGGCTCTTTGCGACCCCATGGAATTCACCAGGCCAGAACACTGGAGTGGGTAGCCATTCCCTTCTCCAGGGGATCTTCCCAATCCAGGGATCGAACCCAGGTCTCCTGCATGGCAGGCAGATTCTTTACCAGCTGAGCCACCAGGGAAGCGGACTGAGCTGTGTATCCTAAAATAAAACAACTTGTAAACGTTAGGAAAATGCTCACTGGACAAGGGTGAGCAGAGTCTATGTGGCTAAGACTTGTAGAAATGCAAACAGCCTTAGGACCCCACCAGGTAGGTACCTTGGAGGTGCTTAATCTCATCTATGTGACTAGAATTGAAAGACACAAGGAGACCCTGGCATGACTAAACACATCCCTGCCACGGTCAAGCACATCTAGCTGTGTTAAGAACAGGGCCTTCCCAGAAGCCTCTGAGTATGACTCCACTGGGCAGGGAAGCAATTCTGCAGCCCAGCCAGCAGCACAGACTATCAAACTGACATTTCAATTTGCGAGTGTGACATCTGACCCTGCAGGGAGCACAGGGTGGGCTGCACAAACGAGTTTTCTGCAGCAGCCTTACCGCAACCTTTCGCTGAGCCAGGAAATGATTTTTAAGTCACTTTATTCCAGCACACTGCAGGCTCCACTCAGCTGGCCAGACGAGGTCTGTGGCAGCTCTTGGGAAACAAAAACCTTGCAACTTGCAGTCCAAGACCTAGGCATTTCCTGTGAGGTTGAGGAGGGAGGGGCAGGGAGCAGAGAAGACCATTTTTTCTGCTTCCTTGGAGATGAAAGGCATCCACTTAGCGACCCTCCCGGGGTCCATGCAGGAAATGCAATGACAAGACCGTGGCTTGGAAATCACAGCCTGCAAAGCTGAATGTGGCATCTGATAGTGTTCAGAGCTGCAGGATGAGGCATCTCTGAAATAATTCTCGTTTCCTGCCTGGCAATGTGTGTGTGTGTGTGTGTGTACCCCACAGGTTTTTAACTATTGAAAACTCGTTTCCTGCATCAGCAAAAGGAAGACTGCTTCCTGAGGTCTGTCCCTAGGCTACACCTTGAAAACTTCAGTGTAATGGCTAGTTGAGATAGACCCATTGGTCAGTCAATTGATAGATTGATTTTATTTATTTATTTATTTTTTTGTTTTGTTTTTGATAGATTGATTTTAGAAGCTTTCAACATTCCAGGGTCACCACTGGTTTACAATAATGAAGTTAGCGATTAGCACCAATGTGTTAAAAAAGGGGATTCTAACTGGATTCTTCCCTGTGACTGGGCGTGTGTCCTTTCTCTCTTGGCCTCTGTGTTCTATCTGTAAGTAACAGTAGTGTTTCCTGGGATAATTGAGAAGGAAGATGATGAAAGAGAGGGGTTAGTCAAACAGAAACTCGGAAGGTCTTTGTTAATGCACATTGTTATTGTTGTTCAGTGGCTAAGTCATGTCTGACCCTTTGTGACCCCATGGACTGCAGCACACCAGGCTTCCCTGTCCTTCACTATCTCCTGAAGTTTGCTCAAACTCATGTCTGTTGAATCGGTAATGCTATACAACAACCATCTCATCCTCTATTAATGCACATTAGATATTCAAATTAAGATAACAAGAAAGATGGCAGTAGGGCATTGAAGGTTGATGAAAAGTAAAAAAAAGAAGCATTTTTCATGCTAAAGGAAAATGGGAATAAAGATAAAATCAGTGAAAAAATTGCCTATCTTCTGTCTGGTGCTTCCCAGGATGCACAATGGTAAAGAATCTGCCTGCCAATGTTGGAGATGTAAAAGATGCTTGTTCAATTCCTGGGTCAGGAAGATCCCCTGGAGAAGGAAATGACAACACACTCCAGCATTCTTGCCTGGGAAATCCCATGGACAAAGAAGCCGAATGTAGTCCATGAGGTCACACAGAGTCGGACATGATGAGCAAGTATGCACAGCACAGTCTTGTGTCTAAATGTGAACAGAGCCAAAAGCATGAGCTGCACCATTGGTACCTTGAATTAATCCTCAGACCTGGGGTGGATGGTGTTTCCCTGGCAGGACCAAGGGGGAATTTCCCATCTCAAGTTCTTCCAGAAACTTGAGGTGCCCCACCAGGTGCTGGGGTCTGCTTGCTCCCCCACAGAAACCAGCAGGCCTCTGGAACCAGAGTAGGAAATGAAGCTCTGGGGCAGCCATGCTTCTGACAGCTTGAGGCTACGTCACGGAAGATGAGGCTGCAGCTGCTGGAGCTGTTCTCAGCTCACTGGCCCTGGGAACCAGCCGCCATGTTGGGAGGAAGCTCAGATGGCCCAGAGGCCACATGGAGCTGTTCCTGGCCCAGGATCCAGCAGAGGAGTCAGCCAGTCAGCGCCAACCCTGGTTGGCGAGGGAGAGGTCTGCAAGTGCCATAGCCTTCGACTCTCTCCAGCTGATGCCAGCAGAGCTGGGAGGATCTGTTCCTGCAGTGCCCCACTTCATCAGGGATCCAAGGGCCAAATGAAACTGATGGGGAAGTCTGTCACATCACCATGGTAACCAGATAAAGGGATGGGTAGCAGAAACTAGAGAGACAAGAGGTTTATCCTCGTGAGGTGAAGCAGGTATGTCTATAAATGCCTGACTACTGTGTCAAAACTAAGTTAAACAGGGGCTGGTGGATACTTGGAATCTCTGTAAGTGACTTGAGTATGGGGTAGGTCTAGCAAGATTTCCTCATCTGGCAAAAGAAGGACTCAGAATAATTGCCAACCCCACACAGCAAGTGCTCTATAGGATTTGTTAAACAAGATAAAAATAAAAGTGTCTTGTCTGCACAGCAAGATGGAAAAAGAAAATAAGAGCATCTCCCAAAGCCAAGACACATGAGTCCTGCTGAGATGTTCATAAGAGTCTCTTCTGGGGTTTCTGCTCCAAGGCCACAGACTAACTAGAGCCATGGTCTCTACCTTGATTGCATCATTTTAAAATAGGTTCCAAATCCTATGGGGCCTGCCAATTTTGCTGATTGTGCATCAAGATTTCATAGTTTCATTGGGGAGACAGAGCCCGCTGGGTGATTCACATATCTAAGAACTCCTAAGGAAATGAAAGGACTTCCCTGGTGGTTCAGATGGTAACGAACCTGCCTGCAATGCAGGAGACCTGGGTTCAATCCCTGGGCCAGGAAGATCCCCAGAAGAGGGTGGCCGAGCATGAGATGGGTAGATGGCATCACCAATTCAATGGACATGAACTGGAGCCGACTCCGGGAGACAGTGGAGGACAGAGGAGCCTGTGTGTTACAGTCCGAGGGGTCACAGAGAGCTGGACATGACTGAGCTACTGAGCAACAAGGAATTGAATACCATCCAGGTCCTATCTAGAACAGAGGTTGTTCCGAATGCACTGAGGCCAAAAACCTGACGGAAGTTTCCACGTCTATCTCCCGAGCCTGTGAGCTTAGGAGACTGCAGCTCTGGGGGCCATGTGTGAATCAGCCTCTGCCCCAAAGATAAGGGTCTCCCAGGGCTGCCCAACAATTTCCTGCTACACGGAATAAGCTGCCATTATTACTAGGAGAAATTCTGTGGCCGTGTCTTTCAATTAAAAAATATTCTTTTTAAGTACATCAGAAGTGGGTTGCAAGTTTATTCTTGACACTGTGAAACCAACCAGTCAGTCCTGAACTCGGCATCAAGTGTCCATGCCCACCAGGCACAGGGGTAAGTGTGAGACATAACAAGGAGGAATAATTGTCCCCCTTAAAGTGGTCCCCCTTAGGGTTTCTCTGATAGCTCTGTTGGTAAAGAATCCTCCTGCAATGCATGAGACCCCATTCGAATTCTGGGCCAAGAAGATCCTCTGGAGAAGGGATAGGCTACCCACTCCAGTATTCTTGGGCTTACCTGGTGGCTCAGCTGGTAAAAAATCTGCCTGCAGTGCGGGAGACCTGGGTTCGATGTCTGGGTTGGGAAGATCCCCTGGAGAAGGGAAAGGCTACCCACTCCAGTATTCTGGCCTGGAGAATTCCATGGACTGTACAGTTCATGGGGTTGCAAAGAGTCGGACACGACTGAGCAACCTTCACTTCACTTGAAAATGGTGACAGAGCAGAGAGAGAAAGACAGATGAATGGAGGACCACATAGAACTGGGAAAAGGTGGCAATGGCCCTCTTGGTGTCAAGCTCACTTTCAATCAATTTAAAGCAAATAAAAATTTACTTTGCACCTGTTATTTTTACCCAGTACTGAATGCGAATGAGACTCTGTATATCTGAGTTTTCCTCTGTGTGAAATTATTCATCCAGAAAATTGATTTAATTTACCTGTGTGTGTATCTGTTTTCCTCAGACTGTATCAGCTCTGTGGATCTGAATACGAGTCACAGACAAGCAGCCCTTATTCCTATGGGGTGAGTCGTCTCCTCCAAAAAGTGGTATGCAGAAGTCCAAACCTCCAGTATCTTAGATCATGACCATATTTGAAAACTGGGTTGGTGCAGAAAGGGCATATCCTATTGGAGGAGGGTGCACAAGGGTATCCCGTCATCCCACGTGACTAGTGTCCTCTCGAGAAGATGACCCAGGGAAGTCAGAGACACAGAGGGAGTGCCACGTGGAGAGGCCAGCAGACATCAGAGCCGGACGGCTATAAACCAAAGAGGGCAAGGATTGTCGAAAACCCACCTGGAGCTGAAAGAGGCAAGGAGGGATTGTCTCCTGCAGGCTTCAGAGGCCACATGGCCGCGCGAGGAACTTAACTTTAGACCTGGCCTCTAGAGCTGTTGGAGAATAAATCCCTGTGGTCTGAAGCCACCCAGCTTGTGGTGCTTTGTTAGGGAGCCGCAGGACAGCAGTGCCAGGTGAGGGAACATGACACAGTGTGCAGAGGGTGGTTTCTGGAAACAGGGCCAGAGATCAAGCATTTCTAGACCTACCGCGTTCCCCAACAGCAAGACATGTGTGTGTGCTCAGTCTCTGAACCATGTCCGACTCCCTGTGACCCCAGGAACTGTACCACCAGGCTCCTCTATCCATGGGATTTTCCAGGCAAGAATACTGGAGTGGGTTGCCATTTTCTTCTCCAGGGGATCTTCTCAACCCTGGAGTCAAACCCGCATCTTTTGCATCTCCTATGTTGGCAGACAGGTTCTTTAGTATTGAGCCACCTAGAAAGCCTCAACAGTAAGACATTACTCAACCCGAGATCTCCTTTTTGTCCCTAGCATTCGGTGTAACAGTAGTAGGTAGCTGCCAGGAGTTATTTGAGCATGAAGGGGTTTTGTACGAAGGGAACTTGGCACTGAGCCTGGCACGTAAGAAGCCAGTGTGAGGAATCTCAGTCTCTTCTCATAATGCTGACCTCCTGACCGCCACCTCTGATCCTTGTCCCCTGTGTTATAATCACGGTCAGGAGTGGGGAACAGACATAACCTTGCCCTCTGGATGCCATAACCCGTCAAGGTTTAATAGAAAAGCAGGATAATATTTTCCTTTCTCCTTTCAGTACAAAAGGTCATACAAATCCTGTGCTTCTTATCACTGTTTAAATTAAGTTCTGCCACTCAACGCCTCTGCCCTTCGATAAGGCATCACGTTTTGAAGCTTGTGGTCCAGAAGAAGACAGAGCTGGGGTGTTTATTTGCTGTTTGTGTGTATGTGTGTACCATTCAAAATGGGATGGTGTTGAATGCTAATATTTAGAAGTAACGTGGATGATCTGTATGAGTGTGAAATTTATCAAACTCTATAACTCAATAAGAATGATACATTCAATTTTGCAAATTGCAAATATTCTTTAAAAGGACTATTCCTCAGTGCAAAAAAAAAAAAAAAAAAGGAAATGGCTAATACATAGGACATTCAACTTACCAGGGCTTCTGTTCCCCAAACACTTTCTTCTGCCCTTAATCTGTTTCTGTCTTGGCTTCCTTTGAACATTCGCACTTACAACTGCCATTTGCTCATCAGAATCTCCCACCACCATAAGCGCACCCCTGAGGCCTCTTCTCTGTGACCTTGTCTGGATCCATCACACCCATACCCAGCCTGGCGGGACTTGCCTCAGTTTGAAACATTCCTGCCTCCTCGCGGCATAGACCTCACACTCCCTGCAACTCGCAGCTTTGTCCGCTTTGTGGAGGAAGGAGCTGGGCAATGTTCATGGGCTTCAAAAGCAGTCTCTGATTTACTCACCTCTCCTTGCCTCGAGGGTGTGTGGCACACTTCAACAGCGTGATAGGGAATTAAACGTGTACCCTGCGCCCACGTGGGCCCGACTAACTTGCAACAGCAGCTCAGAGAACCAGAGAATGCCACTCATGTCTCCAGGGTCATAAGACACATTCAAATGCTAAGACCTCGGACAACTGAAAAAGACCACAGGAGAAGACAGAAGGGGGCAGACAGGGACCCCAGTGCTGCAGGGCCAGGAGACCGCCTGCCCCAAAGAACACTGTCTCTCTAGAAGTGTGAATCATTTTAAATGTCTCTCGTGTCTCCAACAATTTCCTCCATCAAATAGGCATGAGACGTATCTAAGGGACTCATATTGGCATCTAAGGGGGTCCCAACATAGCACGGGCCTCCCTCTAGGGGGAAGGGGGCTCAGTAACCAGATGGAAACAGAGGTTCAGAAACAGCGCCTGGGGCTGCCCTCCCAGCCCCTCACTCTCACCCTCCCCGGCCTCTGCACTTTCTTAATGACATTTCCTCTCCTGGTCTCTCCAAGCCTGGCTTTGACAGTGGTTTCAAATCAGATTATACCAGCGTTTACAGATTGAAGGGAATAACCAAGAGGAGGCTGGCAGAATCCAGACAAAACATTTGCTGGCAAAGAAACCCCCAGGGAGACACGTAGCGCTTTCCAGGGGTTCTAATGCAGCCGGGCCTACCTCTGAGTTCTGATTAGCCTTCTCTGAAAGCCCTGAGTGGGCTGTTCTAGAAAGCCGATAGGGACAAAGGCACTTGTCTGAACGCTGAGTCTCAGCAGATTGATTTGAGAAGCTCTTGGTAGGCGCACAGCAGTGGGGTTTCCTTGAAATCCAGGCAGCTTTAGCTAGATAATTCCTTGGTACGAAGCAGTATGAGGTCTCCAGTGATCTCACTCCTGAGCACACCCTTCCTGTAGTCTTCTGACCTGTCCAAGAGTTCAGTTTTCTCCTGCTCCAGACTCTGACTGGGTCTGTGGTCTGTTCTGCTCCTGCACAGCCATGACAGGAGATGACGTTCAGGCTTCCTTCCATGGGCAGCGTGGGACCAACACACCGCCCTCAAGGTCTCCCCAGTGGCTCAGTAGTAAAGAATCTATCCACCAATTCAGGACACTCGGGTTCGATCCCTGGGTTGGGAAGATCCCCTGGAGTAGGAAATGGCAACCCACTCCAGTATTCTTGCCTGGGAAATCCCATGAACGGAGGAGCCTGGAGGGCTACAGTCCATGGGGTCGAAAGAGTCACACACAACTTAGCAACTAAACATCAACCGGCCCATCACACCTTAAGTTTTCACTTATTTCATCATCACAGCAGCTTTGGCAGGAAGCCTCCACTGCCTAACTTTCCAAGTAAAGAAAGCGAGGTCCTGGTTAATCTGATTACGGGGAATGAAATTCTCAGGTTCAAATTCAATCCTGTATGGAAAGTCCAAGCTCTTTTAGAAAGATGTTTAGGCGATGGGAATGAGGGACAAGGAGAGGAGGAAGGATCCGGCTGGAGCAGACAGGTGTGGTGGGGGAAGCCTGGCCAGCTCAACGGCAGCAGCAGCATATTTGGCCCCAGCTCACCTGGGGGCAGGTGGCAGGACAGGAAGGAGGCAACGAGAGGGTGAATGAGCTTACGGCAGCCGCCAGACTTTGCTCTCCCTTCACCTCTGCCACACGCACAGCCTCTGGAAACGTGTAGAAGTCAATCCGCTAACACACAGGGTTTCTGTTCTTGTTATCAGGTCTCTAAGCCGTGTCTGACCCTTTGGGATCCCGTGGACTTGTAGCCCGCCAGGCTCCTCTGTCCATCGGATGCTCCAGGCAAGAATACTGGAGTGGGTTTCCATTTCCTTCTCCAGGGGATCTTCATGACCCGGGATCAAACCCTCGTCTCCTGCATTAGCAGGACCACAACGCCACTGGGGAAAGCCACCAGGGAAATGATAAAACACTCCGTGGCCCAGCGAGAATTAGAACTCTAAGGCTCCAGTAAGTCACAACAGCATCATCTCTGGATTTCTCTGTGTGTCTTTCCCCTCAACACCCTCTGCCCTCACTGCAGCTCACTCTTTCCTCTATAGACAGGCTCATTATTCACTGGGTGATAAGATAGGTCTGGACTGCCTTCTAGGGAAAACTCACAGATATTATTTGCAAAGGCTAGAAAAGCAGGTGTTCTCGAGCTTATCTGAATATTTTGAGTAAATCCCTGTTTTGAAATGTAAATGCTTCTGCTGCCTGTCTGGTTTGAGATAAAGCAGTGAACAATGAGTTAATCCTTATTTTATGCAGTTCATTATCAGAAGTCTGTGGCCCGGCAGCCACATTTCCAAGCATAATGGTGGTGACACCCAGGTAGATAACTGCCTGCCTGCCTGCCATAAATCACATTTATTACATAGATTATGTTGGACATAAGCGGACCAGGGTATAAATGCTTTATATGTGCTTACAGATGCAATACAAACAATGATTGCCGTAAATATTCATTCAATATTGGACACCTCAATACTTTATAAAATTGTTTCATTATTTTTCAGGCAAAAAGTGGATCTTTTTTTCTTCCCAGTGTAGAACTGGATGTATTCATCTCTCTGAGAAACATGATTTAATCTTTCAGAGTATCAGTGGGAAAGAGAGTGGAAATCTCTTTGATTTTTTTTTTTTATCTTTAAATAATTGCAAAGGAAAAAAAAAACTGTGCATTAATAGGCCCAGGTCCATTAAATTAAATCCTATCAACATTCTCCTTTCCTCTCTCATGTCTTTCCAAAAACAAACAAACAAGCAAGCAGACAATCGCACCCCCAAAGCTCTCCCATTACCTCCCAAGGAAAACAGATGCCGGGCCCTGGTATAATGGACTACTTGATTCCAAGAACATCCTACTGCTGCCTAGCACAGAGTTCAGAGCTGAAACAATTATTAAAAATTACCAAATTCTGAATTCTTGCATTTTGCCATCATTGCCAGATAAGACCTGTTTAATACCTTTTATAGTTGATTTTTTTCCCTTAATTTTCTCTTGGTGGCTTGTTTTAGAGCTTCCTTTTTTTTCTTTTTTTCTTTTACATTCCTTTCCTTTGTTTTCTTCTCTCCTACCAGTGTTTTGTCTTAATTTTAAGCCACTTCAGTGCCTGTCTGCGGTGCGGTGGCTTTCTACATCAGTGGCACCCCAGGCAGTACGGTTTGCCTTTCTGGGTGTAGAACGATCAGTCTGCAATATTTATTATCCTTCTAGATTCCAGCAGCTCCTCCTGGCACTGGCTAGACCTCCAGCATTCCATACTTCTGCGTGCTAACCGTCAACCAGGGAAAGTCCTCCTTTTACACAGTCTGTGACCAGAATACTTAAAGAGAGAACCTTGGAAAAAATGTACCTTGTCTGTGAACTTGTAAGGGTGGCATTGAAGGGCATTTCTTTGGGTGAAATCTGACACAGAAAAGCACCCTTTCCTCCTGTGTCCCCCAGGGCCACCTACGGTGGGGACTTGCTGCCTTGTTTGTTGAAGACCTGGCTGGGCAGGGGGAGATAAGGCTGATCTGTGTATCTAGAATATTGACTGGGATGTAGGTGTTTGCATAGCTTATTACTGAGGGGCTGTGTAGGTTTCTCAGACACGGCTTAAAGGGTGTAGCAATTTATTTTTTATTTAAATATTTGATTCTATTTTAATAGGAAAGATGTAACCGTGGTAGTATGCTTTAGCTTCTATTGACTGCTTACTGATGGCAATAAGTAATTGGAGAAAATGTGCAAATCCGTATTATATTTATACCCAAAGCAGTACAATTAAAATTAAAACAGGGCCCCGGGGCTACATCTCTCAGACACATGCCCATCCCGAGCGGATGTCAACACGAATACCAAGTCTTGGCACCTTCTGGTTTACAGATCTTAAAATAAATCCCGCCGCATATATCTGATGACAGTCAAGGTCACAGCACTAGGAAAAACAGATGAAGACATCAAGGATGCATATTTCCAAGACGGACTGTGTCTACATGCCATACCAGCTCAATCTCTGGCACTGGACAGATTCTTCATTTCTGGAGAACATGGGCAGATTTTTAGACTGTGTTGACCACTCTGAGTTACTAGGTCATTTTGCTCAAATGGTTACACTGTTCTACTCACAAGAACTCTGGGGCAACAACTACCTGCTCTGTGGGGGATCCTGGGAAGGAGAGGGCACAGGACAAATTCCACCTCCTCGGGTGTCACTGTAGTGAAGGGCGTGCTTGCTTTCAAGGGCAAGTCCACAGACACTGATGCGTAGTGAGCACCTACTATGTGCCAGGCACGATGATCCTACTTCCTAAGGAGATGAGTTTATGGGGAAGCTGCCAGATCTGAGCTGCCATTCCCGGGGCAATGGCTTTCTACTTGTATTCATAATGTTGGATCCATTTCCTTAAACAAGCCCTGCCCCCAGATTGCGTTAGCCTCAGATCTTATCAAAACTGGATCTCTTAATTTACATACTTCACAAGACACTCCGCAGTTGTGTGAATTTGAGTAAGGCTTAATAGATCCCATTACACCAAAAAATAAAGAATGAAGAGGACAGCCAATAAGCTTTCAAGCATATTAATTTTACTTTTTGAAACCCCACTTTGGAACCTTTATTACAGCAAAACATCCCCTTTGATTAGGCTTGCTAATTTGAATTGTATTGGTTTTATTGCTTTCTTATATTCTTAACATGTAAATGTTCTATAATTAGAGAAGACTCTACCCAGTTCAATTACCCACACCAGTGTTGGGTTTATCAGCATTCCAGTTACAAGGGTTCTGTTTCATCTGTGAAGATTTCCCTGGTCTAACTATAAAAATAATGGAGCACAGTTTTACATCCTGGAGCTTTTGCTTGCAAAGCTGGTCATGTACATTTCTTTAACTTCTGACTTGTTTTGAAACCTGGATCTGTAGCATTGAAAATTGTCAGAAGCAGAACTTCAATACCTATTCACTGAATGAATGAGAACCTGAATTTCCTCTTATTTCTCTAGCACAGACCATCATGGACTCATAAGCCATGGCAAAACATTAAAAATAGGTGATTTTCATCATTTTCCAATTAATCTTATTTAATACCTTTCTTTTTTTTTTCCTACAAACCAATGCAAATGCCAGTTTCTCTCTCCCCAGGGAATAATAGATTTCAAGAGCTTGATTTTATTGGGAGTTCATTTTCAGTTCAAACCAAGTGTCTGCAGAAGTCAAGCTTTTCTGCTTTTTTCCCTTCCTTTTTCTAAGTTAGGTGGCTGAGCCTTATCTACAGAGGAATGTGCCTTGTTCATTGCTGCTGCTGCAGCCCCCAAGACCCACCAATGTCTTCATGTGGGGTTCCCAGGTGGATAAGATAACCTGACTAGTCTGTGGAATTCTATAACTAGAGACGAGATGAGCAGAAGGAATAGTACACTGGGGAGTTTTAATATAACTCAGGGAACTGTTAATTTATTCTGTGGCTGATATTCTCTGTTTTAACCCTCCCTTGGGAGGGAGTCTAGGGTGATGACTATGAGCCACACGCCTGACCCTGAACCTCGGTTACAGTCGGCACCTTGGGTGGCCTTGTCCAGACTGTTGTGTCCATCTGTAAAGTGGAGATAAAACCAGAGCTCCGTCATAAAGTGGTCGTGAAGACTAAAGGTGACCATTCATCCAGTGAGTGCATGTGAGCTGTGGCCGAGACCAGGCTGCCCATCAACCAAGACTGCCCCCACTCACCTGTTGGTGGACTTGGGAAGCTTATCACAGGCATCATTCCTGGACCTTCCCAGTGTGAGTCTGATCCAGAAGGTCCTGTGTGGGCCTTTGAGCTGCATCTGGACTACGTTGCCCCAGTGACTGATGGACCATACATGGCCTGAACTTGGAGTGACACAGAGCTAGCATGTCACCTTCTAGGCAACTGTGAGAGGTGACTGCCGAATCCTTCATTCCTACTCTCTGATTATTCACTGAGCAAAGGCTATAGGCCCACGGGAAGAAATTCTGCTTTCAGGGACCCAGGATGGTGTTGGCAGTGCTTCTGGATCCCCCATGATTAGGATCATTCATCCTGCATCTTTAAGTTTCCCCCAGACCCGAGCAGTCACCTCATGACCTCAGGAAGAGGCTCCTTAGATACATATGTGACACAGGGCGATGGGAAGAAATTTAGGCTTGGAAGTCAGACTAACAAAGGTCTGGACCCACTTTTGCCATTCGCTCCCTCCTCGTGCTTACAGGAAGGGAAGGAGAAGAGCAGGGGAGAGGCAGAGACAGAGGAGAGAGACCACACTTGGCCTCTGGCCTCTGTTAAAAATAATGCAACAGCTTGTGTCTCCAAGGCTCTCTTGTGAGGTTTAAAGGAGATGTGCGAAGTGAGCAGCGGACACACCCTAAGTGCCGGCTTCCTTCCTGGGCTTTTTCTTTAACTAGAGCCCAGTCGATTAACACTTGGTGATATGCACAGATCTTTATTGCCGTTTAATTGGTGTCCATGTCACCATCTTGTCTTGTGTTAGATCGTGAGCGTCCTGAGATCCAGGCCTGTATATCAGCCCCTTCCTGTCTCCGCCACCCATCCTTGCATTTCCCCGCAGCCCCAGCTCTCATCCTCTGTCCCTGTGAATTCTCAGCTGTCCAAAGTGATAAGAGAGGAAGCAATAAACAGACCACAGATTCAGTTCCTGACTCAAGAGGAAGGATTATTGGGCAAGTCAGGGCTGCGTAGTTCAGGTTCACTGGGAAATACCATGTGATGCCCCACTGGTTGCCAAAAAGTGCAGACAGGGGACCTCCCAGAAGTGGCCAGGGTTGCCAGGAGCTGGAGGCATCGCTCTGCATTTTCTGTACACTGTGCCCAGGCCCCATTTTAACTATGCAAGTGTGTTTGTCAAGACCCCAGTGAATGCCTGCTGCAGAGGACCCCACTCTCCTGCTGCAGAGGACCCCACATGCTAGGTGGGAAGCCTGCCCCCAGTCCCCACACGAGACTCACTCTAGGAGTGCATGACTTGGAAGAGGAAAATCATTTCACATACACACTGAAGGCATGCAAATATTTGTTGAAGGAAGAATGCGGAGCCTAATCGTTTGTGTGTGTATCTCTTGAGGGTATGCGTTAAAATGAGCCAACGACCTCTCATAAGAACTACAGCGTTTTCTTGAAAACATATTGTGCACCAGTCAGAGCAAGACTTACAAAATATCTTTGGGTAATTTAACAGCTGAGTTTCTAAATGGGAGAGTTCTGAGTCTGCCCTTTAGAGTCTTTGCTGTACCGAAACCGTCTCGAGGTGTCTGGGTTATACATTGTGATGGACTTCCCTGGTAGCTCAGGCAGTGAAGAATGCATCTGCAATGTAGGAGACACGGGTTCAATCCCTGGGCAGGGAAGATCCCCTGGAGAAGGGAATGGCAACCCACTCCAGTATTCTTGTATGGAGAATCTAATGGACAGAGGAGCCTGGCGAGTTACAGTCCCTGGGGTCGCAGAGTCAGACACAAATGAGCGAGTAGGCTCCAGGCTGCTTCGACTTCTAGAAAAGAAGACGCGTCTCAGTCTGACCTGGGTCCTCATCACAGCGACCTCCTACCTCCCCCTCATCAGCCCACAGTGCTGAGGGATTCTTCTAGATTTCTTCTTTCCTCTGTCCCAGAAGTTCTAACCCTGCCGCTAAGCTAATGTCTTAAAGAAAATATTGGTTTCTAAACCAGAGAAAGAGTCTCTTTCTCAGCAGTCAGGGAACTCACTCTGATCCATGAACACACACTGCCTATTTCTCCTTCCACCCATAAACATTTGATTTATACTCATTGAAACAGGCTAGCTTTACAAAAACACATGAAAGGGTTTTTGTCAATAACTGAAACTTTCTGTGGCTGAAATTTAACTCATTTTTCCCCCCAGATAGATCACAGTCACATGGATCCGTCACTGGTGACTGATCCCCTGTCCCTGTTAAGTCAGCTCCTGTATTTCTGACTTTAGGGTTTAGCCCATTTACTTTGTGCTGGAACCTTAATCTCTCCCCAAAGACAAAAGGCATTATTTTGCACTGTCCCGTGACCTGTTCTACTAAACCATACCATTTTCCCACCTCCAAGCAAGTTTCAGGATACACTGAAATAAGCCATCTCCCCCGGCCCGTAGGAGCCCTTGTAATTCCATTTTAATTCATGTTGTTGCTGTTCAGTCTCTCAGTCACGTTCAGCTCTTTGTGACCCCATGGACTGCAGTACTCCAGGCTTCCCTGTCCTTTACTATCTCCCTGAGTTTTCTCATACAATGTCCATTGAGTCGGTGAGGCCATTCAACCATCTCATCCCCTGAAGCCCCCTTTTCCTCCTGCCCTCAATCTTTCCCAGCATCAGGGTCTTTTCCTATGAGTCGGTTCTTTGCATCAAGTGGCCAAAATATTGGAGCTTCACCTTCAGCATCAGTCCTTCCAATGAACACCCAGGACTGATCTCCTTTAGGATGGACTGGTTGGATCTCCTTGCAGTCCAAGGGACTCTCGAGAGTCTTCTCCAACACCGCAGTTCAAAAGCATCAATTCTTCGGCATTCAGCTTTCTTTATGGTCCAACTCTCACATCCTTACCTGACCACTGGAAAAACCGTAGCTTTGACTATAGCGGCCCGCATTGGCAGAGTGATATCTCTGCTTTTTAATATGCTTTCTAGCTTTGTCATAGCTTAGAAAAGCTATGACAAGACGCAAGCATCTTTTAATTTCATGGCTGCAGTCACTGTTCACAGTGATTTAAATTTATAGTAACAGTAATACCGATGATAACAACACTAGAATTTATTGCTTATAGAGCAGAATTGAATACTTTTATAGACATAGTCTCCACTGGACCCATAAAGAAGGCAAGAAAGAGAACCTTGATCAATTAGGTAAACAATACAATTTTTAAAGTTTCTTCTGAGTCACAAATCTGTCTTTTTCTTCCTTGATTATAACAACTTTATATGACCACTTAAGTTAGTTTATATCATTCATCTTGTTTTTCCTAAGACAGAAATCATTACTAACTTTTCTACACCAGCTAGTTCCAATGGAATCTGCCCAGACAGTGCATCTATTCTGGACACTGTATACAATCTCATCCACCTTTACCCTCCTCCCCAAAGCCTTTCATCCTCCTGTTCCTGGGGACCCTCGGGCCTGCAGCTGTGACTTTCCCAAGATCCTAAAGTGTCTGCTTCCACATTTCCAATTCTCACTTTCTTATCCCACATCTTTTTGACTTAAACTGAAAGAAAGCTTTTATCAGGGCTAGTGTTTTTTCTACACCACATAATAAAGTTTATATTGGGTAGAGCAAAGGTTGGAGACTGAGCAGAGGCCTGAGGCTTTAAGACCTGAGTCCACAGAGCTGGAGCAGTTTTAAAAGCAGGGTCCCCAGTTAGAGTTGTTGCCACGGCCTGCTAATGAAAAACAGACCTGCTTCGAAGACATGTTTTAGTCCAAGGAATCTGTTTGCAAGAGGCAGCCAGATGGCAGCAGGGCTGAAGTCTGGGCCATTTTGATCTGTCCTGGTGCCATTGGTTATTCTCTTCACCAATCTGGATCTCAGTTTCTGCAGGAAAAAGATGAGGCAGGAGGCAGATGCCCCAGCCACCCACCCAGGCTAAAGCCATCAGAGATTTATTCTCTATTGACCGAAACTCCAAGACAAGAACGGCAGGACAATTAAGGGAGGAGGCTGGACCTTGCACAGACCACATATTTCTTGTTCCAAACTCAGGAGACCTCACCAACCACACATGTGCAGAAAAGGCTCCTAGGATGACAAAGGGGAGTTATGTCAAAGTATGTTCTCCCCAGATGCCTTTTCGGTAGGATCCATCTTGGCTGATAGATACAGGAGCACACATGGGAGGATCCTGAGATATACCAAATGTGGACTGTGAACCAGGCAAATCAGAATGATTGACCAAAGGAAAATTGGAAGACATATCCCCCCCAAAAAAGAAATATCCCATAAAAGTAATTCAAACCGCCACAACGGTGAGTCTCAGTGACGCTCTCTCTGAGTCTGCCCCTGTGTCAATCCACATGTATCATACTCTTTTTCCTCTTAAAAAAATACTTCATTTGTTTCACTGCCTTCTGTCTTTATGGGAATATCTTTTCTGCAAGGTCGAAGGGCAAGGACCTTTGTCACTGGCCACTGGTCTAACGGCTAGGATCTGCTACTCTTATCTCCACAACCCAGCTCAGTCTCCGGCTGGGAACCCAAGCCCCGGTCCGAGCCGTTGCAAGCCAAGGCCACCTGAGACCAAAAATGGGAACATTTGTAGGTTGCTTTTCAAAAAAACCTAAGAATCTACGAGATCCCCTGACCACAGCATTGTTGCTGTTCAGTCGCTCAGTCAAGTCTGACTCTTTGTGACCCCGTGGACTGCAGCCCAGCAGGCTTCCCTGTCCATCACCATCTCCCACAGTTTGCTCAAACTCATGATCATTGAGTCAATGATGCCATCCAACCATCTTATCCTCTGCCATCCCCTCCTCCCCCTGCCTTCAATCTTTCTCAGCATCAGGGTCTTTTCCAATGAGTCTGCTCTTCACATCAGGTGGCCTAAGTACTGGAGCTTCAGCTTCAGCATCAGTCCTTCCAATGACTATTCAGGACTGATTTCCTTTAGGATGGACTGGTTTGATCTCCTAGCAGTCCAAGGGACTCTCAAGAGTCTTCTCCAACTCCACAGTTCAAAAGCATCAATTCTTCGTAAAGGAGGATTAACTCAGAAATCCAAACGTGCTCCTATTTTTGTTGTGATGAGCATGGCTCTGTTTTTGAATCAAGGTTCTACTGTATGGCTCAATGTGGCTCTGCTTACTGGGATCAAATCGCACTCAGGGTGAGAGAAACCTCTGGGGCAGAAGCTGAAAGACACAAGGGGAAGGTCCAGGGAATGTGAAAGCTACTCAGAGTTAGATAAATTTCAGATGCAAAGAGATTTTCTATATAATTTAAAATTAACAAGCAGACAAACAGAAACAGCAAAAGAAAATGGAGCTCCTTAGCAAAGCCATCTAAGTAAATCCCCTTTCCTGCTCACTGAGCAGCCTTTACTCTATGAATAAACTTTGCCATCTTGATGAGAAAACAGCTCTTATCAAAGTAAATGATGCAGGAATCTCTCCTGCAGGTGATTTCAAAAGATGTGGCCAACAAGTGAGTGAAGCTGAGAAAACATATTCTTGTTTTGTTTTGTTTTTCTTTGGATTTTCAAATGCTGCTTTCACCTTGCCCAAGGAAGTGTCATTCAGTCATTTTCCAGGGATGACTTTTAAAATACCATACAAGGAAGCTGAAATAAATTTAGAGATCTTGGCCATCAAATTTATCAATACTATAATTGATTTCTATTCAAAGCTAGATGATGATCACAGTTTGTGCTTACGGCTCTCAATTTATGAAAACAAAGCTGCCAACTTTTTCAGTAATGAATTTTATTTTTTAAACTGAAATGCCTTTCTTAGGGTATGGGTAATAACTCTGAATATAACCTCAAGTTAAAGGTAAAAAAGTTTGTTAAACCATGACAGCTTTTCTTGATAAGTATGTGTGTGTTTGTGTGTGCGTGTTTAGTCGTGGCCAACTCTTTGAGACCTCATGAACTATAGCCCTCCAGGCTCCTCTGTCCATGGGATTCTTCATGCAAGAATACTGGAGCGGGTTACCATTCTCTTCTACAGGGGATCTTCCCGACCCAGGGATCGAATCCTTGACTGCTACATTGGCAGGCAGGTTCTTTACCACTGCACCACCTTGAAATAATGTATCAAGAATATACATCATAATATAAATATACATGTATTTATATATTAGCATATATTAAATTAGATGTGTGTATTTCTATATGCAATACTTAATATATTAAAAATATATGCAATCAGCTAAATTTGACTCTCTGGAATAAAAAACATTTCGCTTAAAAGAAAATTTTCCATATTGATCCTTACAAATACCTCAGATGAAGCAACAGCTTGAAGTAACACATTGAACTAATAAGTGTCTTATCACAGAATGTATATCTTTCTAGACTTGTAGACTTTCACATATATTCAGTTGCAGTGGTAAATCATTCCTTCATTTGCTTTAGGCTCCACTGAGATTTTCCAGATGTAGGGAGGAAAGAGAGAAAAGATGTCAAAGAAGAAAGAAAGCCTTCATCAATTCAATCAGATAATTCGTTCAATAATAAGGGTTTAGAGCATTTTAATGTCCGTTTATGATGTTAACGTATGTTAATTGGCATTTGCTGGCAAGACTTTCTTCTTTTTCACGACTTTTTAGTGGAAGTGGGGGAGGTGTGCTCTGCATTTGTTATTCAGTCCGGGACCTTAGGGTCTTGCTTTCCCAGGAAGACGACATTGTGATTTTAATGGAGGAGTTTACCTGGAAACAAAAGTGCAGGTCCTCCACCAGCCGCTGGGTTATCAGCCCTAATTCCTGGTTTGAAGGGTCTCTTAAGCTCCAAGGCAAATCTTCTGCTTAAAGGGCGGTGGGGGGGGGCAATTTTTCCACCTTTTTCTTCCCACAGGTCCAGAATCAAAAGCCAACATTAGTAAGTCTTATATATTTCCATTAAAAAAGTAGCATATATACTTTACTGAAAACGTAGGGAAAATATACATATGTGTGTGTGTGTGTGTGTGTGTGTGTGTATGTGTGTGTGTATGTTTTAATCGCTCAGTTATGTCTGACTCTGTGATTCCGTGGACGGTAGCCTGAGGCTCCTCTGTCCACGGAATTCCCCAGGCAAGAATACTGGAGTGGGCAGCCACACCCTTCTCCAGGGGATCTTCCCGACCCAGGGATTGAACCCAGGTCTCCTGTTTTGCAGGCAGATTCTTTACTGTCTAAGCCACCAGGGAAGTATATATACAAACACACTATTCACTACCCAGAAAATCACTGCTGACACTTTAGTGTATTTCTGTCTTTATTCTTTTCCCCACTTCTTTCCAGAAATACAATTGAATGGCCTACTTATTGACAAATAAACCAACCAAAGAAAAACTTACTATTTCCGTACAATTTTGTCACCGGGCTCCTTTCACTTCACAGTGCCCAAAACTTCTAAGAGGTGGGTGGCAGAAACGTAAGGACTGCAGTGCCATCACGGGGTGGGGCTGCTGTTTGCCGTCTGCAGCTGCCTCCTGGGGCGGCCGGACTTTCCAGCAGGGATCCCTGAAATGTTGCTAACCTGGGGGCTGTTCTGGGCAACCTCTGGGATCTAGCATCCGGCTTCCCCTGCAGTGGGAGGGCTGGAAATAATCTGAGACCCAGGAAAGCCATCATTCTAACTCTCAGAAAGAAAAAGGAGACCGTTTGTTTGTGCTGCTTTGACTTTGGGGAGAGCCCTTTAGATCCTAGGAGGTGGAGAGGGAGAGAGGAAGATAGAGAGGGGCAGAGTGGTCCAGAGAGTCCAGACCACGCGAGTTGGCTCTGTTGCAGAGGCTTCAAGTCCAAAACGGTTCCAGAGAACAAGACGAGGAAGCGGGGGACCTCAGCCCTGGGCCTCCCCCACGCTCTAGTGTGTGTGCCTCTGTGCCGCATCTCCAGGCTGGAGCTGACCTCCTGAAATCTGACCCCTCGGCGGCCACAGCCCTGCAAGCTCAAAGGCATCAGCGTTTGGGCCGGCTTCTCTGGGGCCAGCCTTCCCGAGGAGAGACAAGTCGAAACACTTTTGAACAGTAGTCTATTCAGCCCGGCTCTGCCGCTCCAAAGAAATAAATGTGTTACAGCTGTTGCGCGGGGGAGGCCGGCCCGCTGGGGACCGGGAGGAATTCCAGGACTCGAGCGGGAGCAGCCGTGACTCCGCTGGTCTGGAGGCGGCTTTCTGGTGGGGCTGATGGAGGCGCGTCCATCTCCAGGAGATGGACGAGGACCATCCACGCATCTGCCTCGTGACAGCTGCGGGCACCACTTAACACCCGCTCCGGGGTTTATAAATAGGTGCCTGTGTACGTTGAATGCAAAGGAATATGGCTAATGTTCTGGCATTAATTTAAAGTTTGGATCGCGGGGTTTTGCTTTTTTTTTCCCCTAATTCTTAAGAGCACTTTCTTTCCCTACAAGATCTCTATGAGGTGAGGTATAGCATAGCAAACCAGTAACAGCAGACAGATGAAACCCAAAACAAAACCCCAGTGGTTTCTGCATCCTTGACTGTGAAACACAGTTTTACTTTGTGTGGTGCCCATTTACATTGATGTCAAGATCGTTAAGATGTATTTTAAACAATTCTTTGGTTACATTAATTTTTTTTGATGCACAAAACCATCATGAAAACATTGTAATATCCAAAATGCTATAAATTATTTTAAGAAAGCTCTAGTTTTAAAGGACACATATTAAGAACTAAGTTTTGTAATTGTTATTGTTTTAGTTTGCTAATTTAAAGATAACTCTTTCTGACTCCTGTAGAGGAAGAGAACATTTTAAAATAGAAACTGTAAATATTCCAATAAATGTTTCTTTTCCAACTTTATTATTCTATCTTCCATTTAAATTTTGTTTTTCACCGCCTAAGAGGACTTTTAGTTTTAAGAGGAAATATAATTTTTATGACAAAGTGATCAAGAAATTTAGCTATTTTCTGATTATTTAAGCTATTTCATGCATTTATTTATTCAAGAACATGACACTACCAGAGATATGTGTATCTAAAATAATATGTGTGTGTAAGTGTGATACAGTGTGTGCATGATGTGGTGTGTGTGTGTGTGTATATGTGTGATGCTGTGTGTGTGTGATGGAGTATGTGTGTGTGATGTAAGTGTGATGCAGCACGTGTGTGTGTGATGCACTGTATGTGATGTGTGTGATGCCGTGTGTGTGTCTGATGGAGTGTGTGTATGTGTGATGCTCTGTGAGATGCAGGATGTGTATGGATGTATGGTGCAGAGCATTTTTATGTGGTGCAGAGCATATATGTGTGTGTGTGTGAGACGCAGTATATGTGTGTTTGTGATGCAGTGTGAGTGATGTTGTGTGTATGTGTGTGCAATAGAGAGTTAGTATGTCTGTTGGCAGAGGGAATACCCAGAGAGCCCTGGCTCCCCTCTCCAGCCATTTATACTCTGGTCCCCTTGTGAGTGCCCTTTAGGATTTTCCAGGGCCTCCCAGCCCCCACGTGAGCAGCATATTTCTCTCCGCCTACCCTGTCTCCCAGATCAGGCTTGCCACTCAGGTTCTGTGAGCTCTGTCACGGAAGCTGTTTAATGATGTATTAATAACTGTTCTGATGCAGAAGTAAGCCTTCCCTGCCTGTCACCAGAGAGGCCTGAGCTTATAAAGCTCTGCGTTCACCATCGCCATCTAGGCCGGAAGCGTTCCCACACAACTCTGTGATGCCGAAGCCTCTCCCCCATCAGAAGCACAAAGGTTCAGAAACGAGTTTAACCCAGTGAAGTCATTCCCACACACAGTCTTCCTGCTTCCATCAACATCATTCAGTTTCCTTTTCAGGGACGCAGATTTCATCTGCTTCTGAGCGGCTTCCTCTCGAAGTCTGCTTTGGTGGGTCGCTTTTCCTGCTTCGAGATGTTCCTGTCTCTTGCCCTACACAGAGTTAAGTCAACTTCTAGCCAGCAACTTAAGTCCTTCTGAAATACTCTAAGTAAAGGATGTTTCCAGTGTTATCACTTACTGCTACCCAAGGGTAACCTCCAGTCCAGAGGAAACCACTTAAACATCCTCCCTCTTCGATTTCTTCTACCTGCACATCAACCTCACACCACCCTCCTCACCAGATCTGTGGCTCTAGGAAAGCACGCTCGCCTGCTTTCCTCCTGTTCTCTTAAATCTTCCCTGAAATCAGCACAGTGGACCATCTCGGGCACCTCGACCAGCCTGGAGCATTCAGGATGCAGCTGTCACCTGAATCTGCATCCTTGGTCTCCCCACCCACACGGGGAGCTCCCCAAGGAAGTGAATGATTGCTGTGACTTCCTGTAGTTAACGGCCCTTAGGTGTGTCTACTTTCACAACCATGATGGCTTATCACAACACAAATAAGAGTATGCCAAGCACAGAACAGTTGTAAGAAAGATTATATATACATAGAGATACAGGTGAAGAAAATGTCTCAGACAGGAATACAGGATACTGTATAAAATACTGCATGCAAGTGTGCTAAGTCACTTCAGTCATGTCCAACTGTTTGTGACACTATAGACTGTAGCCCGCCAGGCTCCATGGGATTCTCCAGGCAAGAATACTGGAGTGGGTTGCCATGCCTTCCTCCAAGAGATCTTCGCAACCCAGGGATCTACCTTGCATCTGTTATGGCTACTGTATTGGCAGGGTAGTTCTTTACCTGGGAAGCCCCATATAAAATGCTACTTATTCGATGGGAAATTGATCACTGGAGTTTGCAACAAGAAGGGCATTGATAACTTTGAGAACTATTTCCTTAGAGTGATGGGAGCAATACTTGACCTCGATGACCCCAGATGGGCCATAAGAAGAGACTCTGGACATCAAGGGAGGTAGACAATAGCTAAAGGGTTTGCAGTAAAGGGGGGCGAAAGAAGTGGAGTGGTATTTGGAGGGGGTGTAGGGGTCAAGAGATTTTTTTAAGGTGAGAGAAATTATAGCATGTTTGTACATGAGTAGAATGATAACAAGGGAGAGAAAAAGTGGATGATTTAGTCAAAATACAATGATATTCACAAGTAGACAACAGAGCAGCAGATCCAATTCCTCAGGGCTTGCTCTAGGAGGTGGACAGATCACTCATTGGAAGAGGAACAAAGGTGAATGTGCAGTTCCCTGGATATGTGTCAGAAGGATGTGGAAACTCTCCTCTGGTTGCCCTCCTTTGGATTCCCTGGGACTTTTGTTCTAAGGCCCACCATGGGTACCAAAATCCACAGGTGCTCAAGTCCTAAAGTTGGCTCTTTCCTCTGTATCCTCCACACCACATCAGTGGATTAAATCAACCACAGACCCTGTAGCACTGTATTTAGATTGAAAACAATCTGCATATAACTCGACCTGTAAAGTCCAGGCCCATACTGTTCAAGGGTGGGCTGTCTTTTTCTCAAGGATGCAGGAGGTGAGGTCAGCAGCTGAGGATGAGGGTAGAGGAGGAAGTTCTAGAGGCTTGATGTGAAAGAGGAGCGAGGGACTCGTCCAATAAGAGCAAGAGCTAAGAAATCAGGAGAACGGGACGGTGGAGGACCCACGTGAAGAGCTCAGCTCAGTAGATCAGTCGTGTCCGACTCTGCGACTCCATGGACTGCAGTACGCCAGGCCTCCCTGTCCATCACCAACTCCCGGAGTTTACTCACATTCATGTCCATCACGTCAGTGATGCCATCCAACCATCTCATCCTCTGTCATTTGTCCTTCTCCTCCCGCCTTCAATCTTTCCCAGCATCAGGGTCTTTTCCAATGAGTCAGCTCTTTGCATCCGGTGGCCAAATTATTGGAGTTTCAGCTTCAACATCAGTCCTTCCAGTGAATATTCAGGACTCATTTCTTTTAGGATGGACTGGTTGGATCTCCTTGCAGTCTAAGGGACTCTCAAGAGTCTTCTCCAACACCACAGTTCAAAAGCATCAATTCTTTGGCACTCAGCTTTCTTTACAGTCCAACTCTCACATCCATACATGACTACTGGAAAAACCATAGCCTTGACTAGATGGACCTTTGTTGGCAAAATAATGTCTCTGCTTTTTAATATGCTGTCTAGGTTGGTCATAGCTTTTCTTCCAAGGAGCAAGCGTCTTTTAATTTCATGGCTGCAATCACCATCTGCAGTGATTTTGGACCCCCCAAAAATAGTCTCTCACTGTTTCCATTGTTTCCCCATCTATTTGCCATGAAGTGATGGGACCAGATGTCATGATCTTAGTTTTCTTAATGCTGAGTTTTAAGCCAAACTTTTCACTCTCCTCTTTCATTTTCATCAAGAGGCTCTTTAGTTCTTCTTTGCTTTCTGCCAAAGGGTGGTTTCATCTGCGTGAAGAGCTCAACAAATTTCTATCATTGTTAAAAAAAAAAAAAAACACCCCAAAGACAACTTTTTTATTTCTCTATTTCCCTTCACAGCAAAACTTCATGAATATTTTTTTCTATGTTAATCATCTCCAGTTACTCTCATCCCGTTCTGTCTCGAACTCACTTCCCTTAACCTTTCACCCTAAGAGCTCCAAGAAAACTGTGTACACAAGTCTGATGCTGAATCCAGTTCTCAGCATGGGCAGAAGCATCTGCTCCTTCACTCCTCTGCATTAGACCACAGCCTTCACCTGCTTCCAGGTGTCACGTGCTCTGTCTGTTTCCTTCCTTCCTTACTGAACACTCTTTTTCTGATCCCTCCTCCTGCCCTTATTTCTAAAAGTGTGCCCCAGAGTTTAGCTCTCACATCCCTTCCCTCTTCCCCACATAGTCCCTCTATAAGCAATATTACCCAGAGCCTTGCTTTAAATACACGTGTGCTTAACTGATGGATTTCTATATTTGGTCTGAACGTCGCCTCTGAATTCCAGATTTATATCTCATCTTTGTATTTGACATCTCCCCTTGGGACACAAGCAGGCCTTAGGTCCAAACCTGCTACTCCTGAGTCATTTGCACACTGATAGAGTGCTATGGGTTAAATACTTCCGACATTTTCTCACATCGATAAAGTGCTATGGGTTAAATGCTCTCGGAGTCTTTCTCACATGGAAAAAGTGCTAGGGTTTAAATTATGTCTCTCCCAAATTCCTGTGTTGAAGTACTAACCCCTGCAGCTTCAGAATGTGACTGTACTTGGAGATGGGCTCATAGCAGATGGGTTTAGTTGAAGTGAAGTTATACTGGAGTAGATGGGCACTTAATCCAACATAACTGGTGTCCTTTTAAGAAGAGGGACATTTGAACACAGGCACACGGGGAGAAGACCGTGTGAAGAGGAAGGCAGAGACCGGGTGATGCAGCAGAAACCACACAAGCAGAAACCCACAAGCAGAAAGCCACAAGCAAAAAGCTTGTGGGTGAACCAGCCGAAGCCGGTGGGGAGACCTGGACAGTCATTCTGTGGGGCCTTGTTACAGCAGCCAAAGGAAGCAGATGTGAATGGTAACTCCATCCTTCAAGCTGCTCTGCGCCCGACCCCTCAGACTCGTCCTCTCGTCCACCCACATCCAACACACCTGCAAAGTGGGACCACTTCTCACCTTCAGCTCTGCGGCTTCCGCCCTGCACCACAGCCTGGAACCCAGCCAACACCTCTTACCCAATCTGCCTGCTCCTCCAGTTTATTCTTCAGATGGCACCCGAACCACCCTTTTGAAATTTGCCAGGTGGCATCACTACAGTTCTCAAATCCCACTCACCCCTGCCGTGCCCTTCAGAATGGTCAAAATCTTTCTAACGGAGTACATGGGACCTCCTTTGGCCCAGCCCACAGATTTCACCCCCATCACCCTTGGGGTCAGACATTGTTCCAGCTACATCAGTCTCATCTCTGCTCTGCCGGGAGCGTTTCCAAGATGACTGCACATTGGGGGTTCGTACTTGCTCTTCCCTCTGCTGAGAACTCTCTTTCCCATCTTCCAACCCCCCATGATGAGCTTTGGCCCCAGCTAGCTGCATCACTGGCTGGCTCCCTTCCCCCAGGTTACTTGCTGTGTGTCCCTCCCGGTACGCACACAGTGTCTCCCGCTGGCCTCCTGCTTCTTCTGTGCTCCTGTGTTCCTTGTATTCCCCTCATCCCCTGAGCCACCACCTGCCACACAGCCCACTGGACCAAAGCACGTGCCTACCTGCCTCCCCACTGGAACCTAAGCTCCATGAGGGAAGGGTCCTTCCCTCCTTCACTGCTGCACTCAGTGAATGAATTGACAACAAGGGGTTGCTCAAAACCGTTTCCCTCTGCTTGCTCCAGAGTTTGCACGCTAGACATTAATCACCTCTGTCCAGGGGCCTCACACACAAGCACGCCCATCTCTTCAAACTGCTGTCATCCTAGCCTCCTTAGTACCATTTCTGAGAGTCTCCGAGGAGAAGTCAAAGAGTGAAGAGTCTCGAAATCGGGCTTTTCCCTGATTGTTTCCAGCCCAGGGCACAGCCCCCTGGAGAAATAAGTCTACAGTTCACCTTTTAGACTGGACGATGATGCTTTATGGGCTGTAAAGGCAGCTTTTAAAAAGATGATCTATTAGATCGTTAACTATTCCATAACAGTCCTCATTTGAAAGTCAGCTGAGTTTTCAAAGCAATTTCTTTAATTACTTTCTCATGTTGGAGCCCAAATTGTAACATTTGGAATTTTGCAGTGATTTCAGTTATATTTATATTTCATTTGCTGAAACCCCATGGACAGAGGAGCCTGGCAGGCTACAGTCCCCATGGACAGAGGAGCCTGGCAGGCTACAGTCTATGGAGTCTCAAGAGTCGGACACGACTAAGCAACTGAATGACAACAAAATATTCCAAAAGAAGAATGGTCAGCATAAGAACAGTTTGGATTCTGCATATTTTGAAATAATTTTTAAAGATGATTCCATTGCCAACCTTCCTAGCAGAACTTTCACCGTGGTATGACTTTCCAAGCCCGCTTGGTTTTTCTCGTCTTGTTAGATTCACCCCAGCATTTAATGATGTTCAGGAGGATAAGGCCAGAAAATAGACCCTATCACCCCAATGTCTACTTTTTTTTTCCATTGAGTTGAGTGGGATCATTTGCACTGAAAATTAACCATGGTTTTTGCTGTTATTGTCTTTTTAATGTTGTGTGAGCAGTAAACACAGCCTTTGTCTCATCATTCTTGGGGGATTTGGTGAGAAAGGGAATGGGACTTCTGCCTCAACATCTTCTTGAGCTGTCATCATGGTGCAAAGGTGATGGCTTCCATCTCGCAGGAAGCCTACTCATCACTACCTGTTTGGAGTGGATGTGGGCACCCTCAGGGCTAGGGGATGCTCAGATGTTCTCCGGTGTCAAAGGTGGCTTGTGGGCACAGAAACACAGACAGGCTGATTGAAAACCAGCTGGCTCCTGGAGAGGCCCATTTCATTACTGCTTCTTAACTACCCGGAAAAGGAGAGGCCCCCAGACCTGTTATTTTATAGCTGGAATGGTTCCTTGGGTCCCCAGCTTCATACCGATCTATTAATTTGCTCCTTTTTTCCAACTATAAACAACTTTGGAGGCAAGCTCCAGTTTTTCATATTTTAAATAGCATAAGGCATCAGGCTGACGTGTCAGCAGTACAAAGGAACACAGCTACAAAGTGGATTAATATGTATTATCTTTTTGTATGTCATCATGACATCATTAAGGGCATTCATAACAAAGGCTAATTTGTCTTCACCGATATCTTTAAAAACAACAAGGGTAGGAACTGGAGCTGATGCAGGTCTTAAATATTTACTCAATTTATTTCTGGCCAAGAATAAGGCTGCAAATAAGGCTCTGATTAAATCCAATAAATCACACATGTAGTAATTATTAAAACATGTGTACCACCTCATCAGAATTAGTACTTAATATTAAAATATGCAGGTGGCTATTTTGTCTTTTGACTTTTGGCAAGAGAGCTGCTAGTAGCCCAGTCTAATTCCATGGAAATATTTCTTTGGGCCTCCTTAAAAGGCCAAATAGTAAATCTTAATTTAAAATAGGCATAAAGGTTTGATTTATAGCACAGAGTCCCCCTGATGTGAAGTACACCATTTACAAGAGAAAAAAGTACAAGAGACATGTCGGGGCCAGGAGTTCTGAGCTACAGAAGGGATGCTACCCCAGTGCCAAGAGGAGGTACCATCTACAGAGAGAACAGACAGAACAAGACCCTACTTACTCGCCCCATCGCTTAAACCACTGAACCACTTTCCATGTCATGTTTAGTCCAGGTCAGCAGAGAGAATTTCTTTCCTCAGGTTGTGGAGAAGAAATATCAATTATGCCACTTCTCACTTGGCTCATCTGGTAAAAATAAACACAAAAATGATCTCCTTGACTTGGGACTGGACAAACCTAGGATGAGGAGCTCATAGTCGGAGCTTCCAAGAGCAAAGTTGTAGTGTGACAGGAAGTGTCCGCTAACAGCTTGATTATTTCCACAATTCGAGCAAAAAAGCGTGATTTCCATCTATGAAAGTCACGAGATTGTATTATTCTTTCCAGAGATACAGATATCAATTTATACAGCAGATGAGACAAAGAGGAAAACAGGAGACCAAGGGGGAAAAGCAGGAAATGGATATCTTCTCATTTCTTCCAAACTTATTGCATGCATTCCAGAAGAGACCAAAGTTCAATGGACCAGTAAATCGAAATGGATTTGAACGGGACACTGATTAATTTAATATTCTATGCCGTCATAACTTTACTGATGCAAAATGTCTTGGTACAAGTGTCCTTATAATACGCACCTGCCATTTTAGCTAAGAGAAGTTTAAATTCTGAACATCATTGCATCTTTTTCCAAAGACTGAATATCATTCAGTTTCTTGAGTTTCTCGTTCTCTCCTTTGAAACACAGCAGTTGTCATCCAGGACCAGATATTTTGATAGTAAGGCATAGGGGATAAAAATAGCATAAAAATCTTGCTCTCCCTACTTTTTATTACAGAATGAAGTAACTTTATTGTTGGAGTTAGTCACAGAGGATGATACATGTGCTTCTTGAAGCACTGGTTAAACCCAAAAAGTATACTTAATAAAGTAAAAATTATTCAACATTTTTCTCACCAGAGTTAACCAATGTTAACAACTGTGTACATTCACTGTACACTTTCCTTGATATTCTCTGCAGTCAGTATCAGGTTGATGATTTCAATTTCCCAGGTCCAAATTATGTTTTTATGTTTTCTTGAGTGTACAATTTTTTGATGCTGTTGTTATTGTTGTTGTTATCTTTTGACCATGCTTCATGGCATGTGGTATCTCAGCTCTCAGTTGAGGATTGAACCCTTGCGTCAGTAGCATGGAGTCTTAACCACTGGACCACCAGGCAATTCTCCTCTGCTTTCTTCTTAATAGCAGTACTCAGAGTTTCAATAATCAGCTTCTAGATGAATTTTGTCCTGAATCCACCCGGCCTGTGCGGATTTCTCTAGACCCTCAGCCTGCCGGATGCTGGGTGTGCAGGCCCCTCTCCTGACGGGTGTGTCTCCCCTGGGAGGCCCCCTGGATTCCTGTCACCATCTGACACTTTTCTCCAGGTGGGAGTCAGGCACCAGCCCCCTGTCCGCCCACTCTGGACGCATCAGGTTCTCCTGAGAACACTCTGGCTCATCCCTGGCTGCTCTGTGGTTTCTGCAGCTTGGCAGTTGTACAGGTGAGGCAGGGTGGAGCGTGGAGATGAGCTTCACATCCTGGCTGGTAACCCCAATCTCAAGAGGTGGGGGACCCGAATACCCCCACTTCTCTTGAGGAGAAAGGACCAGATACAAGGTAGCAATCTAAACTTACCCAAATTCCTTTAGAAAAATCACATCCCTGATCAATTTCAAGAAGTCTAATAAATATGCTAGAGGTGAAGACGAGGGGAAGGGGCAGTTTTGATCACCTTGCCTGCAAGCCCTGTAGGGATGTGCCCAGCTTGTCTGCGTAGGCACTGTGGTCTGGGATCCTCAGCCTGACATTCTCAGCTGGAATTCCAGAAAAATGGGAGATGTTTCATTTACTCTCTTAACATCTCTGGCTCCTTGATTTGGTTATATCATCATTCCTCCGGATAATGGATTCTACTGCCTGAAGGAACCTGCGTCATGACGCAGGTAAAGAAGGACTTTAAACCTAAAGGACTGAAGGGTTTACAGGACAGGATGTGCTGCTCAACAGGTTTCGTGTTTTCAGAGCTGCTCACCTGAGTCAAAGCCCTCGTGGTCAATGGATGGTTGTGTTGTTCGGTCGCTAAGTTGTGTCCAACTCTTTGTGACCCCATGGACTGTAGCCCACCAGCCTCTTCCGTCCATGGGATTTCCCAGGCAAGAATACTGGAGTGGGTTGCCATTCCCTCCTCCAGGGGATCTTCCTGGCCCAAATGTATGATTTCCATTCCCAGAGAAATGATGAACAAAAAGCCACTGTCCTGCCCCTCAACCCCCATGCTCCACCCCTACCCCCCTCCCCAACTCCAGGCCCTCATGGGGATGGAAGCTTCCTGGAAGAGGATGAGCAAAGAGAACATTAGTATTGCCCACCTAGGAGGAGGGTGAGGGGTCTGGACCAGAAGACACATGGCCAGACAGGAAGGTGAGTCGCCCGCAATCATTAACAAAATGCATTGCTTACAGGATGCTACCTAGCCTGCAGTCACGGAAGGACCCCTTGATACTTTGATTTCTTTTTGAATATTCTTTTATCCTTTCAATATTTATGTTCTTGTTTTTCATTTATTCCTTTTCCCCTTATATTTGAAGAATCAGAAGTTTTTCCTCACAGCTTTAGACTAGGACACTTTCTATAACTAGGGACACCCTAGAACCAGGAAGCTCATTGCACTGCACTTGGGTATTTCTGAAATAAAACTACCTAGCTTGGGGCTTCCCCGGTGGCTCAGTGGGTAAAGAATTTGCCTGCAATGCAGGAGACACAGGAAATGCAGCTTCCATCTCTGGGTCAGGAAGATCCCCTGGAGAAGGAAATGGCAGCCCACTCCAATATTCTGGCCTGGGAAATCCCATGGACAGAGGAGCCTGGCGGGCTACAGTCCATGGGGTCACAAAGAGCTGGACATGACTGAGTAACTGAGCACAATGGAGTCCACTACACTCTCCAAAATATCCCAAGATTATAATCCCTTATGGATCTAGGATTGGAACAAAGTTATTATTGGTATCATTCAAGTCCACTTTGGAACTGGAACAGAACTGCAAAAGAACTCAGAGCCTCTGGATGTTTTAATGTTTTTGATCAGAGAAACCAATCAATTAAAAGGTTTGGAAACCTTCCAGCCATTGGACTGAGAGGCCCAGGAGCCCAGCCCGGCCAGCAGCTCCGAGGTGTCTAACCCCAGGCCTCATAAATCCACTGGGCTGCACTTCCTGCTGCCATGCCTTCTGGTTCCTGGATCTTCAGGCTAATGTCTTTTCAACATGGGCCTGGCGGAAACCACCTTCTGGGAGAAAGCACAGCTTCTCTGTTCCTTTTCCGCTACGTCTCAGATTATCACCGTGTCTTACACATCCTCACCTTCCTAAAAATGTTCTTATTACAGTGGAGCCTGGCAGACACGGATTTTCATTTGCATGTATGTGATATCACACTGAAAAATTCACAGCTCCTCAGAAGTGGGGTTTAATGATATGCACTGTTGGCTTCTTTCCAGGACGGGGCTTAGTAACTCATGCCAAAGAGTGGTAAGATGGAGACAGAATGACAGCTTTTTTCTTTACATCTGAGCATGGGAACCGTCACTTTTAATGAAAAGAATTCTGTTTGCAGCTTAGTGACCTCTGTTCATTTCACAAAATCATTGCTGCAAACATCCCAAGGACCTGTGCCCTTTCAGTCTATTTTGGTCAGTGGAAATTTGGTGACAGATAAAGACGCTTACTCCTTGAAAGGAAAGTTATGACCAACCTAGACAGCATATTAAAAAGCAGAGACAATACTTTACCAACAAAGGTCCATCTAGTCAAGGCTATGGTTTTTCCAGTAGTCATGTGTGGATGTGAGAGTTGGACTATAAAGAAAGCTGAGCACCGAAGAATTGATGCTTTTGAACTGTGATGTTGAAGAAGACTCTTGAGAGTCCCTTGTACTGCAAGGAGATCCAACCAGTCCATCCTAAAGGATATCAGTCCTGGGTGTTCATTGGAAGGACTGATGTTGAAGCTTAAACTCCAATAGTTTGGCCACCTGATGCAAAGAGCTGACTCATTTGAAAAGACCCTGATCCTGGGAAAGATTGAGGGCAGGAGGAGGAGGGGACGACAGAGAATGAGATGTTTGGATGGCATCACCGACTCAATGGACATGAGTTTGGGTGAACTCCGGGAGTTGGTGATGGACAGGGGGAGGCCTGGTGTGCTGCAGTCCATGAGGTCGCAAAGAGTCGGACATGACTGAGCAACTGAACTGAACTAAAGCTCCTGTGATGGATGTCAGAGGAGCGATGCTGTTTCAGGGATCCCAACTGACTGGAACACGGGGCTTCCTCCAGGGCATCAGTAGGGAATTTTCATCTCTGGTGATCGTTTCGGAGAAGACCTGTGTTTGGTAACTTCTGTCTGATTAACTATTATTATTATTATTATTATTAGGGCCAATAGTGGGATGTTTCACAAACAAACTTGAGATGCGCTGCTGGAGAAAGGATTTTTCAAATCATTTTGGAGAAAACCCAGAGTGATGTTCTGCGTGCTGACACAGGATTGGCCCACAAGCTAACACCAGTTTCATAATGAACAAGCCATGGGCTCCTGTATAAGCACAAAATAGGGTTATTAACAGCACACTAATAAATTCAGGAAGCCCTCACCTCTCTGGCCGGCTCTGTGGATGAGTCCCTAGACCCCGTTCGCAGAACCCCAGGCTCAGAGGCAACTCTGTTAAAAGCTACTGTGGACTTTGGACTTTGCATTTTCTGATATCTGATGCCAGCTGTCTGGCTCGGTTTCATCAGAGTGAACTCTCTATCCAACTGCTACCAGATGGCAGGCAACGCCTCGGCCGTCTGGGATAACCGCATCCGTGGGCAGAGCCTCAGATGCCGAGTGATGCTGAGTCTTCCTGATGCCGCGGCCAGCCCTGCCCCTCCTCCATACCCGCCTACCTCAGCCCACGCCCCACGATGACCTCTTTGCACTGCTGGTTCCCTTTACCCCAAGCAAGATGTGGACACACCCACTTTCCTCTTAGCAAATCAGACTTCAGATCCGGTTTTGAGGAATGTCATCTTGAGCAGTATAATGGTCCATGGGTAGATTACCCAGAGTGGCCAGGCTCCTTCAAGACAGAACAGGCTGCTCCGCTTTGCCATTGTGGTGGGCTGGTTGATTTGCAGCCTGGGGTTGGGTGCTGGTTAAGGTTAGTTTGACAGCAGGTAGCAGCAAATAGGATATATTGAGTGGCTTTCCTAGGAATGAGTCCTATTACCTATTTAGCTGAGCATCTCTTTGAGTGATCTGGGTAGAAAAGACAAGAATAGGTGATATCAAATTAAGTAGGGGCTCTTAATTGTGTAATGTTGTCCTATCCAGTACAGAAGTCACTGGCTTTATGTATGATTGTTTAAACTTAAATCAAATTAGATTAAAATTGTATTCCTCCATGATACCAGCATTTCAAGTGGTCAGCAGTCACACGTTCAACAGCCACATCAGAGTGTATTTAAACAGAACACCCCAGAAGTCATGCCAGAAATTCATATAAGAAAGTTCTTATCTAGAGAATAACAATGATTTTATTATTATTATGCATGCTTTAATCTAACCCCAATAATAAACTGTTTAGCTGATAAAAATAAGGGCTATTTATAATTTGTTTTCTAAACATCTTAACACAGTGCCTAAAACCTAGTTGGCATAAAAATTATTATGTGTATATTTATATTTGTAATATGTAAGAACAGCCAATTTTATTTAGCACTTTATTGTTGGCTATTGTGTCAAAGAGGCCACTCCCAAGCTACCATTTCACATTCCTCACAGAAAACATCTGCTTTGCCCCAATTGCTGCTGCCCCCAAAAGTCATATTTCAAAGACCAAAGGTCTGGCTAGACTGGTGGGGGAGGCAGAACCCAAGACTCACCTGTGTCCAAGGTCTAACTTAAAAAGTGAAACAGGAAGAGCAATCCTTAGGAACTTGATGTAAAGAAAAGAGCAACATTATCTGTTGCTGGGTGGGTATAGCAGCCCAAAGGTCACACGAAGTCAAAACTTGAAAGGAATGGCTTCCATGTGCTCATTTAATTACGGCGGAAAAGGAATGATGAGTGAGTAAGGGCGAGCCTGGTAGAAATAGGATGAAAGAGCACATGTGCAGAAAGAAACTGATATGGCATAAAAGAAGGCCCTGTTGCCCCCTAATTCAGGCTCAGTTCCAAGTTGCCCAAGGCTTGGGTGCTGTGGCTACATCCCTCCACATCTGTGCCGTTGTCTCGACCTCCCTGGACTACCTTGACTGCGTCTTTATAACCTGCAGCCGTGGAGTCCTAACCAGAGCACATCTGGTGGTAGCGGGTGGCACAGGTCCTAGGCGCAAGACAACAGCTGCCCACTTTGGCTCCAGCCAGCTGCTTTTGTCACTGAGTCAAATACCTGAAAGATAAAACAGAAGCTATTGGAAAATGGGGACTTCCCTGTTGGCTCAGTGGTAAAGAATCCTTCTACCAATGCAGGAGACACGAGTTCAAGACCTGGGTCAGGAAGATCCCTTGGAGAAGGAGATGGTAACCTACCCCAGTATTCTTGCCTGGGCACTCCCATGAATAGAGGAGTCTGTCAGGCTATAGTCCATAGGGTCACAAAAGATTCGAAGATGTCTGAGTGACTAAACAACAACAACTGGCAAATGGGTGGATGCTGTATAGTTTGTAAAGACTTTGGTCCTGAATCAGTATTGAAAACTCCATATACTTTGTTTGGTCTGAAATATATGTGAAACCAGGAAGTTAGTCCTGTCCCTCTAGCTCAGGACAAAGACTGGAAATTAGCTGGGCTAGGCCAACAGATAGCCCAAAATATACAAAGGTGAAAATTAAAGTTTATCTCTCATCCATGTAGTTGTCCAATGTGGATGTTCCTAGTTGAGGTGGGTCTTTTCCTTGAGGGGACTCAGAGACCTAAGCTTCTTTCATGTTAAGGATGTCAGTGTCACCTATATCTAGGTGGTGAAGAAGGAAAGAAGCCTGGAAGAGGCTCAAGAGCTTCCAGAAACTTTGGCCACTTCCAGTGGTCCCTTGTATGTGAGTTCAGTCCCATTGGGGGACACTTACCAAATGGGAAAGTTGCAAGTCAGGCTGGGAAAAGTAGATCCTAGATGTTGTTCAGTTGATAAGTCATGTCCAACTCTTTGCAACCCCATGGATTGCTGCAAGACAGGATTCCCTGTCCTTCACTCTCTCCTAGAGTTTTCTCAAATTTATGTCCACTGAGTTGGTGACCCTATCTAACCATCTCATCCTCTGTTGCACCCTTCTCTTTTTGCCTTCAATCTTTCCCAGCATTGGGGTCTTTTCCAATGAGTCAGCTCTTTGCATCAGGTGGCCAAAGTATTGGAGTTTCAGTTTTAGCATCAGTCGTTCCAATGAATATTCAGGGTTGATTTCCTTTAGGACTGACTGGTTGGATCTCCTTATAGTCCAAGGGACTCTCAAGAGACCCTAGTTGGGCAACTATTATGAAAAGGGATGACTAGTACAGGTCATCTACTGGCCAGGTGCACTGTGGTACCTCTTCCATTGTTCTCTCTCTTGAACCCAGTCTTGGTACCCATTCTGCTTTTCAGTTCTCCCCATTCATCAAGCAAAATAAATCCCAGTGAAGGAAGAAGAAAGGAGGCCTTTCACAAGAAAGAGGAGCAACCCACCACATGGATTTCCAGTGCAAGACAGACTTGAAACCCCTTTACCTTCCACACCACAAATTCCATCTTTAGGAACACACCACATTTCCCCAGGACTGAAATACATCTCAGACAGCACCCTTTTACTGTGAATGGGTGGGAAAAGTGAAAGCTTAAACTCCTCGCTAAGATCTGGAGACACCACTAGCTTTTACCACCTACAAAGGATTTCCATCCATATTGACATATTAGATCCTCACAGACATCAAGAAATAGGTATGATCATCACCATTTAATAAAAATCTAAATGACATCTCTAAGATGATTGCTGGATTTTACATCTCTGGGGGAAATGGGAATTCAGATCTTGGTCTTTCTACTCTAAATTGTGTGCTCTTTCTACTAACCATAAACATCTTACTTTGGCCACAAGTCATTCATGTTTTCCAAAAAGCTGCACAGAGCAGGGCAGCAGAAATCTGGATGTGAAGGTGCCCAGTGGGCAGGATGGTAAGACAACTGGTTTCCAGGGCCCCTTCTCATCTGAAGTCTGTTGACTGGAGGAAGACTCCTAATGCAAAGATCATGTGTGTGTCTTTAGTTGTTTTAGTCATGTCCAACTGTTTGTGACACTTTGGACTGTAGCCCACTAGGCTCCTCTATCCATGTGATTTTCCAGGCAAGAATACTGGAGTAAGTCACCATTTCCTCCTCTAGGGGATCTTCACAACCCAGGGATTGAACACATATCTCCTGTGTCTCCTGCACTGCAGCTGGATTCTTTACCCACTGAGCCATAACGGCATCCCTGGCAAAGGTCAAACCTCAGGGAAGCTCCTGAAAGGTGCCCGTGGGGAAGTTTCACCAGCTGATAATAATCACAGATCCTATCTTTGAGATTCTGCTTGTTTGTTGTTTCAGCCTAGTGGATGCATTATTATCGATTATTCTGAATGAATCAGACATTGGATTAAAAGGATTTTTGGAGCCCTTGTTTGTGGGTTTCATAAAAAGAGCACTTTTCATTGCTTTCTCCCTTCAAAGCACTTGCAACTTGTTTGGAACTGGAACAACAATGCATAACCCCTGGAGAATAAGAAAGTCATTTCTCCATTTCACAAACATGAACTATACACTGCCTATGTTCTCAATGCTACAATTTTGCTAGAAACAGAGAAAAGAATCCCTTTGGGTCCTTCCCTTTGGAGACCAACATTTCATATTATCACTGTCTATACATTATTAAAATTTTCAAAATTCCTGTATTGTTACAATTTGGAAGTAGCCAAAATCTGAAAGTCTGAGGATTTGTGACATGCAACCATCTTACCTTAAAGCTGGATAAACACCAACCCAAACAGCATTCTTGTTATTCAAGTGGAAAAGGTGCTGCTGCCTCCCACAGGTTAGGATGAGCTGGCTGGTCCTACTGATTCTGTGGGTCTGGGGTCTTCTCCTGCATCTTGACCTTTCCCCTTCTCCCTGGCTGGTTCTTGAACATGTTCTTCCCAGCTTCTTTGATTCCATCCACTCCTGGTTCCTACACTGACTTTTGGCTATTCCGTCTTAGGCTTGGTTTTCTCCTCTGCCAAAACATTCCATTCTGAAATATATTCTGGAGTCACACTTTTGCTCTTCCTCTTTCTCCAAACACACTCGTCCTGGGTGGTTGTCGTGTACTCAGCTGACTTCAGTTACCGTGTGTGAGCCAACAGCCCCCCTATTCCATCTCTCCTAAGAATTTGAGTCCTATATTGGCTCTGTGACTAGGCAGGCGCACACTGAAAGTGTCCCAAAGACACTTCAAATCCCATAGATTCCAAACAGAAAGTTGTCTTTCCTCCTCACAACACCCAGTCCTCTTTCTGTGCTTCCATCTCAGAGGAGAGATACAAGACAAACTGTGGTCCTTACCACATCAAAGAAACACCAGACACAGCGTGGTCCTTACCCAGTGTGACTCACTGTACTCCTCTCCCTGGAATGTGCAGACACTTGACAGAATGGGGAGGCTGGGCTTGAGGCTCTCTTCTGCAGAATCCCAGGTTTTCACAAGTCATCGTGGCCAGATTGCTTTCTCTTTAATCATATTTATGTTGGGAGGAAAATTGGTCGTAAAAAGGTTTTAAAAGTTTTAAAAGTCAGTCTGTGTGGTTTTCAATCTCATACTCTATTTTGAAAATATGAGTGTGAAAACTTATAACAATTATTGAACAAGAAAATATAAGCTCAACCCTGATCACTTATATACATGAAAACATCCTATCTAGATGAATGGATAAAGAAGTTGTGGTGCGTATACACAATGGAATACTACTCAGCCATATAAAAGAACACATGTGACTCAGTTCTAAAGAGGTGAATGGATCTAGAGCCTATTATACAGAGTGAAGTAAGTCAGGAAGAGATAAACAAATGTCATCTATTAACACATATATGTGGAATCTAGAAAGATGGTACTGAGGAACCTATTTGCAAGGCAGCAGTGGAGACACAGACATAGAGAATAGACTTCTGGACGTGGGGAGTAGGAAGGAGAGGCTGGGGCTAATGGAAAAGTAGCATGGAAACACGTGCCCTACCATATGTAAAATAGAGACCCAGTGGGAATTTGATGTATGACTCAGCACTCAAACTGGGGCTCTGTAACAACCTAGAGGAGTGGGAAAGGGGGAGAAGTAAGAGGCTGGTTCAAGAGGGAGGGGACATATGTACACCTATGGCTAATTCATGTTGATGTATGGCAGAAATCAAACCAATATTGTAAAGCAATTATCTTTCAATTTAAACAAAATTTAAAAAGAACAACAACAAAAAGCATTCTTTCCATCACCTGCTTCTCCTTCCTCTGTCTTCACAGATTCTGCAAATTAAGGTCATTCTTCAGTTAACTACATCTTCTGGCTTTCAGAAGGTAGAAGTTATAGCAACTGTTTCAACAATAAACTTCATGTTTCGGGGGTGGGGCGAGGGGAGGCCATTATCCCACAAGTCCCTTGTAAATGGTTTCCTTTAATGAAGAACCAGCAACAGGGATGTGCAAGGTGGACCAGGAGAGGAGCGCAGTGTGGACAGGACTCTCTCCCGCAGGGTCTGGCAGAACTTCCATCCTTGCTGACCGTGGCCCAACCCCATTTGCACACAGCCCTGGTGTGAGGGTTCACTGCGAGTTCCCTGATGGCAGGGCCTTTTAATGTACTGTGTACTGCTCAGAAAGCATATTCAATTACATTTCATTCCAGTTCTTTCAAAGTTTCACCATAATTCGCTTGATTTTTTTTTTTTCCAGGGCTTTGAAAATAAGGTATCACATGAGTAGTTTTCAGGAAATGACCGGACCAAATAGGGCATTAAACAAAATGCATTATTGAAGGTTAGTCTACTTGTTCACATATATCCTCGCTCAAATGTTCATTCACGTAGAAAACCAGAGAGGGGAGAAAAACCAAGCCATAAAAAGCTGTCCAGATGCATTCTGTGTCCTGAAACTCAGAAATGTGCAGAGAAAGTTCAGCTTTTAATATTTCAGAATGGAGCACCACCTCTCCGGGGTGATTTTATCTTAGGATTTATGATTTGTGCAGCTTGGGCCTCATAGATGGCCCAACATGCCTTTCTTTAAAATGTATGTTTTTCTCCAGATCACAACACCATGTGAAGCTAGGACCTGATCCTAGTAGGTTCCATTAGTGTGTGTGCATTTTAATTGTATTCAGCCACAGTTCAGTTTAGTTCAGTCGCTCACAATCCACCACCAAAAGAGCCTTCACATTTATAAGATGGAATCGCCATTATTTGCCATTTTTTCTCATATACTGAGACGGTGAGGTCTGCGTTGTTTCCAGCTGCCGTTAAATTTTAACAGAACTTCAAATAAAAAAAGTTTTCTGTTTTTCTTTTTTTTAATTATTTCTCATTTACTTAAAAAGGTAAAAGTTTTTTCTTGGTCTGGATACACCCTGCCTATTGTTTTGTTTTTCCTCTTAAGGCTGGTACGGACCTATTTAGGTTTTTTTCTGCCCTCAAACGGGCTTTTTTACCAGACACTAGTGGCACCCTGGCTTCTGCTCCTGGAAGGTGTGGGCAAGGCTGGTGCTTGGGTGATTAATTGGAGTTTCAGGAAGGGTCTTGGGACATGATAATTCTTCACAGGAAATGGGATTAAAATGTGACATGTCTACAATCTTCCCTCTCTGTAGTACACATTTCATTTTTTCATCTGTTGGCCAAATAATTCCATGCACAAGTCACCCTTAAATTAATCTTGAATTAACTTCTAAATCTCCTGTCTTCTAATATATAATTTGTCACAAGAGAACGCAGAGCGGTCGGTCTTTCATTAGACATGTGGCGAGAGGGGTCAGCAGCCTCCCCCGTCAGACTAGGGAGTCACCCATGTGGGCTGCAGGTCAGAGTCTGGAATCTGGACACCCTCCCTTCCTGCCCAGGTCCTGCAGATCAGGTGGTCCCAGAGAGAAATCGGGGCTGACCCCTGACCCCTGACCCATTGACCAAGAGCCAGGAACGGCTGATTGTGCTTGGAGCTGGTTTACCAGCCAATAGTGTGGACCCGGAGCTGCCATAGGAAGTCTAGTGTGGAGCTGACCCACCACATGTTTCATGAGCCCATTTTCGCAGAGAGAGGGCAAGCTATGCCCGGAGGCACTGGGGCGCCTTGATCGGGGGAATAGGACATGCTCTGGCCATGCAGGCGGCTGCCTGTCCTGCTGCAGCCTCTTGAATTCTAAAGGAGATGCACATGTCCACCACCCACTACCCCCAGTCCCACTGGGGATGGACTCCCAGATCCCCAGACATTTCTTCTTCCACATCTAGGCACAGCCCCACCCACTTCTTTCTCTAAGTTCTGCCTAAAGTTGAAAATTTAATACAACCCCAAGGTCACCCAAATGGCAACAGAAGAGAGTGTGGGAGTCAACTTTGGGGGCAAGCAGGGTCCTGGCCTCTTCAGCCTTCAAAACTTGGCAGAGCACAAGATAGAATTGCCTTTAGCTTTTCCTGACTGGTTAGCTCAAGTGGTTAAACTCTAGTGGTAACAGAGGCGAGGTCACGAGTTCAATTACTAAAGGAGCTAGCTCACTGCCAGTGGAGAAAAGCTACTCGAAAGCTAGGGCCATCTCCTGACCCTTGTCCCTGACCACGGGAGAAATCAGGTCAAAACAATCAGCGATCCCAAAGCAAAGCCATCAGATAAAGGGCCCAGAAGGCTGACTCGAGGAGGTGGCAGGAACAGAAGACACCATTTATAAAGGTGGTTTTATAGGCAGTTCTTAAAACACCCTGTTCACAGAGGTTGGGTCCCCAGGACCACATCACAGGCTCCAGGGGATGCTGGGTGCTCTGGTTAGGGAAGTGCTCTGGTGTCCTTGGGCTGCTCACAGAGAGTCAAGTTCTTTCACAGAAGACTTGAGCTCCTGGTGGCAAGATTTGGGGACTTCCCCACTGACTCAGTCGTGAAGAATCCTCCTGCCAATGCAGAAGACGCAGCCTTGATCTCTGGGTCAGGATAATCCCCTGGAGAAGGAAATGACAACACACTCCAGGATTCTTGCCTGGGAAATCCCATTTACAGAGGAGCCTGGTGGGCTACACTGCATAGAGTTGCAAAGATTTAAACACGACTGAGGAATTGAACACACACGCAAGGCAAGATTTGGGTCAGGGCTGTGGGCTCCCAACACACTGGCTCTACAGGAGAGAGACTGTTGAACTTCACAGGCTGCCAGGAAACAGGCAGGAGGGGGCACAGACTGGAGGGGGTGCCAGTGTGTTTATCCAAGCTCTCCTCCAGCCCCAGGGGAGTCTTCTGCTTGTGTTTATGTTTCAGATGGTGATGGAAGAGTTGTCCCTGGACTAGAGGATTACTCATGCAGTTACTGGTGTGAGTGCTTCCTTGTTCAGTTTGCTTTTCAAAGACACCCTCCAAGTGACAGAACACTGCTCACAAACTTTAAAACTGGCTGATCAACAAAATACCTAACATGGCCCAGGAGGGCAGCCAACCACGGTGAATGGAGAAGACGGATTTGTGACTCCTCACTATTCTGGGCGAATCAAGGCATGAAGCCTTAGCCCTCACCATGTACTCAACACTTTACACATTTTCTCATTTATTCCTTAAAGTAACCTAAGAGAACCTTTTATATTGCATTTTACAGGAGTGACGTGATATATGATAGAGATGAGATTCCTACATCATTTTTTGAAATAAATCAAGATACTTGTCTCGGTAAAACTGGAAGTTCCCCTCCCACCCCCACTTTTGTTTTAGGCTTTTTTCCCTTTATTTGTGTGTTTTGTCTTAAAAGAAAAAAAAAGCAATATAAATATCCCGAGTGAGACTTCAATTGCTAATTCATTAATATAGAGATCAGAACTAGCAGAGGTGATGGAATTCCAGTTGAGCTATTTCAAATCCTAAAAGCTGATGCTATTACAGTGCTACACTCAACATGCCAGCAAATTTGGAAAACTCAGCAGTGGACACAGGATTGTAAAAGGTCAGTTTTCATTCTAATCATAAAGAAAGGCAATGCCAAACAATGTTCAAACAGCCACACAATTGCACTCGTCTCACACCCTAGCAAAGAAATGCTCAAAATTCTCCAAGCAAGGCTTCAGCAGTATGTGAACCAAGAACTTCCAGATGTTCAAGCTGAGTTTAGAAGAGGCAGAGGAACTAGAGATCTAATTGCCGACATCTGTTGGATCATAGATAAAGCAAGAGAATTCCAGAAAAACATCTACTTCTGCTTCATTGACTATGCTAAAGCCTTTGACTCTGTGAAAGTGAAAGTCACTCAGTCGTGTCCAACTCCTTGAGACCCCCATAGACTACACAGTACATGGAATTCCCTAGGACAAAATACTGGTGGGGGGAGCCTTTCCCTTCTTCAGGGGATCTTTCCAACCCAGGGATCCAACCCAGGTCTCCCACATTGCAGGCGGATTCTTTACCAGCTGAGCCACAAGAGAATCCCAAGAATACTGGAGTAGGTAGCCTATCCCTTCTCCAGGAGATCTTCCTGACCCAGGAATTGAATCAGGTCTTCTGCATTGCAGGCAGATTCTTTACCAACTGAGCTATCAGGGATCACAACAAATTGTGGAAAATTCTTAAAGAGATGGAAATACCAGTCCATCTTACCTGCCTCCTGAGAAATCTGCATTCAGGTCAAGAAGCAACAGTTAGAACAGAACATGGAACAAAAACAGACTGGTTCCAAATTGGGAAAGGAATATGTCAGGACTGTATATTGTCACTCTGTTTATTTAACTTATTGGCAGAGTACATCATGCGATATGCCGGGCTGGATGAAGCACAAGCTGAAATCAAGATTGCTGGGAGAAATATCAATAACCTCAGATATGCAGATGACACCACCCTTATGGCAGAAAGTGAAGAGGAACTAAAGAGCCTCTTGATGAAAGTGAAAGAGAAGGGTGAAAAAGCTGGCTTTAAAACTCAACATTCAAAAAACTAACATCATGGCATCTGGTCCCATCACTTCATGGCAAATAGATGGGGAAACAATGGAAACACTGACAGACTATTTTCTTGGGCTCCAAAATCACTGTAGATGGTGACTGCCGCCATGAAATTAAAAGATGCTTGCTCCTTGGAAGAAAAGCTATGACCAATCTAGACAGCATATTAAAAAGCGGAGATATTACTTTGCCAACAAAGTCAAAGCTCTGGTTTTTCCAATAGTATTATGTGGATGTGAGAGTTGGACCATGAAGAAGGTTGAGCGCTGAAGAACTGATGCTTTTGAACTGTGGTGTTGAATAAGACTCTTAAGAGTTCCTTGGACTGCAAGGAGATCAAACAAGTTGATCCTAAATGAAACCAGTCCTGAATATTTACTGGAAGGACTGATGCTGAATCTGGAGTTCCAATACTTTGGCCACCTGATGTGAAGAGCTGACTCATTAGAAAAGACCTGATTGATGCTAGGAAAGATTGAAGGCAGGAGGAGAAGGGGACGACAGAGGATGAGATGGTTGGATGGCATCACCGACTCAATGGACATGAGTTTGGATGAACTGCGGGAGTTGGTGATGGACAGGGAGGCCTGGCATGCTGGATAAGGGGACGACAGAGGATAAGATGGTTGGATAGTATCCAACTTAATCAATCTGACTTAACGGTGTCCGACTTAATGGAAATGAGTGAGAGCAAGCTCTGGGATTTAGTGATGGACAGGGAAGTCTGATGTGCTGCAGCTTATGGGGTCACAGAGTTGGGCACAACTGAGCAACTGGACTAGAACACATTTTTATAAAAATCAGGGAAAATCAAATCTTGATATAAGAAATTGTAGTATCTCCGTTGTTTTTAAGTAAAATGATTGGTTTTGCTCATATCTATTACAAAACAGGTAGAGTGGTATGCTGGCTTCTTGGAGAGTTCTCCAGAATGATTTACACGAATGTATCCTTTCATATGTCTGTGCAGTAATTCCAGAAAATAGGAAACAAAAGTACCTACATGAAAAGTGATCCAGTCAGCCAAAATTCCTGCAGTCAAAGCCCCCATCATCATCTCAAGAATACTTTCTGCAGACCCATGTTTTATTGTCTATACCCATGGCTTGAGATTTGGGGAGCTGGCTGGGTTTGTGGGTGCACAGGGCACAAAAGCAGTCAGCTGACTCCACTCAGAGCTGCAGAATTCATCTGAGGCTATGCCCAAGGTAATAAAAACCAGCCCTGCAGGGCCAAACACCAGACCCTCACAGAATCCAGCCTCAGTTATTTAAAGTTATTTAAATTTTCAAGGGTCACTAAAATGTTCCTTTCTGCTCTAATCCAGAATCAATGAAGATGCCAGAAAAATTGGAAAGGACAGATGAAGTTTAGAGATGACTTGATGTTTGTACCAAAAGCCTGAGATCATAAGCTTAGCAAACAATGATGATCACATTTATTACTCCCAATAATCAAATCACCTGCATCTAACATCTGCTTTTCTACCTCTGTTATGAATACATGTGGCCTTCATCTTATGATAGACTGGCACATCTTTTAGTATATAAATATTTCCCCTTCATTATGTGAAAAGAAAAAACAAATCCTTGGTTCTCAAGGGGGGGAAATGGGCAATAAAAAACATGGAGTCAAGAGTAGGTAGAGAAGGAAAGAAAGGGTAACCAAAGAAAAAATCAAAGCAAATCACCTTGCCTCTCACTTTCTTTCTTGGTCTACAGAGTGGGGGACATTGTGGTGACCCCACCGAGCTCCACTCCCACCCACATGACGTGGTTCCTGTGCACCTCAGTGTTTATTATAAATTAGAAACTTCAAATTTAAATCCAGGCTATACAGTAAAGTGCTCAGTGATTTCAAGCAAGTTACACTGTTTGTCTGAGTTCTTTATCTTGGGGGAAATGCCCATGACTTCTAGGATAGTTGTGGGGATTAACAGAATTTTAAAAATACAAGATCCTAAATGGTATTTTGCACATTGAGTAGGTGCTCAGTCACTTCAGTCGTATCCAACTCTTTGTGATCCGATGGATTGTAGCCCACCATGCTCCTCTGTCCATGGGATTTTTCAGGCAAGAATACTGGAGTGGGTTGCTATGTCCTCCTCCAAGGAATCTTCCTGACACTGGGGTCAAACCATCGTCTCCTGAATCTCTTGCACTGAAGGCAGATTCTTTACTGCTTGTCCATTGGGGAAGCCATTTTGTACATCATGGGTCTGCAATACAGAACAGTTACCATTTTACTTCTCCTCTAGTATTTTGACAGTGCAGTAAATAAACACAGGCAGACCTTGGTTCAGTTAATTTCCAGGCAACTGCAACAAATCAGTCACACAGTTTTTTTTGTTTCCTAGTGCGTATAAAAGTAATGTTTACACAAGGCAGTAGTCTATTAAGTGTGCAATTGTATTATGTCTTTTAAAAAGTCCTTTCCTTAATTAAAAAGTACTGTATTGCTTAAAAAAAAAAATACTATCATCCGAGCCTTTAGTGAGTAATAGTAGTAACATCAAAGATCACTGATCATCAGTCGGTTCAGTTCAGTTCAGTTCAGTTCAGTTCAGTTGCTCAGTGGTGTCCAACTCTTTGTGACCCCATGAATCACAGCATGCCAAGCCTCCCTGTCCATCACCAACTCCCGGAGTTTATCCAAACTCATGTCCATCGAGTTGGTGATGCCATCCAACCATCTCATCCTCCATCACCCCCTTCTCCTGCCCCCAATCCCTCTCAGCATCAGGGTCTTTTCCAATGAGTCAACTTTTTGCATCAGGTGGCCAAAGTATTGGAGTTTCAGCTTTAACATCAGTCCTTCCAGTGAGCACCCAGGACTGATCTCCTTTAGGATGGACGGGTTGGATCTCCTTGCAGTCCAAGGGACTCTTAGGAGTCTTCTCCAACACCACAGTTCAAAAGCATCAGTTCTTCAGTGCTCAGCTTTCTTCACAGTTCAACTCTCACATCCATACATGACCACTGGAATAAATACAACAATGATGAAAACATTTGAAATATTGTGATAATACCAAACATGACATAGAGACACAAAGTGAGTAGATGTTGTTGGGAAAATGGGGCCAATAAGTTAGACTTGTTTGCCACAGAGTTGCCACAAGTCTTCAGTTGGTAAAAGACATAGTATCTGGGGTGGGGGGCGGGGGGGGGGGGGCTTCTCTGGTGCCCCAGTGGTTAAGATCCACTTTGCAATGCAGGGGACATGAGTTTGATCCCTGGTCGGGTAACTAAGATCCCACGTTCAGTTCAGTTCAGTTGCTCAGTCGTGTCCAACGCACACCAGGCCTCCCTGGCCATCACCAACTCCTGGAGTTTACTCAAACTCATGCCCATTGAGTCAGTGACGCCATCCAACCATCTCATCCTCTGTCATCCCTTTCTCCTCCTGCCTTCAATCTTTCCCAGCATCAGGGTCTTTTCAAATGCATCGGCTCTCTGAAACAGGTGGCCAAAGTATTGAAGCTTCAGTTTCAGCATCAGTCCTTCCAATGACTATTCAGGACTGATTTCCTTTAGGATGGACTGGTTGATCTCCTTGCAGTCCAAGGGACTCTCAAGAGTCTTCTCCAGCACCACAGTTCAAAAGCATCAAATTTTTGGCACTCAACTTTCTTTGTAGTCCAACTCTCACATCCATACATGACTACTGGAGAAACCATAGCCTTGACTAGACGGACTTTTGTTGACAAAGTAATGTCTCTGCTTTTTAATATGCTATCTAGGTTTGTCATAACTTTTTTTCCAAGAAGTAAGCGTCTTTTAATTTCATGGCTATGTCACCATCCACAGTGATTTTGGAGCCCCCCAAAATAAAGTCTGCCACTGTTTCCACTGTTTCTCCATCTATTTGCCATGAAGTGATGGGACCAGATGCCATGATCCTTGTTTTCTGATTGTTGAGTCTTAAGTCAGCTTTTTCACTCTTCTCTTTCACTTTCATCAAGAGGCTCTTTTGTTCTTCTTTACTTTCTGCCATAAAGGTGGTGTCATCTGCATATCTGAGGTTATTGATATTTCTCCTGGCAATCTTGATTCCAGCGTGTGCTTCCTCCAGCCAAGTGTTTCTTATAATGTACTCTGCATATGAGTTAAATAAGCAGGGTGACAATATACAGCCTTCACATACTCCTTTCCTGATTTGGAACCAGACTGCTGTTCCATATTCAATTTTAACTGTTACTTCTTGACCTGCATACAGATTTCTCAGGAGGCAGGTCAGGTGGTCTGGTATTCCCATCTCTTGAAGAATTTTCCTCAGTTTATTGTGATCCACACAGTCAAAGGCTTTGGCATAGTCAATAAAGCAGAAATAGATATTTTTCTGGAACTCTCTTGCTTTTTCAATGATCCAGTGGATATTGTCAACTTGATCTCTGGTTCCTCTGCCTTTTCTAAAAAATTGACCTTGGAGTACAGAATGAAGCAGGGCAAAGGCTAAGAGTTTTGCGAAGAGAATGCACTGGTCATAGCAAACACCCTCTTTCAACAGCACAAGAGAAGACACTAGACATGGACATCACCAGATGGTCAATACTGAAATCAGATTGATTATATTCTTTGCAGGTAAAGATGGAGAAGCTCTATACAGTCAGCAAAAATAAGACCAGGAGCTGACTGTGGCTCAGATCATGAAGTCCTTATTGCCAAATTCAGACTTAAATTGAAGAAAGTAGGGAAAACCACTAGACCATTCAGGTATGGCCTAAATCAAATCCTTAAAGATTATACAGTTGAAGTAAGACATAGATTTAAGGGACTAGATCTAATAGACAGAGTGCTTGATGAACTATGGACAGAGGTTCATGACATTGTATAGGAGACAGGGACCAAGACCATCCCCAAGAAAAAGAAATGCAAAAAAACAAAATGACTGTCTGAGGAGGCCTTACAAATAGCTGTGAAAAGAAGAGAAGCAAAAAGCAAAGGAGAAAAGGAAAGATATATCCATTTGAATGCAGAGTTCCAAAGAATAGCCAGGAGAGATAAGAAAGCCTTCCTCAGTGATCAGTGCAAAGAAATAGAGGAAAACAATAGAATGGGAAAGATCCCACATGGTGCAGAGCAACTAAGTCATATGCTCTGAAGCAGTGAAATAGATAAATAATTTTTAAAACTCACAAAAGACACAGTATCAGGGAAATGTAAGAAGAAGAAGTGCAATGAAATGAGGTCTTCCTGTGTCAGAAAGTGAGCCTCTCATTAGCTGGATAACTCCACTGATTTATCAAGATTTTAATAGATATCACAAGTAGTTTCCATATATTCTATACTTTAACTTTTTTTAATCCAAAGTTTCTGGACTTTGTTACAGTCTATAAAATAGAGGCTTATTCACCAAAGTGTTATAGCAGATTTATAGTTTGAAATGTTTGCACTGAAGGAGGAAGAAGGTCATAGAGGGACCAGCACTGGGTTATGAGATGCAAGATGAGACATGGACTCTAGACTCACGCCCACCATCCTGAGACAGTCACTTAGCCATCTAGACATCAGCAACATCACCTATAAACATGGAACAACCAGGGCACAGCAGAAACTAAGATTCCAGAAAGGCTCCAAAACTCTAGTATCCTAGGAGTGTAGGGGCTACTAGTCAGTACTCTCACTGATACTATTAACAGTAAAACCAGGCTCGTTATTCAAGAATTCAATAAATACCTGAATCCTATCCTTATTACAGACTGAATACCCAAATTCATATACTGAAGCCCTAACTCCCTATGTGATGGGATCTTTAGGAGATGAGCTGGTTTAGATGAGGTCATGAGGGTGGGGCCTTCATGACCCACTTAGTGCCCTTGTGAGCAGAGACACCGGAAAGCTCTGTCTCAGTCTCTCCTGCCCCACCACGTGAACCCACAGTGAGAGGGCAGCCGTCTGCAATCCAGGAAGAGTGTCCTCCCCAGGAACTGTGCCTCCAGCATGGTGATCTTACTCTTCCAGTCTCCAGAACTCTCAGAGAAGTGAGAAGAGAAATAAGGTCTGCTGTCTAACCCACCCAGTCTGTGCATCCTGCTATGGCAGCCTGTGCAGACTAAGGCTACCATGCACCTTGCCATGAGCAGGGCACCACAGGGGGACCTGATGAGGCACAGTTGTCCTTATCTCGAAAAGGTTAGAACTCAGTAGGAAATTGTGTTCCCAAGACTCTTTACGACCCCATGAACTGTAGCCCTCCACGTTTCTTTGTCTATGGGATTCTCCAGGCAAGAATACTAGAGTGGATTGCCATTCCCTTCTCCAGAGGATCTTCCTGACCCAGGGATCGAACCCAAGGCTTCTGCAAAGCAGGCAGATTCTTAACCATTTGAGCAACAGAGAAGTCCAACTATAAAGCTTTACTAAAGTCCTAAATTCAAAACATCAAAACTCAGAAGGAGGAGAGATATCTTGCCAGTAAGAATCATCCCAATGTACTTGAAGGAAAAGATGATATTTTAGCAGAACTGAAAGGTTTATTTTGGCTTTAAACCGAGAAGGATGAAGTGGAGTGTTAGAGAGTGAGAAAGAAAAAAAGAGGTCATGTCTAAAAATGATATTTAAAGATGACTACTAAAGTTGGGAGATTTCACAAAAATTCTAAGACAGTTTAAGTCCTCCAAACGGGTGTTAATTTTAACCATACAACCTTTGTTGTTTTTCAGTCGCTCGGTCGTGACCTACTCTTTGCAACCCCATGGGCTGCAGCAAGCCACACTTCCCTAAGATCCCCAAAACTGGTTTTAATTCTGACCATACAATCTTGTACTTCCTTTGTTATGAGGGGTATTTACTTTTTTAAAAATTGCCCTACTTCATGCACTAAGAGAGACACATACACACTGAAAAACTAAATGTAAGCAGATTTAATGCTCAGAAGAAAACAACATATATTGTTACTTTGATAAAATTAAGAAGAAAACAATCCATCAGAAGTAGATTGATGTTACTCAGAGACTCACAGGCACGACTCAGAACCCTGACTAACCCCCATAGGAAGGGCAGCTCCCTCCCCACTGACCACAGTGTGAATCTGCCAGAGACAAAGGTGTATTCTGCAGTCCACCTCTGATTTCAGCCAGCTGATTTACTCAGCACTGACCAGTGAATGACCAGTGAGTGTGCAAGATTGTGGTCTTGCCCAATCATCGCAGCACTGGAGTGCAAAAATGCAAAGTTGAGTTTCAATTCTCCACATCATTAACTCTTCCTGGCTTCAATTCCCTTGGGGATTAAAAAAAAACAAACAAACCACACACACAAAGGGAGTTGAAATACATTTGCATTTGCAAGGGGTATTTCTAAAAACATGGTAGGGTGTGGTGGCCAGGGGGTGTTTGGGGTCCTCCATTCCCCACAGGCATCAAGGGGGCTCCTGACTCAGCAGCAATACAGGGAAGAGATGGCTGTTAGCCAGCTTATTTGCCCACAAGGTTTCATTTACAATAAGATCCCTGAAGTTCAGAAGGAAGTTAACTTGAAGAATCCTGAACTGGCTAATCCTGAAGTTCGTTTTGAATTTAACAGGGTATGTCTCTAGATCTCAATTTCAAACCATTAAAGTACCCATTTCAATCTACATAAAAAAGTTCAATCACATGTTAAATTTCCTTTTCAGTGGATACTAGCTACTCAGGATCCAAACCAGCTGCTCACTGGACCTAGAACAGTCCCCAGGGGCATGAACTGGAGAGTCCACACAGCTTGAAATTTGCTGCTCCTCAGCGGGGTGGATTTTTTGCCCAAGCCGGGTGTGAACGTGGGCTCTGGGTGGCTGGTCTGATTTTGAGGAGAAGGCTGTGATTTGGAGAGTCATATAAAATCTACCCACTTAAAACATGTTGCAAATTATTAACGGAAATAATCCTTCGCAGGCCCTGGCCTCAACACCACCATGAGAAGTGGCTGCTGTCTCTCTCGCCGGCTGTGGGGGCCAAAGCGCAGGTGTCCCACCTGCCGCACTTTTAGGGTCTGCTCACCCCGAGTTTAGCTGTCAGCATCTTACCATCATCCTGTATCTGCCCAGTGCTTTGTGATCTGTGACATGGCTTCTTGATCCTTTGAAGAGACTCTTTAAAGTGCCAATTTGTGGGTCCCATCACAGATTGATGGAGAAGTCAGAATTTCTTGGAAAGGGACTCAGGAGTTGCATATTTCACAAACTCCCCGGGCTGACCACGTGTCCCAACGTGCAGAATCACCACTGGCACAGCTCTTCTGCGCCCGCACAAAGTACAGGATTATAGGCTCCATGATGGATTTTATCAATCATCAATCCCAGTACTTTTTGCTTTAAATCTGGAGAGACAAAAGCCTGTTTCTAGCAAACTGGAAATTTGCTAGAGATGTAGACAGTAGGTTAGTGGATCAGCCCAGCTAAGACTTACCCACATGACTGATCCTCCTCTGCTCTCTTCTATTCTAGTCCATAAAGAGCTCAAAGCAGACTGGCCATCTCCTTCACCACAGACTCGCCAGTCAGGGGGCAGGGTGGGCACAGCACAGGTGGTATGGGGAATGGTACCTGCTTTCCAGCCGTGCCCCATAGGAAGACGCTTTTAAACTAGAACATCTTCCACCAGCATGCAAAATTTTTAAAAATCACTAAAAGGAAAGTCAAAGTACTTTACGGATAACAGTGCGCCCTGTTTCAGGATGGTCCTGGCTATTCAGAATGGTGCTCGGCTCCCCATCACCTTTGATCAAAGCACCATCTGGGAGCCAGAACGTGGCATTTGGGGGAAATAGAGGTGACTGAGAATCAGAATCACCTCCTGTTCCTCCCTGAGCAGGGACTTTCCTGGTGGCTTAGATGGTGCAGAATCTGTCTACAGCATGCAAGACCGGGTTTGATCCCTGGGTCAGGAAGATTCCCTGGGGAAGGAAATGGCTACCCACTCTGGTATCCTTGCATGCATTCCACGTTCCAACTCAAGGTGGTGCTTGAACTTCGGCCAATCCAGAAGACCCTGTTTAATCTCCAGGTGACCTGAGGTTCCTACACCCCCTTAATCCAGGAGACCAAAAGCCTGGATCAGCCTTTGTACTGTGTGGTCACCAGCTGCATTCAGAAGCACAGATACCAGCCCAGTCCCACGAAGGCAGTGCTGCTACACCAAGGAGCATTCTACCCCAGATCTTTCTGATCATCTTATACAACATCTTACACAACAACAGCATGTTGTATAAGTATAAACTGAACTGCCCAAGCTCACCTGCCCAGTTATCGGGTCAATCAACAGTGCCCCAGACTCACACCTCCATACAGCACCCCGAGGCCTTGCTGAGGTTCATTAAAATTAAAAGGATTCCCAAAGAGTTTGGCAACTAATGTTTCTCTTTTAGGTTAAGAAAAATAATTAATGAAAAATATAATCATATCTTTTAAGTGAATGGAATGCTTTGTGATTCTAACAGAACTGTTTTAGTAAAAAAAAATAAAGGTTAAAAAAATGAAATAAATTAGAGTGGACACGTTCCTTCATGGATTGATTCATTTTAAAACAGGCAATTCTCAAACATCATGCAGATCTCAGCTTCTTTGCAATTCATAAGATCCTCGGCTATGCTGTGGCAGAGTCAGAAATGACCTAAATCATCTGAAAACTCCCCTCCCCCAGCAATCAATCCAGAAGCTCCCAAGTGAAAATGAATTGCAAATTGAAAATATTCTGCAAAAATGGCATGCGTTTCCTGCCAGAAAAGAAAGCTATAGGCTCACAAATGGTATTTACAAAAGTGCTTGCTTGGGGCTTGGGCCATGAACGTGTGATTTCCTTAGGATTGTTAAAGAGTATTTTCTAAATATTTGGGTGTAAATCACTCTAGTTATTACCCATATTTAACATTCAAATGGCCGGAACCAGTGGCAGTCTGGAAGGTTTTATTTCCTGCAGCAGATATTAGCATAGGCGTGCCCGGTGAAGCCAGTGAAGCCAGCTAGGTCTTGTACAGTTCATAGCTGCTGCATCCAATTACAACCAGCCCCAAACACTCTGGTCCCCGTGTGGGTGGAATCTGTGTTCGGGTGGGTGATCGGACCACACGGAGAGGCGGCTGGTCGTAAACATTCTAACCAGCTTTCAAGTCAGTTTACTTTACCCAGACAACACTTCCTATCTCTTGATTTCTCACCTTCTTACAGAGAGACCATTTGAAAACCCGCTCTTAATTAATTTACTTTAAAATACGTTCTCTGCAGCTATTCGGACAAAAGGAATGCGCTCCTTGGCTTGTCTAAACAGTATTCAACTCATGTGAAACAAATTATTCACATAAAGCCAGGGATTAGAGGCAAAACTTTTACAGTCAGGAGAAGAAAAAAAAAGCATGAGTTGACCGGGATTTCTCTTCTCTCCATAAATTTAATGCAAGGAACGAGAGACTCCCTATGTACAGAGTGCCAGGCTTGGGGCTGAGGACTTGTTCTCGGAAGCCTCACAGGTCAGAAAAAACCCAGCTTCTCTCATTTCATGGAAGATTCATAAGATCGCGATTGCTCATCCTCCTCCTTTTACCAAAACATGTCTTGGTTTCTTTGACATTCTCTGCTGAATGGGTCATATTCTCTGCTGAATTCATCTGTAATTATTTTCTATTTATTTTAACTGGCTCTACTGTTGGCATCAATATAAACCACCATAAACTCTTATGGAGATAAGAAAGATGTAGCTATTTGTGTTAGTTCCTTCCATCACAGTAATTAATGAGAGTAATTGAGAGGACTGAAAGGGTCATTAATGTCACCTACTCTGAAAGCATCCTTTTACAGAATTCCAGAAAGAAAGGCAGAGTCTAGGACCCAGCTCCTCTGACCCATCACCCAAAGGTCTTTCCTCCAAGGCGGAAGAATCTTAAGTGTGTATTAGTGTCTGCGGGAGGGCTTGGTCACAATTTGGATGTCTGAATTCCGACACAGACATTCTTATTTTTCAGACTTTTGTACATATAGTAGTACACAGCTTAAACAAGACAACTCAGATGGCCTTTGACATACATCAAAGCCTGGACACATTACTTTTCAATGAATTATAGCTCTTTTTCAACAAATAATTTTTGTGTTTATAATTAACACAGGAAATAATATGAATTTCCTAAGATCTTTTTAAAATCATTTTTTTCTTGTGGAAAAGTTGATATAGATATAGATCATAAAATCTTCTTGGTTACCATTTTTAAGTGTACAATTTATTAGCATTAATCTCATTCACAGTGTTGTACAATCATCATCATTATTCATTTTCAATCCTTTCTCATCTGCCACAAACAGAAACTTTGGACCCATTAACCAATAACTTTCCATCCCCCCTCCACCCAACCCCTGTAAACTCTAATCTATGTTCTGTCTCTGAATTTGCTTGTCCAAGAGATTTTGTATAAGTGGCACAATTCAAGATTTGCCCTTTTGTGTCTGGATTTTTTTCACTAAACATAATGCTTTCCTTATGTTGAACTGTGTAAGAACTTCCTTCTTTTTATGGCTGAATAATATTCCAATGTGTGAATAGCCCACATTTTCTTCACCCATCCATAGAAGGGCACTTCGTTTATTTCCATCTTTTGGCTGCTGTGAATGGTGCTGCTGTGAACATCTGCATATTAGTATGTGTTTGAGTCCCTGTTTTCAATTCTTCCTTTGTGTACACACCTAGGAGCAACATTGTTGGGTCATCAGTTCTGTTCAGTACAGTCACTCAGTCATGTCAGACTTTTTGCGATCCCATGGACTGCAGCATGCCAGGCTTCCCAGTCCATCACCAACTTCTGGAGCTTGCTCAAACTCATGTCCATTGAGTTGGTGATGCCATCCAACCATCTTATCCTCTGACATCCCCTTCACCTCCTGTCCTCAATCTTTCCCAGCATCAGGGTCTTTTCCAATGAGTAATTCTGTTTCACTTTTTGAGGAACTGCCAAACTGCTTTCCCCTGAGTATTTCATTTTACAGACCTAACAGACTGTGCATCATGGGGTGGTGATGGTACAACACATATTTATTACATATATGAATGTGTGATCATTACTCTTCATTTTATTGATTAACATCTGAACTCATTCTTTGAAGACCTGAGGTATCTTTCAAGAACATGCAAAATAGATACATAAAAATGCATATCTCTTGCAAAGATGGTAAGACCAGAATTACAAAATTATAATTATATAATTATATATTTATAATAAATTATAAAATTTATAAATGTAAGTCACAGGAGTCTATACAATTTGATTCTGAGTTTCCTGGCAACCATTGTATAAAGGGAAATAGAATTGTATGAGTGGTTCTCTAGAAAGCTATTGAACTCTTTCATTCAACTTGTAAATTACAAGTAGTATGAACCCTAATCCAGAACCGCTTTGCTTGAAATGTCTATACTGTGCCTGGACTATGTAGACCATATGCTTTTAAACATTCACAGCCCCTGAAATAAATCCATAGCAAAAATAAAAGGGCGGGGGGTCCCCTGGTTTGGAGAAAAGTGAGCTATCACTGCCTAACTGTCCACAAAGTGAAAACTTCTTGTCATTTAGGAACAAAAGGAGTGTCTCAAGTCTGGGTCCAGAAGGGCTGGGGTGGCAATGCATGTGCCGCAGACAGGCTCCACACCAACACCTCAAAGGTCATGTCATCACTGGCTTCCCAGGGCTCTTTCATAATACCTTCAGTTTAAACCCCACCGTCCTGACCATCCCCATCATCCTCATTTCTCCCCTCCATCCACAGCGTTCCCACCATCTTCACCATCCCCTCCATCCCCAGCATCCCCACCATTGTCATTATCTTCATTGTCACCATCCCCTCCATCCCCACACTTTCTCTCCCTGCCTGTTTCTGGCTTGTGGGTTCTCTGGTCACTAAAACAAAGAGGTGTGTTTAGAAGAAAAACATGTTTCTGTAAGTAAAGTTCATTTTTATATGTCCGTTTGTCCAATCACTCCTCTAAGACAAGTGAAGACTCGGGATAAGAGAAGACTGAGTCCCTCATCTAAATCTCTGTGCATAAGCCCAGCAGCTGAGAACCCCCAGGAAGAAGCTATCGCCAAGGCAGCCACCTGACCAATGGCCAAGACGTCAGCCTACAGAGATGACGCAGAAGAGGAGCGGACAGTTAGAGGCAATGAGGAAGACTAAAAACCCACCACTGACACATGTGAGAAGGTGGTGACAGGTTGTGGGGTCACCCAAGACGTTCTCTTGTCCTAGAGAAGTTCAAGCAGAAACAGAGGGAGGTAATAAAGCAACACAACCAAGAATCCGCCTGTAACTCACCAATAGTGTTTATCACTCAGTTGTGTCAGACTCTTTGCGACCCCATGGACTGTAGCCCACAAGGCTTGTCTGTCCTTGGGATTCTCCAGGCAAGAATACTGGAGTCGGTTGTCATTCCCTCCTCTGGGGAATCTTCCTGACCCAAGGACTGAACCCAGGTCTCCTGCATTGCAGGAAGATTCTTAACGGTCTGAGTCACTAGGAAAACCCAGTTCAGTTCAGTTCAGTCACTCAGTCGTGTCCTACTCTTTGCAACCCCATGGACTGCAGCACACCAGGCCTCCCTGTCCATCACCAACTCTCAGAGTTTACTCAAACTCATGCCCATTGAGTCGGTGATGCCATCCAACCATCTCATCCTCTGTCATCCCCTTCTCCTCGTGCCTACAATCTTTCCCAGCATCAGGGTCTTTTCAAATGAGTCAGCTCTTTGCATCAAGTGGCCAAAGTATTAGAGTTTCAGCTTCAATATCAATCCTTCCAATGAATATTCAGGATTGATTTCCTTTAGGATGGACTGGTTGGATCTCCTTGCAGTCCAAGGGACTCTCAAGAGTCTTCTCCAACACCACAATTCAAAAGCATCAATTCTTCAGAGCTCAGCTTTCTTTATGGTCCAACTCTCATATCCATATGTGACTACTGGAAAAACCACAGCCTTGACTAGATGGACCTTTGCTGGCAAAATAATGTCTCTGCTTTTTAATATGCTGTCTAGGTCTAGGAGAGCCCAACTTATCAATAATTCAAGCATTTTGGTGGGGCACCAGGGCTTGCATGCATGCACACACAGAGCAGGAAGGAGCAGAGAAGGACAGGAATGTGCAGACAACACTCAGCCTGTGTGCTCAATGAAGGCAGGACCATGCCTCACACTTTAAAATCCCAGCCCAGGACATGGCCCACTAAGTGTTTGTGGAGCAGAACTAAATCATGAGCATGGAAACTGTTCGTACAGTTCAATACGCGTGTGAATATCCCATAATGTCAAAGGAAAAATTAAACAGAAGGAAGTGGGGTTTTGTGAAGCCACAGGATCACGTAGCAGCAATGAGAATGGCAGCAACTCAGAGAAGTGGCCTGTCTTTCCTGAATCACACTGGTGCTAGTAGAGATTGAATCTGAGCCAAGGTCAGTGTGACTACAAATTTATGTTCTTAACCTTGTAATAAACTATCCCCTTGGTTTTCTACTCGAGAATTCCTCTATAACAAAACATAGCCATTTTTCAGATAGTTACTGAGGCCAAAACTCGAATTTCTGCCAGCAAAGTGGGGTGACAAGGAAAAACAGTTAGCAGTGAAATTAACAGGTTGTCAAAATAAAAACATTTCACCAGGAGCTCCATGAGGTCAGGGCACATTCACTCAGCAGATTAATGCACGTGCGCCTGTGAAGGACGGGTCAAGGACGCCATGCAAGCATCACCAAGTGCTGGGAAATGTCTAGGCAGACCTCTGACTGTGCCCCAGCTACTGAAATAGTCCACCTGAAATCTTAGGGGAAGATAGAGTCCTACAAACCTCTCTATTAATTGTGGAGAATCTTGCTTCATGTGACTATTTTTGTGTGTGTGCATAGAGATTTTGTCTTTATCGTTCAAGCACTGTGTTTACCCTTTTCCAAAAACCTCACCAATATTCTTAAATTTATGATTTTAGAATTTTAAGAATTAACTTCGGAGACAGGTTTCTATTAAAAGTAAGAGCAGACAGGGTCCCAAGGAAAGCGTACTGTCCATCAGAGTGCTCCTGCCCTGCAAAACCTGGTGAGGGGGGAGGTGGGGGCCGCGGAAGCAAGCCAAAGCCAGCTTCATTCACGCCCTCCCCACAGCACCTGATGAATTGAGAATCTCACAGAAGGAGAGCCACTTCAGAGGATCTAAGACCACTAGTAAGATACACCCTTGCTTTCTGAGAAGATGCATTTGGACAGAGGCAGTGACTGTAAGTGGTCTCAGGCCCCTCAGAAGAATCGAGCCAGGTGAGAGGCGTGGGGCAGCCCTACTGGCCCAGAGACCCAGCCCAGCATGGGGATATCAGGGCAAAACCGGGCCTGACTTCCTGGACATCTGTGACAGAGGATTGTCCACAGGCTTTGCCCTCTTGTACACCCCCAACTTTCCTTTTAGCCCCAGAAAAACGTGAAAAAGAGAAAAGGCACGATATTTTCTGAGGTGTCTTTGTTCAGTGCAGATACATTCATGTAGGAGTGGAGCAGAGCTTGTGGAACCAGGACGTACCTTGGAAGCGAAGCGTCCAGGTCCCCCCACTTGCATAGCCGACTAGGAGGCCAGAAGCCTCGAGAAGCCGACTGAGCCATCTGAGGGTCCGTGGCTAGGTCAGTGGCAGCTCCTGCCAGGAACCGCGGGCAGCCCTCCATCTGGGGGCCCTCAGAGAAACCCTCAGCTTTGAAACATTCCATTTCCTGACTTGCCCATCAACCGAAAGACAGTTTTCCAGTTGTGGGTGATTTAGTTGCTAAATCGTGCCTGACTCCGCAATCCCAAGGGCTGCAGCCCGCCAGGCTCTTCTGTTCAAGGGATTTCCCAGGCAAGAACACTGGAGTGGGCTGCCGTTTCCCCCATCAACTCAAGAAACAGCTTCACAGCTGGTCTAGTGTCAACACACAATTCATACCTTTAAGCTCCAGCTCTCTGAGGGGTCCTGGGCTGGATTCCTCAGGGAAGCCCTGGCCCCCGGTCACCTTACATTCGGGCAGCACGGCCACGATGGACAGGATGGGGACGGGTGTGCACTGAGGGTTTTCAGGAAAAGAAGCCGGAGCCAAAGCCAGTGCAGGGAGAAGAGCCCGCAGGAAGGAGGAGGAACCACAGCAAGCCTGCCTAGGAGAGGGACACAGCAACCACGAAGCGGCCATTTTTCAAGATTATCAGTATTGCTACATATGTATGTCGTTTTTAATGTTTTTCACTGTGTTCTCTAACTCTGCACTCGCTCTCAGGCTGGAATTTTGGAAAACAACTCCACCAACTACCTGGCACATCATTCAAAGCAAAGTCCTTAAAGAATAAAGTAAAACAAAGAAAAGGAATCTGAACATGTATTTGCATGCGTGGAAATGCAAATGCAATTCACTTTACTCCTTATCTTGGACCAACACACCAGCCTACTAGAGTTTTTATTTTTACACTTTAGAGTTGAGGTCTGTGTGTGTGTGTATACATATACACATGATGCTTTAAATGGAGAGACAAAAAAAATCTTTAAAAATGTTGAAATCAGTTTGGCATGTGCATACCCATTCTTAGAGTTAAACACACATCCCTGTGTCCACAGACTGAACCAGAACAGTGTGCTTAAAGATGGACGTCAAATCCCCATCAGAGGTCACCGATTAAAATAGACTTAGCTCAGTGATTTAAGACTCTTAAGGCTTTGTGGTAACAGACCTCCACATTTTAACTGTAAGTTAATAAAGATGGACTATATAAAACAAAAAATAGTTTATTGTGCGGGCTTAAGTTTGAAACCTGGGAAATGTGTAATGTTCACAATGAAAAGTAAATAATTGAATTCACCAAACTTTAAAAAGTGTGTGTGTATGTGAGTGTCTGTGTGTGTGCGTAGAGAGTCTGATTCAAATGTAACTTACCTTTTCTGTTTTGCCTTCTAGGCATGTGTTTAAATAAAGGAAAATGTGTTAAATCTTAAGTTTTATGTTTCAATATTAAAGAATGTGTACACTTAAGGTACTTAGCAAAATGAGGTAAAGGAGAAAGTAGGAGTTAAAAAAAAACAAGCAAACAAAAACAACAGAATCTGCTTAGGGACAATACCTGATAGATTTTACTCCAAATCCTCACATTTCAACAGTGAAAAAACTGTATGTGCCCCTTAGGAGAGTTTGACATCAAAGTAGCAAGTGACTACAACCATTTACCTGCAAATACCTGTGATGAAGATTGAATTCAAGAAAGCTAATGAGCTGACCTTCACTTTCTATCCACAGATGAAGATGAAGGGATCAAGAATTCACTTCAAGGATGAGAGAAATCTGCTTTTCCTCCCTGTTAAATAAATCAGGGTTATAAGTGCCTGTCAAAATTGTTTGTAAATAACTGTGGACTTTCTGCAAGCACAGTCCACATCTTTATTTCATTAGAGACTGGTCATTGGAAGTAAATGCTATATATGGAAAATGGGGCAGAATGTTTACATTTCTACTTTCTGTATTGCCAAATTGGCCCTTCCAGTTGGTGATAGTGTAAAAGCCAAGAAAATTATGAAAACGCAAGGTTTCTGCTTATCTCTGAACGGTCTCAAATCTCAAAACAAAGAACTTTACATTACTTAGGTATAGAAGATTAGCACAAAATAGAACAACAACAAAAATATACTGACAAACTCTCCTTCAAACAACACGTTTTTGTTGGACTTTGAGTTGATATTCTAGATGTAAAGCCAAAACACTTATGTATGAATTGTTTTTAAAAAAACCAGCCTGATGTATCTCTGAATTTCTCAAATGACAATATCAGTGTGTACCAAAACTTGGCTCTCAATTATACCAGTTGCAGAAATTGTATAACTCTATATTTGCAGCTTTGTTTTTGAAAATCAGTCTCAGATCCCATGAAAACTTTGATACGCACAAATGGAAACCTCTTGATAAATGTACTAAGCTAGCATAGTGGTTGGGTGCTTCCTAAGTCACTTCAGTTGTGTCTGACTCTTTGTGACCTCATGGACTGTAGACCACTGGTCTCCTCTGTCCCTGTGATTCTCCAGGCAAGAATACTGGAGTGGGTTGCCATTTCCTTCTCCAGGGATCTTCCCGACCCAGGGATCAAACCTGTGTCTCCTGCTTGGCAGGCAGATTCTTTACCACTGAGCCACAAGAGAAGTCCAACGTAGGGGTTACAGTTATTATATTTCGCAAACTTCAGCTAGATTGATTATTTTAACACCTGGGACTTAGTTTCTGGTCCACTTCTTCTCATTATGGTGGTGACATCTTGGTGAAAAAGTAAAGTACAACAATCACACCTCAACTGTAATGTTAATACGATCAGTTCTACACAAAGTTGTCACTTAGAAGAGTGAGAACACATCTAGACAGCTTAAAACAACTGAACCAGACTCCCCAGCTGCTCCGAGGATAGTTGTGAGCAGTGTGCTGGCTTTTCGGGGGCAGTCATGAGGAGAACACCATCTCCAGGAAGACTCACGAACACTTCAGCACAACTCCAGACCTCACAAGTCTTCCAGCCCAGCCCTTGTTTCCGAACAGAGAATTACTCCACAACTCTAGTTTAATGGCAGTCCCTTCTGCATCTTTGCTAAGCAGGTGATTGCATTTCTAAGTGAGTTTGCTCAAAATCTGTGCTGGCCATGTGGTGTTATCTTTGGATGGGGCCTCCAAACTCTCCCCAGGGCTTAGCGTGCATGACTCTGGCAAAAGGGGACAGAGTCAGTTGAACATGCTCGAAAAATAATCACTCGTGTGGCTCCTGCAGACCAGATGATAAACAATAAACCACTTAGTAGGTAAGTAGATAAATAACTGGAGGAGAGATGGTGGGTAAACAACAGGTAAGGGGCCACCTGGGGGAAACAGATGCTGTTTAGTGTCACCAGTGGAAACAGGCAGAATGTGGAAGCAAAGCCCAAGTCAACTCCACTTTGCTGTCATCACTGTTCTAGGGGGACACCTTTCAGTAGGTAATTGACTTTTTCATATATATGTGTATGATTATATGTATCTACATATATGTATAGATTTCTAAGGGCTTCCCAGGCAGTGCAGTGATAGAGACGCAGGTTCAATCCCTGGGTTGAGAAGATTCCCTGGAGGAGGAGATGAGAACCCACTCCAGCATTCTTGCCTGGGAAATCCCATGGACAGAGGAGCCTGGAAGACTACAGTTCGTGGGGTCACAAAGACTTGGACATGACTTAGCAACTAAACAACCACAACAGTAGATTTCTAAACTAAGTAACTATATAGTTATCTATCTATCTATATCTATATATATGCACACACATAATACCAGACCACCTGACCCACCTCTTGAGAAACCTGTATGCAGGTCAGGAGGCAACAGTTAGAACTGGACAGGGAACAACAGACTGGTTCCAAATAGGAAAAGGAGTACGCCAAGGCTGTATATTGTCACCCTGCTTATTTAACTTAATGCAGAGTACATCATGAGAAACGCTGGGCTGGAAGATGCACAAGCTGGAATCAAGATCGCCGGGAGAAATATCAATAACCTCAGATATGCAGATGACACCACCCTTATGGCAGAGAGTGAAGAGGAACTAAAAAGCCTCCTGATGAAAGTGAAAGAGGAGAGTGAAAAAGTTGGCTTAAAGCTCAACATTCAGAAAACTAAGATCATGTCATCTGGTCCCATCACTTCATGGGAAATAGATGGGGAAACAATGGAAACAGTGTCAGACTTTATTTTTCTGGGCTCCAAAATCACTGCAGATGGTGATTGCAGCCATGAAATTAAAAGATGCTTATTCTTTGGAAGGAAAGTTATGACCAACCTGGATAGCATATTAAAAAGTAGAGACATTACTTTGCCAACAAAGGTCTGTCTAGTCAAGGCTATGGTTTTTCCATTGGTCATGTATGTATGTGAGAGTTGGACTATGAGGAAAGCTGAGTGCCAAAAAATTGATGCTTTTGAATTGTGGTGTTGGAGAAGACTCTTGAGAACCCCTTGGACTGCAAGGAGATCCAACCAGCCCATCCAACCAGTCCATCCTAAAGGAGATCAGTCCTGGTGTTCATTGGAAGGACTGATGCTAAAGCTGAAACTCCAGTACTTTGGCGACCTCGTGCGAAGAGTTGACTCATTGGAAAAGACCCTGATGCTGGGAGGGATTGGGGGCAGGAGGAGAAGGGGACGACAGAGGATGAGATGGCTGCATGGCATCACCGACTCGATGCACATGAGTTTGAGTGAACTCCGGAAGTTTGTGATGGACAGGGAGGCCTGGACTGTTGCGACTCATGGGGTTGCAAAGAGTCGGACACGACTGAGCAACTGAACTGAACTGAACTGAATATCTTCATTTCAGGGAAACATCTTACTTGGTACCAAAGTTCATAATTTGTCAACTATAGCTGACATAAATACACCTAGCAAAATTTGACTACTTATGTTACCATCAGGAAGAACCAACCATCTGGTAAATTTTGCTCCCCCGTAAACTGATGAGATCAAGAGAAAACCACATGCAGATTTCATTACCAAGTGCAATGTCTTTATTGCCCTTGGACAAGTGAAATTTCACATAAATTACTTAGGACCCTTCATTGCATACTTGGGAACATACCACATATCTCTTTGTGAGTATTATAGCATTTCAGAAATATAAGGCCATGGATTTACATGTTTTCCCCATCCCGATCCCCCCTCCCACCTCCCTCTCCACCCGATTCCTCTGGGTCTTCCCAGTGCACCAGGCCTGAGCACTTGTCTCATGCAAATCCATGGCTGATTCATGTCAATGTATCACAAAAACCACTACAATATTGTAAAGTAATTAGCCTCCAACTAATAAAAATAAATGAAGAAAAAAAAAAAAAGAAATATAAGGCCTGTTCATGTCATCTGTCTTGAAAAAATTGTTTAATGGAAAACTGGGATAATCACCTCTAATGTAACTCCACAAATTTAAAAGGTAGGTTTGGGGGCAAATTCCACTGCAGTACTTAAAATAATCTGCCTCTTATTATGATTTGAGCAATCTCACAGGCCTGCTCACATGATGAGATTTCAAGTCAAGGTAATCATCCTCACCATAAAAAACAATTACAGCCTTGAAAAACAGATCATAGAGGGTCCTCGTTCAGTGGGGGAGGCTGTCTCAGCTTTCAGAGGCCATCAGCACGACAGGTGGGCAAAGTGCCCCTTTCCAGGGTCTTTTCCCAATTCTAGAATGTGTTCACAGGGAGATTTTCTTTACATCTGAAGTCAGAGAGAGCAGAATGTTGGTAAGGGCTAATGGCCATGTTCTCCCTTTAGTCACGGCAAGTCTGTTTTCAGGGAAGGAGACTGAGCTGCAGATCAGACGTAAGTACTACACGAGGGTGGTAGGAGACACCTGGATCCGGGCAGGAGGAAGCGCTGTGTGTTCAGTTGAGCCTAAGAGTCAGTGAGGGGCTCTGTCATTCTATCTGCAAGGTGTGGCCTCAGGTTCCGTGTCTATAGCAACCCTTCCGCAGGCAGCCACCTGCTGCAGTAGCTGATTTTTCCCAGTAGCAGTGCCCAGAACTTCTCCAACAAGCCCTGCAGAGTGAGCGCACATGTGATGTGTGTGCTCCTGAGTGTGTGTGTCCTGTGTGATGAGTGTAATGTGTGTGCCTCTGTGTCTGTGTGTGTGTGTAAAGAGAGAGAGGGCATGAAGGTGACCTTACACAAGACCTTCCTGGACACCAAGTGTCCCGTCCAAGGAGAGGCCAACCCAGGACCTTTCTCCTTGGAGGAACAGCCTCCTCATTGTTAAGATGCTTGCCAAACTGTAGTGGGAAAAGTTCTCAAGAATGAGTTCAAGTCCCCTCCTGAGTCAAAGGGCAGAAGGCTGAGCCTAGTAACAGGTGCAGAGTGTCCATCCCGTGGGCAGCAAAGTCAGGAGCAGAGGCGCTGGCCAGCTGGGTGGGTGGCAGATGCTCCTGGGATGAGGAGTGGATGGTAGGACCTGCCGGGGGACGTCCTGACACAGACACTGTGCTGGGCATCCCGGTGCTCTGGACTGTCAGTGCCATCTGCCCCGCGGTCCTCAGGACTCCCGCAAAAGCCCTGCCAACCAAGAGCTGGACAATAGCATCGTATAATGGCAGTCTTTCCTACATTTTTGGACTTTGCTGAGAGCTGAGTTGGTAAAGAATCCGCCTGCGATACAGGAGACCCCGGTTTGATTCCTGGGTGAGAAGGATCTGCTGGTGAAGGGATAGACTACCCACTCCAGTATTCTTGGGCTTTCCTTGTGGCTCAACTCAAAGAATCAGCCTGCAATGCTGGAGACCTGGGTTCGATCCCTGGGTTGGGAAGATCCCCTGGAGAAGGGGAAGGCTACCCATTCCAGTATTCTGGCCTGGAGAATTCCATGGACTATTGTCACAAAGAATTGGACACAGTTGAGCAATTTTCACTTTCATTCACTTTTCCTACATTTTCAGGAAAAGTTAAGGTGTTTTTTTTTTTTTTTGATAAAGAGTTGAAAACTTTTCTGCTTCCACAGGCACAATACTGCTTACACTGCATGGGGGTGTGTCTGATTTCCTGTGGAAAACAGATCCAGCCATAACAGATCAAACTTCCAGTGCTGAGAGGGGTGCCATGGGAAGGGGGCACCAGCAGGGTCTCCGGGGTGTGGAGTCCGATTTTTGTGAAAGCTCACTGGTATGTGGATGGGTATGTGTGCTTTTCTCTAATGCATGTTCTACTGAACTAAAAGTTAAGCCCAATTCTGCTGCTACATAAACCCTGACATTCACCCAAGTATTCTGCCACATGGACAATGCAAACCCAGCCCTTGATCATGACTTCTCAGGGAAACTCTGTAACAAAAGATTATCTACTATGGTTTATCACAGGATATTGAATACAGTTCCCCATGCTGTACAGTAGGACCTTATAGTTTACTCATTCTATGTGCAATTATATATGTATAACTGAGTCATGCTGTAAGCAGAAATTAACCAAACTATAAATTAATTATACTTCAACAAAAAATAATATCAAAAATTTAATTTCTTGATCTCGTTTGTCATGAGTTGACATAATTTGGAGTAAAGACAATTTAATTTTAAAAATATTAAATTAATTTAAAAAGGTGATCTGTTCTTAAGACAAGAACATGGTCTAATACATCTCAGAAATGTTTTCAATAAGGATCAAAATGGGGCTTTACCTAAACCTGAATTCATCAACAATATTTCAAGAAATATAAAAGAGAAAAACTCTAATATCACAATATTTAATTAATTGAGATTTTAGTCAACACAGAACATGATAGGGGTCTTTGTTTGGTCTTGAAGTTCTAAAATGCAAACTCCAATGCTTTTATTTATTTCATGAAGAGAGAATTGAAGTGTTATCTGGGGTGAATTTTATAAAACAATATTGCCAAAAACGACACAGAAATTATGACTAGAGACCAATGACAAAAGCCTAAAATACTGCATCTTGCTCTCTGATTGATCATTTATCAGTAGTACTATTTAAAATAAACCAGTTTATTTTAAACTTTAGGAAATAGGGAGAAAACATCCCAAATATAATCACACAGGGAGTGAAAGATCCATCTTAGCTACAAACAGACAAAATTTTTTAAAAAGTATTATTTGTAGTTTTATAAATACAAGATCATTCTAATATAGATACTTAGGAGTTATTTAATTTCTTTGAGCAAATCAAACTTTGGCAAGAACAAGCAATGTAAATAAAGTTTATTATAAAATATAATATTTTATAGCAATGTTTCTTAAGCCCTTTCATTGATAATGATATGTATTATATAATACATAAGTGTGCATATCTGGTAAGTCTCTTCAGTCATGTCTGACTCTTCATGACCCCATGGACTGCAGCCCACCAGGCTCCTCTGTCCATGGGATTCTCCAGGCAAGAATACTGGAGTGGGTTGCCATTTCCTCCTCCAGGGGATCTTCCTGATCCAGGGATCAAATCCACATCTCCTGGAGTTCCTGCATTGACAGGTGGATTCTTCACCACTGAGCCACTGGGGAAGCCCATAATTTATGTACATATATTTATATATATATATATATATATTTTTAATATATATATTTTAATGGCATCTTTGCAGTGTTCAGAAAGGAAGAGTCCTCTTATGTGTAGCTTGTCTTTCTCTTTTCTATCTCCTCATTATTTATTTATGCATTCATTCATTCTTTCACTAATTTTTCAGGGGTAGAGAAACTTGCCATCTAGTTTTTTATAAAAATATAGTCATTGAGGCCTATAGTCATATAGACCTTATTCTGCCTGCCCAGAAGATCTAAACCATACTAAGAACAGAAAAAAAGTCCGTGAGATGTCAGTTGGGATTCGTAGACTGACATTTCACGAGACCTCTCCCCTCCATATCACTGGGGTCCATGGTCTCTGACACCCAGAGAGTTGGATCTGACGATTTTGCTTCTTGTGCTACTTCCTGAACACTCACGAGCTGTTAATAAAACTGAAGGTTGCCACGAGAAGAAGAAGCTTTAAGTTACCCTCGTCACCAAGGCAGACAACATTAGAGAAGTTGCCATAGTTTGTGAAGTAGATTGATTAGTCCAGTACACACAACTCAAGATTTGGTGTCAACCAGGGATCTGGTTGCTCACCCAGCAAATCCGACCACTCCAAAATGCATTTATTGCTCTCTAAAGGGTCCGACTCGATGGGCATGAGTTTGAGTAAACTCCGGGAGTTTGTAATGGACAGAGAGGCCTGGAGTGCTGCGATTCATGGGGTCGCAAAGAGTCGGACACGACTGAGTAACTGAACTGAACTGAACTGAAAGGGTCCTCCTCAGCTTAAAGCCAAGGTCCAACCTGGCCCTGCTAGCCACTAGCAGAGTGAGACATAGAGTCGTTGGCTCTAACCATGAAAGTCAGCAAACCTGGGACAAGGAGGAGATGGGAGGGTGGCCCTCCTGCCCAATTTGCTGGGACTTTTGCTATGTAGTTGTTCCGTGGCTTGTGTTTATAGATCAAGGAAGGAGACTCTTTCTTAGCTCTGGAAGCAGCTTGTAAGAAAAGGTACTGCCCAGGAGCATTTAATATTTCATGTTACCCCAATATCTCTTTAATTATTAAAAAAAAAATGTTTGGGAAGACAGAGTAAAGTTTCTCTCATCCATTATTCTCTTAAAAAAAAAAAAAAAAAGCTCTTATTAAGGCCACTGAATTAAAGGGAAGAGGTTAACCAAAAATAAAATAACCTTCATATGATGGTAAAATGATCAAAAAGTGAGATATACATTCACCTCATTTCTGAAAGAGGATACAACTGCAGTCAAGTTTATCAAAGGCTTCATTTTTCAAAGGAAACCAAATTTGAGATAAGCCACAGAAGATTAGAAAATAGAGCAAAATTGTGGTGGAAAATCTGGTATTCATTTCATTTAGCAAAAGTTCATTTTTTTTTTTTTTCAAAAAAGGAAAATTAAAGGGAGTGAAAGAAAAAGAAGCTTCTAACAATTGTCTCTGGGTACTGAACTACCATTTGAATAACAGAAGCTATATTTGCATAAGCTAAGCATGAGCAGTTATATAAAAGACCCAGGCTTCTTATAGCTTTGGAAGAAGGGGTTACAGAAATATAAAAGTGATTTAAAAAGTACCTTTTTCATAATCCAGTAAAGGCAAACATGATTTAAATCAACTAATAAGCACCTGGAAATTGATCTGAAATTAAATTTTAAAAACTCTTGGTTTGTTGTTGCTGTTCAGTCACTAAGTCATGCCTGACTCCTTGCAACCCCATGCATTGCAGCACACCAGGCTTCCCTGTCCTTCACTATCTCCCAGAGTTTATTCAAACCCATATCCACTGAGTTGGTGATGCCATCCCACCATCTCATCCTGTCATGCTCTTCTCCTCCTGTCCTCAATCTTTCCCAGCATCAGGGTCTTTTCCAATGAGTTGGCTCTCTGAAACAAGTGGCCAAAGTATTGAAGCTTCAGCTTCAGCATCAGTCCTTCCAGTGAATATTCAGGACTGATTTCCCTTAGGATTGACTGGTTGGATCTCCTTGCAGTCCAAAAGACTCTCAAGAGTCTGCTCCAACACCATAGTTCAAAGGCATCAATTCTTTGGCACTCGGCCATCCTTATGGTCCAACTCTCACATCCGTACGTGACTACTGGAAATCCCATACCTTTGACCACACGGACCTCTGTTGGCAAAGTGATGTCTCTGCTTTTTCATACACTGTCTAGGTTTGTCATAGCTTGCCTTTCAAGGAGCAAGCATTTTTCAATTTCATGGCTGCAGTCACCGTCCGCAGTGATTTGGGATCCCAAGAAAGTAAAATCTGTTGCTGTTTTCACTTTTTTTCCATCTATTTGCCACGAACAGATAGGAACCCCTCTAGAGTATGATAGACATAATATCTTTTTCTCTCCCAGGATTCCTGTTTCTCCTTTCAAAATCTAGTTTCCATGGTTGACTCCTTCCCACCTTTCCAGCCCTTGCTGGGAACACCATATCTGAACCCGAGGACACGGTTCAACTTCTTTTCCATTTCTCCTCTGTGCCGCTTGGAAATAACAAGGTGTGACCTGTCATCATGTCCAACTCCACCGCTCAGGATTGCTGTCACAACTCAGTTGGATGGCCGGTGCTTCCATAAAAAAGATGCTCTACTTCTGTGGATTCATTTCTCTCTGTAAGGCTTTTCCCTGACCTTTCACTGAAGTCCCCTTGCAGAATAGTAAGAGTTGGTACTTAAGCACGCAGATCTATGAATTAGTTCTGTGCATCAGTGGGGCTAGACTGTGTCCTCTACCATCCAAGCAAGCAAAAACTCAGTAAGTTTTGTAATAGAGGTGCAAGCAAAAGGAAATACATGATGTATTCTGACTATAGGGAACAAAATAGTCATTATGGTAGAAATGCCATTTACCCTGAAGCTTGAAGCAGAAGAATTTATGACGGGCAGGAAATGATACTACATTCTGTGCTGAGAACACAGCTTAAAAGTAAAAACAAAACACAGAGATGTGAAAGCAGCTGCCGGGCTTGGAAAATTAGCAAGTCATCTACTCTGGCTAAAATGTAACAGGTACAACTGGAGATGCTGGAAATACAGGGGCAAGCAGATTTCAGAGTTTCTCTTGCCATGATAAGCAGTCTGAAGCTTCTTCTGGAAAGTGAACTGGTAACATGCTGTAAGCTGGGCCAAATTACACTGCTGTGTTTTGCATGATACTAATTGACTTCAATATAGCTCTTTGCACATGGAGGGAGACGTACATGATCAGTCGATCTGGGACAGCCCTGCAGACTTGAGGACAACCTCGGGCTAATGAGTGCTCCGACTGCAAAGTCTGCAGTCAGTGAGCTCTCCGCTGCGCCATTCCATCGTGAGCGTGCCTTGACGTCGCATTTTGGCGTTTATGTTCAATTCTGGAAACATTTTTTTTTTTTAAACTCAACAGTGATTGACCGATATGGTGCAAATCATAGTGCTGGCATGCTGCAAAGAAACAGTGGAGGAATAGCCTGCGAGGTGTGAAAATATATGTTTAAAAATAACTCAAGTTCCCCTCAAGGAAATAACCAAGTCAAATGAAGGTGGAGAGACTGCTTAGTGGGAACACGGGGAAATCATTTGACGCCACACAAGGCTTCATAAACCCCTCTGCATTGTCCCTGCTCAAATGTGCAGGAGAGTTAGTCCCAACCAGCCACTGCCATGCTCTTTACCACAAACCGAATGCTGGTGTCCCCTCAAAATTTGCATATCTCAGCCTAGGTCCCCAGAGTGATGGGGTTTAGAAGTGAGGCCTCTGGCAGGTGCTTAGGTCATGAGGGTAGAGCCTTCATGCATGGGATCTCTGTCCTCATAAGAAGAGATCTCAGATCATGCTCTCTTTTTCTGCTCTTCACCCTCTGAGGACACAGCAAGGAGACGGTCACTTGCAAAGGAGGAAGCAGGTCCTCATCAGACAAGGAATTTGCTGGCATCTTGACGTGCTTCTCAACCGCCAGGACTATGAGAAATCAATGTTTATTATGTACACCATGTAGGCTGTGGTACTCTGTAATAGCAGCCAGAACAGCTGAAGTGAAAAGTGAGAAAGTCAAAGTCGCTCAGTAGTGTCTGACTCTTTGCAACCCCATGGACTATATAGTCCATGGAATTCTCCAGGCCTGAATACTGGAGGGGGTAGCCTTTTCCTTCTCCAGGGGATCTTCCCAACCCAGAGATTGAACCCAGGTCTCCCACACTGCAGGCAGATCTTTACCAGCTGATGAACAGAATCCAAATGTTGACCCACATGAAACATGTAATGTGAGTCAGAAAAAAAAAAGTCTTATGTTGTTCTGAGTGATTAAGGATTCAGATTGTTTGTTACTGCAGCATAATCTACCTTACCCTGACTGATACTCAGGGCCAGTTTTCTCTCTGGCTATGTAGTATATGGGGAAAACTTTCCAATTCAGGGGAAATGAATGTGGAATGGAATTGACAAGTCATAAGATTATTTTGAAAGATCTTAGTGATCTATGTTTGAAGAGATTAAAATTAGAAAAAAAAAAACTATGTAAAAACTAAACCAAATAAATAGAAATTTATTTTCTTATTGGTAAACAGTTAAGATTGAAGCCTAAAATGGATACACTGAACAGACAGAAGACTGAAGGAAGGTGGGCAGCTTTTCTTTTATTTTAAAATGAAGGTTGGAAAGCATATGGAAAAGGTTATCTGACGATGCAGTTGAAGGCAACAGTATAAATGAGTTCAATAACCGCTTCGGTCTTTTTCTGGAAGGGGAAGGGATTAAAGAGCAGAGTGAAAATGCAGGCAGGCAAGATTAAACTGAAACAGAGTCCAGGATGATGGCCCAGATGGCCTTTTCCTCCTCCTAGAACCTCTAACAGAGTATTTCTGACACGCCTATATTATAAACCACAACTCAGATAGAGTGTTCTTAGCAAAGGCCCATATTCCATTCCTGAACTTGAACATCTCACAAGGAAATCATTTTCAGATGTTTCAAAATTAGGAACATCCACAGTTAAAGGGAAGGTTTGCTTTGCTCTCTGAAATGTGTTTGATCTCTTTTACTTTATCAATTAACTGTCCGTGTTTTTCTGTTTCCTCATTGCTTGGTTAGATAATCCATACAAAGTAAATGAACTCATGTCTGCGTTGGAGACCCACATTATGTCCTAACGATTTTCCTGACAGTCGCTCTGCCCTCGGAGCTGCTGGTACTCAGTCTGTGAAGAGCAAGTGAGGAGTGTTAACCAGAAATCAGAGGTCACGCGTCTGCAGAGTAACTCTGGAGACGAGATTCCGTACCTGCGCTTGAGGAATGTAAATACAGGTTTCTAAATGAGAGGAGCCTTTTGAATGGGGTAAACAGAAAATTCTTTCAAAAGTTATAGCTCAGTAGGTGAGTTTTTGAGGGCATGTTTCCTTTATATCCCCATGTGCACAGGCAAGAGAATGGAATTAATATCTGAATCAACATCTGAGCCTTGACCAGGGTAACCATATACTTATATTTTTCTAATCTTTCATTCTCTCAGCAATCCTATGAGTTTGATGTTACTTTTCATGGTCAGGAAATGAGGCAAGTTATTCTTAGAGAGGTGAAGTAATAGCCCTAATCCCCCCAGTAAGTAAGTGACAGAGTGGAAGTGGAATCACATTGGACTCCACAGCCAGCATCCTCTCCATGGCCACATGCTCCTCTCTGGAGAAAGAGAACAAAGACCCTTTGGACATTCAGCTAAAAATCAGCACCAGTCTTGCCTGTGGGCTGCACCGAGGGAGACATGATGGTGTTGATGGAGGTGATCATTTACATATGTATGTATAACTTGAAATAAAATATACTTACAGTAAGACACACTGATCTTAAATTGCAAATTGATGAATTTTAACAAATGTAAAACCTGTGTGAAACCAGCATGCCAGTCAAGATAAAGACTTCAAGCCCTCTACCAGTCCACTTCCTCACTCCACATTGACAACAGCTTTTCTGATTTCTGGTACTGCAAATTGATTTTGTTATTTTTGAATTACATACAAATGGGATCATATAGATATGTTTTATACCTGGGTTTTTTTCACATGACATAGAGTTTTTGAGCTTCATTCATATTGGTGCAAATATGAGCAGTCCTTGTTTTCACTGCTGGATAGTATTGCACTGCATAGATGTCCAAATAATTGCTTGTAAATTCTTACAAAATCTTCTGTTGATGGACATTTTGGTTGTTTTCAATTTGGGCCCATTATGAATAATGATGCTGCAAGTATTTTTTGCTGGAGTCCTTTTGTGTGCATAGATTTAATTTCTTTTGGATAAACGCCTAGGAGTGCAATTGCTGGAACACATAGAAGCACTGCACAATTTTCCAGTGTTTTTAACATTTTATGCTCCTTCCAGTAATGATTAAGGTTTCCAATGGCTCAACATCTTATCATCAATCTTTTTATTTTTAGCTGTTCTAGAGAGCATGCAGGAGTATTACACTAAACTTTTTTAAATTTTTTTTTTCTCTTTATTGTTTGTATTCTGACTTGGTTTATGGCGTTTTGGGCCAAGGAGAAAGTGTGAGCCTTTATATGATCTCGTTGTGATTTTAACTTCTGTTTGAAGATGAAATGATTGTGAGCCTCTAACCGTGTGCTTACCCTCCATCTCCATGTTTCTGTGTGAAGCATCTGTTAAAGTAGTTTACCTATTCTGATTAGGCTTGCTTGTCTTTTTATTATTGATTTGTAGGAGTTCTATGTATATATTTTGGATATAAGTCCTCTGAAAATTATATGTATTGTTATTGTCATTTGTAATTTTTTCAGTTTGCAACTGAGTTTTTATCTTCCTGATAAACTTCTGATGAGCCAAAGTTTTTTTTTCTTTTCATAGTTAATGCTTTTATGACCCATCTAGGAGATATTTGCCTACTCTAAGGTCCCAATAACTTTTCCAATATATATATTTTTTTCTTTTAGAAATGCTACGTTTTACATTGTGATACAATGACCTGATGGTGTGAGGTGGAAGACACGTTAATGTTTCACATGATTGCTTCTCTATTTGTGCAAACACCACGTGATAAATATACTTTAGTCTCCTCCACTGAATTATCCTGTAACCTTTGTTGAAAATCAATGGGATGCATAGGTGGGGGTCAATTTCTCGACTCCTTTTTGTTTGACAGATTTGTCTGTCCTGTATACGCCGTCTTGATTAGTGAGGTGATCTAGAAAATCTTGACATCGGATACTGTGCATCCTCCAGCTTTGTTCTTCATTTCAAGATTGCATTTTTTAAAATTACCTCGCATTTACATATAAATTGCATCAACTTGTCAATTTCTACAAAAATAATTTACCGAGATTTTGCTTGGGAATGTGTTGAGTATACAGATAAAATAACCATTGTAACAACATGGATTTTTCCAATCCATGAATATAGAATAGCTCTCTCCGAATGTAGATCATTTAAAAGTATCTCGCAGCAATGTTCTGTAGTTTTCAGAATAGAGTTGTTGCCTGTCTTTTATTTATTGCCATGAACTTTATATTTCTGGATGACATTGTAAATGGAATGTTTTAAACTTTTCCAATTGCCTTGCTCTTGGTAGATAAAAATTTAATTAAGTAGAGGAGTAGTTTCTGCATGCAGCAGAAGCTACGTGATTAACAATTTAAACTAGAAGGCTAAAACTTTAAGATGTTTTATGTAACTTCAGTGGCAACCACAAATATCTATAGAATATACATGAAAGGGAATAAGGAGCTCCCTGTTGGCTCAGTGGTAAAGAATTCACTAGCAATGCAGGAGACATAGGTTCCATTCTTAGGTCAGGAAGAACCCTTGGAGAAGGAAATGGCTACCCACTCTTGTATTCTTGCTTAGGAAATCCCACTGACAGAGGAGACTTGTGGGCTTACAATCCATGTGGTCATAAGAGTTGGACAAGACTTAGTGACAAAACCACCACCAACACCACAAGGAATATCACTGTAAGAAGTCAATGAACCACAGAGAAAGGTGGTAAGAGAGGAAAGAAGGGACAAGAAATCATAAGACTTTCAGAAAACAATTTTTAAAATGTCAATAGTAAGTTCCTCTCCATTAGTAATTATTTTAAATGTAAATGGATTAGTCTCCCCAACTAAAGGATTCAGATTGACTGAATGCATTAAAAAACAAAAACAAACAGGATCCAACTATGTCTATAAGAGACTCATGGTTGATCTAAGGGTATACATAGACTGAAAGTGAAAGAATGGGAAAAATATTTCATGCAAACAGAAACCAAAGGTGAGCAGGAGAATCTACACCAAAGTTAGAAAAAAAATAGTGAAAAAAATTTTTCACAGTGAAAAACTGTGAAAGAGACAGAGAAGGACATCATATAAAAATAAAAGGGTTGATTCACCAAGAAGATTTATTAACATTTGTGGCCCAAACCTCAGTTACTAAGCATATGAGGAAGCACTGAAAGAAGAAATAGCAGCACAGTACTAACAGGTGACTTCAATACCCTGCTTTCAGCAATGAATGGAACAACCAGGATGAAGATCAATAAGGAAATACAGAATTTGAATTTTAAAAACTCTAAAGATCAATTAATCCTAACATACATATATGGAACACTCCGCCTAACAACAGTACAAAATAAGTTATTTTCAAATGCACTTGGAACATTCTGCATGATAGAACACCTATGAGGCCAGAAGTGAAGTTATAACAAATTTAGAAAGACTGAAATCATGCATGATATCTGCCCCAAACATGATGGAATCTAACTACAAATCAACAGCACTAGGAAAACTGGGAAATTCAAGATATATGGAAACAAAATAAATACTAAATAAGCAAAACAAGTGGGTTGTTTAACACACTCTTAAACAACAGATGAGTCTAAGAAATCATGAAGGAATTTAGAAAATTGCTTAAGTGCTTAAGACAAATGAGAATAAAAACACAGCTTATCAAAACTTATGAGATGCAGCAAATTAGGTTGATAGCTGTCAATGCATATATTAAAATAGAAAAAAGATCTCAAATTAGCAACCTAACTTCATACCTCAAGAAAGAAAAAAAAGAAATTAAGCCCTAAGCCAGCAGGAGGAACAAATAAATACAAATTAAGACAGAGATAAATGAAATAGTTTATTTCATTTGTTGCTGCTGCTAAGTCACTTCAGTTGTGTCCGACTCTGTGTAACCCCATAGACGGCAGTCTACCAGGCTCCTCCATCCCTGGGATTCTCCAGGCAAGAACACTGGACTGGGTTGCCATTTCCTTCTCCAATGCATGAAAGTGAAAAGTGGAAGTGAAGTCGTTCTGTCGTGTGAACTCTTCGAAAATCCATGGACTGCAGCCTACCAGGCTCCTCCATCCATGAGATTTTCCAGGCAAGAGTACTGGAATGGGTTACCACTGCCTTCTTCAGAAATAGTTACTAGAAAGACAATATGAAAAAAATCAACAAAATTGAATTATTCTTTTTAGAAGAATAGTTACATACGACTCTTTGCAATCCTATGGACTATATAGCCCGTGGAATTCTCCAGGCCAGAATACTGGAGTGGGTAGCCTTTCCCTTCTCCAGGGGATCTTCCCAACCCAGGGATTGAACCCAAGTCTCCTGCAGTGCAGGTGGATTCTTTACCAGCTGAGCCACCAGGGAAGCCCTATTCTTTTTAGAAGATCAAGAATATTGACAAACTCTTAATTTCAGAAAAACATGAAAAAAAGTCTCAAATGGCTAAAATCGGGGGGGAGGGGGTGGGAGGGAAGAGGACATTATAGCTGATATCACAAAAATAAAAAGAAGTGTAAAAGAGATAATCTAAAGAATTTGAGTAACCTGAAATAAATGGAAAAATTCTTAGAAATATGAAATACCAAGACTGAGTTATGAAGAAGCTGAAAATCTGTATCAACCAGTAACAAATTCTTAGGGAAGCTCTTTATAAGATTTTTATTATTTAATGTCTATGTTTTTGTTAAAATCTGGGGCTTCTCTGGTGGGTCAGATGGTAAAGAAACCTGCCTGCGAGAGACCCAGATTCAACCCCTGGGTCAGGAAGATCCCCCGGAGAAGGAAATGGCAACCCACTCCAGTATTCTTGCCTGGGAAATCCCATGGACAGAAGTGCCTGGTGGGCTACAGTCCACAGGGTGCAAAGAGCTAGACATGATTGAGTGACTAACAGTTTCACTTTCACTTTTTGGATGAACTTTACCAGTAAATTATATCTAGGTCTGGAAAATTCTTTGCAGAAAGGCTTTTAATTATAAATTCAAGTTCTCACATATATATTTAATTCAATTAATGGAATTTTCTATTCCTTCTTGTGTAATTTTTAGTAAATTATGCTTTTCAAGGAATTTGTCCATTGCAAATTTAGTGATGGCATTCCTTTGTTATACCCTTATATCTGTGGGATTTTTAGCATCAGTGACTCATTTCTGGTATTGGTTATTGTGTTTTCTCTCTTTTTCTCTTGATTAATATATTCAACGTGTCAGTCTTTCCTAAGAGGCAAATTTTAGCTTTGATAAGTTTAACATGGTTTTTGTATTATTTTGTTGATTTCTGCTTTTCCTATATTACTTTTCCTTTACTTATTTTGGATTTGATTTCCAATTTTTTTCTAATTTCTTACTGTATAATCTTAGATCATTGATTTTAAACTTTCTTCAATATATAATTTAAAATATAGATTTCCCTCTAAGCCCTGCTTCAGGGATATCCTCCACATATTATATGTTTTGTTTTAATTGTCAGTTAGTTTGAAATATTTTTTTTAAATTTTCCTTCTTTGAGACTTTTTTCTTTGATCCAGGGGATATTTGAAGTGTGATGTCTATTTTCTAACTATTTTGTGGGTTTTTTTCTGTCAAATAATTGTTGATTTCTAAATCAAGTGTTGTGATAGGAGAACATAATCTGTAAGATTTCAAACTTCCCCAAATTTTATGGCCTGGCATATGGTCTACCTTGGTGACTGATCAATTAGCCCTTGAAAATCATGGATTCTGCTAGTTTCAGATGTTGTGTTCTATAATGTTAATTAGATCAACTTGATTGATTGTGTTCTCCAAATATTCTACATCATTGTTTACAGTTTGCTTATTTGTTGTGTAAAATACTGAGAAAAATGTGAAACCTCTCTATGGGTATGCATTTTGCCTATTTGTGCCTTAACATATTTTTTCCCTCATGTGCTTTAATGCTTTGCTGTTATGTGTGCACACATTTAGGACTGTTATGCCTTTCTGATAAAGGACCCTTTTATTCAAATGAAAGATGACCTTCAGTTATGAGACACGTAGTCAGAAGGTGAGCTACTCTATGTTCATGAAGCTGCCCAATTCCCGTGACAAGTTCTGAACCCCCATGTCTTGGTCTTTGGGGTCTGCACATTATTTTGCCATCCTGTGTGGCCAGCCTACCTGTCCAGGGCTCACTCTCCCCACAGTCCTCTCTTCCCAGCTTTCTTCTTCCTCCCAGGGAAAGTCTGATGATTTGTACCGTCATGGCCAATTAGCCTGTGCTTTTCCTCTTTGTTTTGTTTGTAAGGAAGCATGTCTAAGTCTCCTCTAACATGGGGAAGGTTAGGATCCTCCGTGATGCAGGCGGAGTACCACATGCTTACCTGTGTTCTTGCACTTAGCACACGGTATGTACCTGCGAGGCACGACCCCTAGGAACTGAAGAATCATCACCGAGAGCAGAGATGACTTGCTGCCCAGAGTTCTGTCACTGGTGCCTAGCACCATGCCTTGTGTCTAGTGATGCTCAGTAAAACTTTTGATGGACTACATGAGCTAGTGGCTCTTTCCCCTTTAAACACATTTATGGGACTCTCAGATGTTATTAATAGAAATGACCATGAAAATGTCTTGGATTCTGCAGCTAACTGGCCAGTGACTAAATGGTAAACTAGTGACAATCAGTCTAGAGTCGTGTGTCCCAGAGATCAACTAGAACCCCAGAGACTGAGAGCTTGATGGGAGGACGGCTCCAGGCAAAGCTTCACTATTTAGCCAACACCATTGCCTGTGCTCACAGAGTCTTCTGCAGCCACTGCCATCTGGTAGCCTCCTAACAGCTGTAGGTTTTGCTCCCCCAACTCCCAAGGCGAAGGGCTAGACTGTAAAAAAGAAGGCCCCAGTGCTTTGGGGATGAAAACAACAGTGTTATGTTTGACTCACAAGCAGTGTCAGAGGAAAACACTTCGGTCCTGGAAGATGCCACCTGCATGGTACACAAGACTGCATCCAGGATGAGCAATGCTGGAAGCTTCAAACTTCTTGTTAGGTTCTAGACACAACTCTCCTTTCCTCAACCAAAGTGGAGGGATCATTGGAAACCCCAAGCTGGATGACATCGAGGTTATTGTTGTTTAGTTGCTCAATGGTGTCTAACTCTTTTACAACTCCATGGACTGTGGTCCACCAGGCTCCTTTGTCCATGGGATTTCTCAGGCAAGAATACTAGAGTGGGTTGCCATTTCTTCCTTCAGGGGATCTTCCTGATCCAGGGGCCAAACCCAAGTCTCCTGCATTTGTAGGCAGATCCTTTACCCACTGATTCACCAGAGAGGTTCGGATGACATTAAGCTACTTGTTTCTTAAATGAAGGAAATAATAACTATGTTCTTGTTCAAGAAACCACTTCTCCACAAATATTTCCACCGTGTTTCCTCAGTTTTTGAAATATCCCCTAGCAGAAAAGAACCGAGAGGGTTTTATGGCAAATCAGCCCCTGAATCATTTCAAGATGATCCCTTTCCTCCATTCTTTGTAGAGCTGCTCTCACCGAAGCAAAGGTGAAAGTGCAGATTTAGAATTCTTGAGAAGTAATTACACATAAGGGTTCCACATTTTCTGGGGGAAACCCATTCCCATTGGCATTGATCTTTGAATATTTTAGGTGGTGACACTCAGGGTTCTGCAGAGGAGACAGTGTTTTAGTGATAGGAATTGAGAACCACTGAAAGTTGTTTTTCTTTCCCCAAAAGTCTTCCTCATCTTTCTTAATGGCCCTCTCCTGGAGCTAAAATTCCTGGAATTACTCATTCTTCCAGATTAAGACCTTGAAAACTACTGTTATACACTAATTTGTGTCAACAAACAAGTGCTTAATCTGTGTTGTGTTCTGAACAAATTCAAACTAAATTCACTCCCCAGGCCTCTTCTGAGCAGTAGGGTAGAGATGAAGGACATTGAGTAGTACTTGCTAACAGCGCACACACACACTCATTCATGGAGAGACAGAGAAAGAACACAAACAGCTCAGAAGAGAGCCAGCATTTATTATTAATAATGCTATGCTGCACTTGAACCTCAGATAAACTATATACGTATATATATATATATATATATATATATACATTATATACATTTTTTTGTATAAGGATGTCTGTCCTGAGCAATATCTGATAATGCTAAGCAGAGAGAGAAAGCTGGAGACCAGAGAGAAAACGAGAGCAAATTGGAGCTAAAATCCAAAGTCTCTTCCCACTTCCAGCCTGGTGTTTGTTTCACTATATCATGCCATTTCACTCCAAAGATATATGGACCTGCCATCCTGTGTTCTGATAAAATTCACGCTGAAGATGAAAAGAAGCAAGCTTGTTTTATCTGCCAAGTGGTGTTCATTCATTCATTGCCCTTGGAAAGCTTTTCAGGAAACACCCACACTCACGTTGGTCCTGCGTTGGATGCCCAGCAAAGTCAGGGAACCCAGGCAGCCCAGCCTTGAGGGACTTAAAGATCACATCACAGCCGCAGGGCCGCTGCAGAGAGATGGACCCCAGACAGCTGTGGCTGGGCCCGTGAGAACAGAGCAGACGCACAAGGCAGCCACAGCCTCCCTGGGAGGGACAGAACGGAGTGGACATCCTGCGAGGCCACCGCACAGGAGCAGGACCGGCCCTGGTGTCCACCTCACTGCGGGGCCCCGCCTTCAGGTGATGCTGGGCCTGCAGCCTCTCTTTATCTCTGGAAAGTCCTCAGACCAAGGCCAGAAAGCAGTGTTTGTCTCAGGGCAATTCCTGAAGACCACCCAGGAGTTCCCACAGAAAGCTACGCACCATCTGGTTGGAACCAGGAACACATTTGCTGAACACAGAGCTGGTGGAAGACGCCGGCCGGAGAAGGAGGCTAGGGTTTATCTCGTGAGATGTGGAGGGAGCGTGTCCCTAACATCCCTCCACCAGCGGCTCTTCTGCAGAGGAAGAAACCAGAAAAGAGCTGGTTCCTCTCGGTGCTAATAGTGGAGGAAGACCAGGACGGGACCCACGGGGCTGTTTCATTCCAGCCAGAAGCTCTGGAAGCAGGGAGGTTTCTGACTGCAGGTTCAAGAGGCATGGGCTTAGGGGACAGCTGCTCTGTCACCAGCCAGCTCTGAGACCTTCTCTGCTTGCTCCAACATAAAACAAGGAGCTACCGCAGGTCAGTGGATTTTCAAAGCGGGTTTCCTGGAGCCTTGAGCTTCCTCTAGGAGCAAAACAGGAGGGGGAACAGTGAGCCCAGCACCCCGCAAAAGGCAACCTTCCCTTCAAGCCCCTCCCAGCAGAGGTGAGACATGGAGCAACTGTATAAACTGGGGTTCCTTATAAATGTCTTGTGAAAAAGTCCCCCTGCTAAGAAATACGTGAAAATGCTAGTCTAAGAGATACTAATTCATTCAATGAATTTGAGATTTTCTTTGTTTTTCATCTTGTTTTTCATCTTTTCAAAGTCAACTTTTTCACATTTAAATTAGACATTAAGGATGAAAGGGAACAAGATTATTTATTGTGTGACAAAATTGAGGGCCATCGACAGCCATCACTGTCCTGTTGGGGATGGTGACAAGTGGGAGATTCCAGGGCACTTGTGAGTTGCATTGTAAGTTTCATGCACTGAAGATTAAGTCTCAGCATCAGGAAGTGAAGTGTGAGTCACTCAGTCGTGTCTGACTCCTTGTGACCCCATGGACAGTAGCCCACCAGGCTCCTCTGTCCATGGGGATTCTCCAGGTAAGAATACTGGAGTGGGTTGCCATTTCCTTTTCCAGGGGATCTTCCCGACCCAGGGACTGAACCCGGGTCTCCTGCATTGCAGCCAGAGTCTTTACCAACTGAGCCGCCAGGGAAGCCCCTGAGCATCAGGCCAGGTAACAGAGGATGGGAGCAGGAAAGACTGATGGAGTAATCTCGACACAGATGCCCTGGTTCTGAGCAGAGGCACTGGGTATTTAACAAAGTCCAGACTTGAGTGGTGTTCAGAGCAGACTAGATGCTGAAAGGCAACCAAGGACCCAGGAACCTAAGCAGATACACCAGCAGCCTGGGGGCTCCAGGAAGGAAGGTTTCCATGGCCAGGCGCTCATGAGACCCCAGCAAAGCTAAGGGAGAGCCACACAGAGGTCAGTGCCCGGGCTTCTGTTCTGTGTGGGGATACCTGGGCTTGTTTGAAAATCAGGCAGAGTTTGGGTCTCCCCTGTAGAAGGCACCCTCTGATGTCAGGTGAGAAGGGCCCTGCAGAGAGGGATCGGAGCTTGGAGCCCCGACTTCCACACTTGCCAACATCTTTATGATGGCCACCCCCAGACCTGCTTCTCTTTTATTAATTTCCTCCTGTAATAAAAACATTGGGTAATAACACAGGAATTATTGCTATTATTAATTTCAGTTATTGGTATCAAAAAAACCAATAGAATATACAGTTCTGTGAAGAGTAAAGAAAATTAAATTATTTGGATGCCAACATATATTCAGATGTGCTCCAGTCATTCAGTCTTGGCTGACTCTTTGTGACCCCATGGACTGTAGCCCGCCAGGCTCCTCTATCCATGGGACTCTCCAGGCAAGAATACTGGAGTGGGTAACCTGTCCCTTCTCCAGGGGATCTTCCCGACCCAGGGACTGATCCTAGGTCTCTCCCACTGCAGGCAGATTCTTTACCGTCTGAGCCACCAGCGTGGCTACACTGCCTAACATGTAAATACTACGGTAGTTTAGTCCTACAAATAGGCTGTAGATAAACGACTTCATCTGGGGGCAGGTTAAGTGCTGTGGTCTTTGGAAAAGTAAAGCATTCAAGAGGGGCTTTGCTGTATTGTTTTTCTTTCTACCCGATTCTAGAGGAACCAAAATATGTGTCAAGTTCAAAATACAGTTTTGTCTGGGGGCTCCAGGCCTGCTGTTTCAGGCAGCTGGCGACAAGGAGTTTGCTAAAAATTTCTACATGAACTCATTCTGTGTGCTTTCAGACCAAAATGTTTCTGCTTTTATTTTAACTCATGACTTTAAAATGAATGACACGGCTTAGGGACTAATAAAGATCAACCATAGAATGGGAAAAGAAAAACAACCATAAAAAAACAGCTCAGACCTTATATTGTGCTGGAATTCATTTAAGCATACAATGAGGAACGTCCACGGGCAAACCACCCAGTAAAACAAAAGAAAGATTCCATATATATGCGCAAATATACGATATTTGTTTTTCTCTTTCTAGCCCCAGTTTGAGTTCCCCGAGTCACACGGCAAATTTCCACAGGGTATCTGTTTTACATATGGGAGTGTATGTGCTTCCACACTATTCTATCCATTCGTCTCACCCTCTCCTTCCTCCCCTGCCCCAGCCGTGTCCATCAGTCGGTTCTCTATGTCTGCATTTCCATTGCGGCCCTGCACATAGGTTCATCAGTACCAAACCTAGTGAGATGGGAAAGGCTGGGAGATGGGAGGGAAGTTCAACAGGGAGGGCACACATGTACACTTATGGCTAATTCATGTTGATGTATGACAGGAATCACACCAATATTATAAAGCAATTATCCTTCAATTAAAAATAAATTACTTTAGAAAAGAATAAAGAAATACTCTCTTGAATATTAAAAGACAACTGATAGCAGACACATACCATGAAAAAGCAAAAACTGGAAAGAAAGGTTTGGGGTGAGATAAGTATCCTTAACATCTGTTTCATTAAGAAGAAAATCATTTTAAATGCTCTCAAGAGAGCCCCTCCCCCAAACTCATTAAACGAAGCCATTGCTTTTGCAGGTATCTGGCTTACTATGTCTGTGGGGTGCAGACAAGAAACACAGCCCTGAACAAAACACTTCCTGTACTGGGTGAACTGTGGGCTTCTCAGGTGGAGCAGTTGGTAAAGAATCCCCCTGCCAACGCAGGAAACACGGGCTTTATCTCTGGGTCAAGAAGATCCCGTGGAGGAGGAAATGGCAGCCCATTCCAGTGTTCTGGCCTGGGAAATCCCATGGACGGAGGAGTCTGGCTGACTAGATTCCTTGCGAACACAACTGAACATGCCCGCATATTGGGTGAGGTTGTCTTCTTGTTTGCCTGACTGTGACCTCCAGCTTAAAAACTGTTAACTGAATGGGTTCTTGAGAATGTTGGTTGAATGAATGCATGAACAATTAGTGACGAAGGATGACTTTTCCTTACTGGTGCTTCTCGGTGCTCGGTTACTATAGGAAAGCAGAAGATTCTTCCAAACTCCCGGGTGATTAGCTTCTGCCTTAAAAACCTGAGATTAGCTCATTGTTATTGGAACAACATGACCACACATTTTTATGTTCCGGATGTTTTCTGACTATGAGAGGTAAAACAGGGCACAATCACTCAAGACACAGCTCTGAATTTCCCAAGTTTGGTTTGCACACACAGATGCCCCAGGGCTCAGGATGAGGCATGCCTCGAGGGAAAAATAAATCCTCCATGGCAGCCACTCTGCTTCAATCCTGATCCAAGAAAGCTCCTTTGACTCCCTGTGCACGTAGGCTCCGTGGAGCAACTGGGTCCCTCCAGGGCTTGAGCTTCGTCTTCTCCTTTGGGAAACCCAGCAAGCCAACTTCGGCTCATCCTCAGCCATGGTCATGCCAGGAGAGGTTCCATTCTCTGCAAGACAGTCTGAGTACACTTGATTCTGTCTCTCTCTCACACATACACATACATACTTGATTCCATGTCACACACACACACACACACACCTAATTCCTTCTCTCTCACACACACACACATACTTGATTCTATCATACACACACATACCTGATTCCATGACACATACACACACACACACACGCATACCTGATTCCATCTCTCTCTCTCACACACACACACACACACACACGTTTGCACCAAAGAGTTATAAGCACATGTCTCAGTCCACTTGTGCTGCTATAACAAAAATACTACAGATTGGGTGGTTCAAACAGCAAATATTTATTTCTCAAAGTTCTGGAGGCTGGGAAGTCTGAGATCTGGGTGCTGACACTGACGACAGTCCACTTCCCAGTTCCTGGCAGCCTTCTTCTCACTGTAACACACAGCACGAAGAGGCCCAGGGGCTCTGGAAGGGCACTGATCCCACGTAAGGGCTCTGTCCCCATCATCTCATCACCTTCCAGAGGCCCCATCTCCTAACACCACCACCTTGGTGGTTAGGCTTTAACAGATGAATTTTGAGGGCTCACAAATATTGTCTATAGCACAAGTCTGAAAAAAATGAAATGATACTTTCTTCATGCTTTAAAAACCCAAAATCAGCACCTCTAAGTTCACTAGTAAAGATACCTGTCAAAACAAAACAGACAATGGGTAAAAGTTCAGTAATACAGATACTTGTCAAAACTAAACAGACAATGGAAAGATGCTCAGAGCAGATGTTTTTCTGCTAGGATTACTCTTATGGCCCAAGAGAAGTATTTCTCACAAAATAATGGCTAAGATACCCTTTTAACAATCTCAGCCTCAAACCATCATGGTTTGGGCTTTCAATCACTATACTACAGAAAGTAAGTTTGCTGAGAGATGACAAGGCAAGAGCAGAGAAGCTGCATAATGGATTAGTCCATAAGATAATGGATTTGAGTTACACAATCCCAAGTAATTGCTTTTTAACCATTGACATTTCACATTAAAATTCTTTTGCCCATGGATCATTGCATAAACTCATCGTGACCTCATCATATCTCCACTGTGAAGATCGAGCTTATTCAGTCCAGATTTGGGGCTCTCAAGCACATTCAGTTAGTAGAGTACTTGAAAGTCATAGCACTCCATATAGCACATCATGGAGTGTTCATTCATAGGTAATTCTATTATACAAACATAAGAGATGCTTGTCTTATATGCATGCATTATGGTCTTTCAATCATGAGAATGGGCATCCAAAAATAATCACGTGGGCTTGAGTATTTTGATGAATAATTTGTTGACTCCTCAAAGCCTTGAAGAAATGATTATGAAAGTGAAAGTTGCTCTTTGTGACCCCATGGACTATACAGTCTATGGAATTCTCTAGGCCAGAATACTGGAGTGGGTAGAGCCTTTCCCTTCTCCAGGGGATCTTCCCAGCCCAAGAATCGAACCCAGGTCTCCCACATTGTAGGTGAATTCTTTACCAGCTGAGCCACAAGGGAAGCCCAAGAATACTGGAGTGGGTAACCTATCCCTTCTCCAGTGGATCTTCCCGACTCAGGAGTCAACCTGGGATCTCCTGCATTGCAGGCGGATCCTTTACCAACTGAGCTATCAGGGAAGCCCCCCAAGAAATGATTGTAATAAACCCTAAAACAGAGAAAAAGCTCTGCATCAAATAATCAACTCTGTGTGTGTTTGTATGTGTGAGTGTTGAGAGAGGGACAGAAAGAAAGAGAGACAGTTGGGAAAATATAATTACTATGGGCACAACTCTAGATACGCTGGTAGAATATGAGAGCCTCACAAAACATTGCCTAATAGCAAAGAAGCTTCTATGACTATAGCTCACAAAATTATAAATGATTGCATAATTCTTTAATATTGGAACAAGGCGCACCTTTAAACGAACATTCTCTTCCAGCCACTCTAGAAGAGTACCGGGCTTCTTTGATGGAGCATTTCCTCTCATCCACCCCAAAAGATTACATACAGACTGTGCTTTGAAGGAGCCTGAAATCTGAGACCAGACACTTACAGTGGTGAAGTAATATCACCTAAACCACATGTAGAAATGCGGTCTTGCAGAGAGATGAATAAAGAATAAATGTTCTGGTAATTCAGAGGAGGTGATCAGGAAGACCACAGACTTAATATATTATCAAAAGATGACGCTACCAAACTTATAAAAGAAATAATGAACTTGAACTCTACAAGGTTTGTTGATTTTGAAGGGAAACAGAGAGGCAGTGCAGGTGGAGACAACAGCAATGATCAAAGACTAGAAGCAATGCTGCACAGAGTCTGTTTGTTCCTGACTCAGTGAGTGACCCCCTCTGACCAAGGACTGTGGTCATGCAAGCTGGTAACTGCTCTAGGGCAAGTCTGATGCAGTGCATGAGTGAACCTGACTACTGCATCCAGAAAACAGTACAGTTATTATTTCAATGGCATATAGACACGATATAGAAAATTTCTCATATATTGATGTCATAATCAAAACTTCCATAGCTTCTTGATGTGTCAGTTAAGGAATTTTGGACTCATGACAGAAAACCCAAAGTACTGGCTTTGGCAAAGCAGGAGGTGTATCTTGAGTGTCTTTGATCCAGCAGCTGATTGGAATTGTCAGAGTTCTGTCTGTGTTCATCTCTCAGCCTTTCTTTCCTCTATGTTGGCTTTCACTCTCAGTTTCTATGCAAAGGCAAGATGTAAGATCTTCTGAGTTTCAGGAAAAGCAGAAATGGAACATCTTTCTAATAGAGCACCACGCGAGTCTTGGAGTTCCTCAGGTCTGATGCTTCCTAGAGTGCATGTTCAGAACTGAATAGTCATGGATGCCCAGGGAGGAATTTCTTCCCTAATTGGTCGGGTCTGGGGCACCCTCTACAGACCTATCTGAGCTACTATCTGAGAATGAAAGAGTGATGGAGACCCAGGGAAATCCAGGAGTCTGCAGCCAGGAAAAGATGTGATTCTGGGAAGGAAAAACACAATTGTCCTATGCTTTGTTGCCATATTCCAGAGCCTGACTCCTTGAGGAAACTCCAGACTCCATGCTCACGCCTCTGTCTTGACTCTTATGCTAATGACCCTCCAGATGGACCCTGTCCTGATCCAGCTTCTCAGCAAAGAGTTGTGAGCTCCACTCTGATATCCATCAATGACATGTGCTTCTGTAAATGCCACACCTACTGCATGGCGCCTGAAAAATAACGCTGAGAATCAGGTGAAGGCCTTTCATATCCTCACAGAAGTCACGGAGGGCCTTTCTGCACAGAGTGCATGAGATGTTCTAGGTGGTCACTCAGGCAAGAGCATGGAGGGGAGTGGGGACAAGAAGAGACCTGGTGACCTGCCATGAGTTTGGTTTGTTGATGAGCGGCTTTGCAACTTACAAAATGGGAGGGGCTGAAAGGTGGAAGAGTAAAGGCCAAGTTTACTCAGAATGAAAGATGGAAAAATCATGGAAAAAGTACTGGAAAAATCATGGGAAAAGTACTAGTAAAAGGGAAATCAGAAGACAAATCCATTTGGGAAAAAAGTAAACAAATTTAATTTTGATTTGATGAGTTTAAAGGGATAATGGGCCATCCAACCAAAAATGTCTGAAAGGCATAGAGACGTCTGTAACTTATTGAGCACAGATTCTGTGCCAAGAATTTTACAAGACTTATTTCTAAGCCCTGCAATAATCCTGTAAAGTAGATATTTTTGCTCTCATTTTATATAAAAGTGGAGACAGAGAGATTCGTTATCTTGCTCGGCTTGTGAGAGGCAGAGCTGGAATTTGAGCAAAAGGTCTGTCTCACTTCAAAGTCTGGACCAGATCCAAAGATGAAATTGCTTGGAAGTTGCAAAATGCTAAATCTGCCCAGATTAAACCAAATAAACTCCCTGTCGAAATCTCTCTCCCCTGCAACTCCCTGCTTCTGGTGGGTACAGGCCAGCTCCCTGGCATTTGCTTCATTCATGCATTTCCGAGATGAATCTGGATGGCGGCCGGTCACTGCTGGAGGCGCGCCAAAAGCCAGGAGATCACCTGTCACTGAGAGTCTGTCTGGGAAGAGGAGAGTCATTTGACCATTTCTTCATGGAGGTCATCCACCCCTGCACCAGGGCCCCCAGTCACTTGCATTCCCCATATGGGGACTAAGGACTCATTATTAGCTGAATTCAAGCCCAGTCTCTCCCAAAATTAAATTCATCAAGACCTTTTATTTTCGTGGTCTTGCTGTATCTGCTTCAGGTCAGTTCTGAGATGGTACCAAATAGTCTCGAAAAATTATTAGCCCCAAACAAGAGCCAGACACAAGGGCTTTTGAAAGGTCTAGCGGCTCAAGGCAAGCCATGGTTTATGTCAGGAAGAAATTTAAAATCTCCAACAGAAAATGAAGACAGAAAAACAAGATACCTTACAGTTTCATTGCTGATCCACAGTAAGAAAATACTTTCTAAGTGGAAACCGTTAACAACTTCATACTTGAGATAGCTGCATAGACCCCAGGATTGTTGTTCACAGACTTTTGGTATAGAATTCAGAAATAGGGTGAAATTACGTGAAAAAGCTTGGCCCCAATGGGATAAAATGTGTTTCAGATAAAATATGTCACTTTATATTTGTATAGAGGGCTTCCCAGGTAGCTTAATGGTAAAGAATCCGCCTGCCAGTGCAGCAGACTCAGGTTCGATCCCTGGGTTGGGAAGATGCCCTGGAGAAGGGCATGGCAACCCACTTCAGTATTCTTGCCTGGGAAATCCCATGGACAGAGGAGTCTGGCAGGCTACAGTTCATGGGGTCACAAAGAGTAGGACTCGATCAAGCAACTAAATAGCAACGCATATGTATAGTGCCTCTAATTGTATAGAATAACGGCATTTGTTTTACTACTCACTCTCATTAGTGAAATATCAGTATTTCAGAGTTTTACTGATAAATTGAAGCTCAGTGTTAAAGATTTAACCAAGTCCACATCAAGCTGAAGTTTGAATTCAAAACCGGTGTTAGTACCCTGTCTATATCCCCAATCCTTGGATAGTTAGTTCAGTGCAAGCTACCAAATTCTAACTGCTAAGGCTTGCATTTTTTGTGGGATTTTCTTCTGTCCACAAAGTCCACCCTGCCTGCCCACAGGCATGCCCACAGGTCCTGCCGGGGGATGAACACCCAACAACAGACGGCGTTCACCCCAGTGCCCTCACCCTCTGCCCAGTGACCTCTAGAGCTCAAGGTCCATATTGGGATGAAAAAATCAAGTCTGGGTCACAGTTTTCAACACAAAGTGGAAGCTTGAGGACTGCGATCTAGACACGGGGGCTCAGAGCATTGCAACATATGCCTGAAAGTAAGCATGATTTGTTGATGATTTGTGATTTTTATATGATAAACTATTCACATTAAAAGTAAATTATTTGACCTGATTTTAAAGTGCCCTAGGAGAATCTGTGTTAAAACATCAAGAGAAAAAAATCTCTGAATGGCTAAAGCTAAAGTTTAAAAATGCAATTGTAAGATTTTTTGCATTAATAAACAGCCAAGGGGGGCTTTAGTGGGGTGAGACAAAAGTTTCATTATGATGCTTTTGAAATCCAAATGCCAAAGTAGACTAAATGTTTATGATAGAAAGTTCTCTGAATTTAGTGATCCCTTTGAACTTGTATGCAAGTATTAGAGCAGAGATTCTAGAAGGCAAAATATAATTTGTGGAAGACAAAATTTAAGTTCATATGACTTGGGCCCAAGTCCTGCCTTTACCATCTCTTACCTGTAATTTTGGACAGTGCAATGCACTTTTCTATTCAAATTTTTTGATGTATAGCGTGGGGAGAATAATACATCTATACCACATAATCATTGGAAGGCTAGATGAGAGAATGTCTGAAAATATTTTCATTTAGACACTGAGCACTATTTCTTATAGGATAACCTGATAATCTATATACCTACAACATGATTACTGTGTCTGTCTGTCTTAATTTTATGAAGCTGCAGCAGACACAATTTAGGAGAAGAGGAACACAAGTTAAAGAGTCAGCACCCATTAGCTGTGTGAGCAGCAGAAAGTGCAATAACGTCAAAGGACCTCTTTGGGCAAATTTTTTAACTGATTGTCTATAAGGTAAATTGCATGACTTGACCTTTGCAAAAACACAAGCACTTTAATGTGGTAGATTTTATTCAATTCTGGGCCCCTGGGTAGGCAGCTATCACAATGTTCCTTTCACGAGTGAACCAACATGGAACATGGAAATGAACTGACTTCACTCATCCATCATTAACAAGGAGTTCTTGAGTGTCTCACTGCTTGGAGTTAACACGCCCCAAATGGATCTCATGGTCGTATACCCAGTGTCTACTACAATTGTCCTGAACTTGTCTGAAGTCCACCGTCTCTCTGAGCAGAAGACGGCTCTGGTGTACAGTGGCCCAAACTGGAGAATCGCACTTCATACCACCTTTGTCTTGTTGCTTGTGTGCTAAGTCGCTTCAGTCATGTCCAACTCTTTTAGACCCCGTGGACTGTAGCCGGCCAGGCTCCTCTGTCCATGGGGATTCTCCAGGCAACAATACTGGAGTGGGTTGCCATGCCCTCCTCCAGGGGATTTTCCCAACCCAGGGATTGAGCCCGAGTCTCTTGCATCTCCTACATTGGCAGGTGGGTCCCCCTCGACTCTAAAATGCATGTCAGCCTTCTGCACTTTTCCCCATCTCTACCAGTACTGGCTTGGCTGAGTCACTGTTATCTCCATCACCTGGACCAGGAGATAGCTTTCCCCTTGTCTCTTCCTGTCTCGGATTGGGCTTCCCGAAAGTAGTGCCTGACACAAAAACGTGGCTGCAGGTAGTTTACTTGAGAGTCAATGCAAGAAGCCAAAGTGAGGGGCAGTTGGAAAAAAATGGGGGAAAAGAGAAAAGTCATGGAACAGACAGCCTGGTGCTGAGCACAGCTGCAGCTAACTATAGGTGAATGCCATGGGGATGCTCTGAGGACAGACAGACAGCGTCTCAGAACTGTCCCCACAGAGACAGCATTTATCTGCTGATTCCTGGCCCCACCCTGGGGCATTCATTCAACATCTCAACAACCACGTTTCTGGGCTGCACCTGGGAGTGAGCCCCAAGGCTTTGTGTTAAGCCCTGAGGCAGGCTATGAGAGATGCTCTTAGCCCTTAAAGTGGGAAGTCATCAGTCTCCTAGACATCAGCTCAGGATTCATCTTGGGACATGAGGGGACCCAAAACGAGAGAACACTGCCCTTGCCAGAGCTTCAAGATGGCACAAGTCATCTTTCAGGACAGACCAGGGACTGGTACTTCACAAAGGGGCATCTTTGGCTCATAGTGCTGAAGAAAACTGTGCCCTTGCTCAGCTTAACAAGGGGAAACCTAAAATCTCAGTAAGCTGGACTCTGTCAAAAATATTTGAGATTTATTGCTTACTCACTAATATATTAATAGTAACCATTAAGCAATGTGGCCATTGAAATTTAATCTATTATAATTAAATAGAGCTAACATTTGAGCTGAGTTACATTTGCCGTTTTTCAGGTGCTCAGCGGCCACACATGGTTGGTGCCCAGGTCCTGATAGCTCAGGGTCAGGACGTGTCCATCACTGCAGGGTGTGGCAGGGGGCAGGGCTTGAGTATATCATCTGTGGTCTATTGCACAAGCCATCATGGCCTCTTGCTTCCCTCTACTGAGGCTGCTTGATAAGGTCCCTTTGTAAGAACTCTATGGGGAAGTGAGAGCATCCCTTGTAGCTCAGTCGGTAAAGACTCTGCCTGCAGCACAGGAGACCTGGGTTCGATCCCTGGGTTGGGAAGATCCCCTGGAGAAGGAAATGGCAACCCACTCCAGTATCCTTGCCTGGAAAATCTTGTGGACAGAGGAGCCTGGTGGGCTGCAGTCCATTGGGTTGCAAAGAGTCGGGCATGAATGAGTGACTAACCCTTACTTACTTACTAGGGGAAGTGACGCCTGTCTTCCCCCTCCTTAAATCTGAGCACATCCTGTGACTTGTTTCAGCCAATGGGAGCTGAGCGGGTGGGTTGCCAGAGGCAGGCTGACAAGCACATGTGCATGATAACTTGTTCTCAGGCTGCCTGTGGTTTCCAGCACTTCCTGACATCTCTACCACCCGTGTTGTAAGCATTGAAGCTTTTCCCTCGTCTCTTCAAGCCTTTCTGAGCCTGTGCTAACACCCTTGCCTCTGCTGGAAAAGCACTTTGCCCATCTTGACCACTCCATATCCATGCACGCATGAAGACCCCCTCAGATCTGTCTCTCTGGGACCCTTCCTGGACTCCTCAGAGGGAGATATTCCCTCTTATCCACGTCTCCACACCTTGCTTCTGCTGCCATGTTTGGCACTTAGTAGGCACCTCATAAATCCCCAGGATATGCCTGAAAATAGTTCACAGATTCCTTCTGCACTTCATTGAACTCCTTGTAAATATCTTACATGGAAGCAATTCACACAGTAAGAAACATCTGCTCCCCAATCCTCCTCTGCATCTCCTAGACATCTCTCTGCACTCCGTAACTCATCGATGTTCTGTGCATGGCTTTACTGACTGACTGTTAGCCAGGTTCCCTCACCGTGACCACAATGATAATTTCAGGCCACAGAGATAAAAACGGTTCCCCCTTCAGACAGCCATGAATCCAGGCAGTTCCCAAACCTGTTGTTGTATTGTCACTTGCTCTGAGATGCTGCTTCCTCACCCCAAGTGTCATCCTTCAGAGCTGAGACATGGGGCCCACAAATGGAAGCTTCAAGCAAGGTAGGACTCTGAGGATGGAGGTTTGGAATAGTCTGTCTTCTAACTCTCCTCAGGTCAGTTCAGTCACTCGGTCGTGTCTGACTCTTTGTGACCCCATGGACTGCAGCACACCAGGCTTCGCTGTCCATCACCAACTCCAGGAGCTTAATCAACCTCATGTCTATCGAGTCAGTGATGTCATCCAACCATCTCATCCTCTGTCGTCTCCTTCTCCTCCTGCCTTCAATCTTTCCCAGCATCAGGGTCTTTTCTAAGGAGCCAGTTCTTTGCATCAGGTGGCTAAAGTACTGGAGTTTCAGCTTCAGCATCAGCCCTTCAAATGAATATTCAGGACTGATTTCCTTTAGGATTGACTGGTTGGATCTCCTTGCAGTCCAAGGGACTCTCAAGAGTCTTCTCCAACACCACAGATCAAAAGCAGTGCTTAGCCTTCTTTATAGTTCAACTCTCACATCCATACATGACTATTGGAAAAACCATAGCTTTGAGTAGACAGAACTTTGTGGGCAAAATAATGTCTCTACTTTTTAATAAGCTGTCTAGGTTGGTCATAGCTTTTCTTCTAAGGAACAAGCGTCTTTTAATTTCATGGCTGCAATCACCATGTGCAGCACTTTTGGAGCCCAGAAAAATAAAATCTGTCACTGTTTCCATTGTTACCCCATCCATGTGGCATGAAGTGATGGGACCAGATGCCATGATCTTAGTTTTCTGAATGTTGAGCTTTAAGTCATCTTTTTCACTCTCCTCTTTCACTTTCATCAAGAGGCTCTTTAGCTTTTCTTCACTTTCTGCCATAAGGGTGGTGTCATCTGCATATCTGAGGTTATTGGTATTTCCCCCGGCAATCTTGATTCCAGCTTGTGCTTCATCCAGCCTGGCATTTCACATGATGTACTCTGCACATAAGTTAAATAAACAGGGTGACAATATACAGCCTTGACATACCCCTTTCCTGATTTGGAACCAGTCTATTGTTCGATGTCAAGCTCTAACTGTTGCTTCTTGACCTGCATACAGATTTCTCAGGAGGCAGGCAAGGTGGTCTGATATTCCCATCTCTTTCAGAATTTTCCACAGTTTGTTGTGATCACACAGTCAAAGGCTTTGGCATAATCAATAAAGCAGAAATAGATGTTTTTTTGGAACTCTTGCTTTTTCGATGATCCAATGGATATTTCCAGTTTCTCTGGTTTCTCTGCCTTTTCTAACTCTCCTGCCCAGAGTCAACGTGGAATAAATGGAAAGATGAAATTGAGAATCTTGAGGTTAGCCCAGGTTTCCTCCTTGCCTATATTTTGATCTTGGACCGGGCACTTACCGTCTCAGTGACTGAGTCTGCTCATCTCTAATGGGTGTGATGACTGCCTTGACAGTTACTTGGAGAGTCACAGACTAGGCACGGGATGCATCTAGAAGTTGGCCCATGGAGCAGCTGGTACTTAGCAGGCCTTAGCAAGCAGCAGCTACTGAAGATCTTGAATCCAGAATCTATTTTCTGTTGGAAACTTCTTAAGGTCTATTTCCTTCCTGTCAGAAGCCCCACCTTCCCAGCCCCTCGCAGCCCAGACAAATGAGTTTTCCTGTCTTTAGGATGGCAGATGCTTCCCTTGGAATTGGAGAAGAACCTAGTGGCCAAAACTGACACAGATGGACGAGGATGTGAGTAAGGCGGAGGCCATCCAGGTGAGCTGTGCTCTGGGATGGAGGCCCAGCAGCTTAAGTGGGAGCAGGAGGGCAGGTTCCCAGGGTGAGTGCCAGGGAGAAGGGCAGCCCCGCAGGAGGGGAAGGACTGGAGGACATCTGTCTGTTTCATGGGTTTGCACCAGGCGGCTTTATTCCACATGGGCCCTGCCAGCATTAATGTTGTTGCTTCAGTCACTAAGTGATGTCCCACTTTTTGTGACCCCAGGGACTCTAGCCCACCAGGTCCATAAGATTTCCCAGGGAAGAATACTGGAGTGGGTAGTCATTTCCTTCTCCAGGGCATCTCCCCAACTCAGGGATCGAACCCACATCTCCTGCTTGGCAGGAGGATTCTTTACCACTAAGCCACCAGGGAAGCCTGCCAGCATTTGTAGAAACTAGTATTTGAGAGGAGGTTTCAAAATTCAAATGATTTTCTGTGAAGGACTTGAAACTATGATTGGTTTAATGATCATAGACATTCAACTGGGAGGGACTTCAAAACTCTTCCTTGACCCTCACGTTTTGCAGAAGAGATAGCCAAGCCCCGAGAAGGGAGTGGGGCTTAGCAGGCTGTGAGGGACACAGAACTGGCCAGCAGGATACATGAACTGCAAGTAACATTTTAATTAGGAATAAAGATCATTCAAATGTTTCATCCACCACTTCAAAATGAGGACCCAGGAAATGCCCCGGCAGTCCCGTGTCAGGACTTGCGCGTTCACTGCGGAGGGAGCAGGTTAAGTCCCTGGTCAGGGAAGTAAGATCCCACGAGCACAAGGTGCAGATGAAATAGTTTTTTAATAAAAAAAAAAAATTTTTTTTAAGTGAGGAACAAGAATAGACTTTCCACTTTCAGTTGAGAAAAATGGTTTCTCAACTGAAATCCTATTTATAAGAATAGTATATAGGGAAAAACACATAGAATAAGCTTAGCCCTACTTAACTCACAGGATACACAGAAGCTTTCAAGAGCAAGGCTGTGTTTCATCTTCCAGCATCTTCCAGTGCTGAAGGCTACCATCACATCAAATGAGCTTCCTCCATTCAGGCTGGGAACGTCAAGGCCAGGGACTACTTAATTCCAGATCCAAATGAAGTAAATGGCTTCACATTTTGACTCTGGCCATATGGAAAGCTTTTCCCTTAAAATCAGAAATCATGATTTTTCAGGTTAGCAGGTTGAGAAGAGTAAACAAAGAAGGTGGAAAAGCAAGCAAAAGGAGGAGAGAGGAGGAGAGAAGGGAGGGAGAGTGAGAAGGAAAAGAAAAGTGGGGACTTCCCTGGTGGTCCGTGGCTAAGACTCTGAGCTCCCAGTGCTGGGGGCCCAGGTTCGATCCCTGGTCAGGGAGCTAGATCCCACATGCTACAACTAAGACCCAGAGCAGCCAAATAAATAAATAAAATTAAAAAAGAAAGAAAGAAAGAAAGAAAAGTGAAGAGAGGGAGGCAAGTTTTAGGAACTTAAAGTAGCCACGACATTCCTGGATGTAATTTTAAAAATGTCATTTTCACCCCAAAAAAATATTTCAAGGCCAAAACTCCTGAGAGCTCACAGAGGTCTTGTTTTCATGACACACCCAAAACCAGTACTGCTTCGTTCAGGAATTATGAATCCTTGCTCCTATGGATGAAATATTTCAATCTGGGATTTCATCAGAGATGCTCTGATTTCAGAAGAATTTAGGGACATCACAGCAGACTCTTGAAGGAACTTCCTGAGCTGCCCTGGGTCAGCCCCTTTGTCAGAGGCTCAGATTTCCTGCACTTTTCTGTCCTGCTGACCTTAACCCCAGTTGCTTCTTCGTCACTATTCGCTAGAGGCCATTGCCTTGTAACTCAGCCTAGACTGGCTGCCTTTCTCAATGGCTGTGATCTGTACCTGTCATTGGCTTCTCTACTCTATATCTCTCCCAACAGGTTAAAAAACAACAACAACAACAAAAAAAAAAACACACTCTGGTCTATGCAGGGCTGTTGAACAAGAAAACTCCCTTTACTTTCTGCAGCATGAAGGAAACACTGATTGTACCAGGCCTCCAGAATGCGGAGAGGGCACGGTGGTGGGGTGGTGTGGTGGAGGGGTCTGGATGAAGGCGATTCAGCCCAGGGCCCCGGCTGAGGGGTGTTGGGGATAGAGAGCTGGAGGAAAGAGGAGATTCTACACACATGCAAGTGGAAGGTCTTCAAACAGAATCTGGTCTTGCATCCCAGACTTCTTGAGGGTTAATCCTATTTAACAAACACATCCAATAAGGGGGTGCATTAGTCTCTCAGTCATGTCTGACTCTTTGCAGCCCTCCAGGCTCCTCTGTCCATGGAATTCTCCAGGCAAGAAAACTGGAGTGTATTGCCATTTCCTTCTCCAAACCCGTTTAATAAGAGAAATCATCTCGAAGGCTGCTAACGCTTGCGGAGCTTTCCTACGACAGCTTTTGGATTCAGTGAACGCTCCTCATGCTGAACTGTTAGATGCGTTTTTCTTACAGAACTTAAACTGCTGCTGAGACTCAGGGCTGGTGTTAAGTTACCTTTCACTCCCGTGGCAGCAATGCGATGTGTCAGGTAGGTGGACCTGAGCAACACACCTGTGTTCAAATCTCGACACTGCCACCGATTATCCAGCCGTCTGGGCATCTCTGTAAAATGAGGACGATGCTAAGTGACTGACCCGCTCCCCGCTGACCTCAGGTGTATATTGCACAGATCCTAGCAATGTGACGTTGCTACTATAAAAACCACATCAGCCTCTATGGAGCTGGGCATCAGGCATGGAACAAGAGACAGTCATCCCACTTTCCAGCCCTGGGCCTCAGTGATTATACTATAATATGAAGATGATAGTTTCTTCCCTATGGGGTTATTTCAGGCTTCCCAGGTGGCTCAGTGGTAAAGAATCTGCCTGCAATGCAGGAAACACAAGAGACAGGGGTTCCATCCTTGGGTCCGGAAGATCCTCTGGAGTAGGAAGTGGCAATCCACTCTAGTATTTTTGCCTGGAGAATTCCAGGGACAGAGAAGTTTGGCCGGCTACAGTCCATGAGTTACAAAGAGTTGGACACAGTGGAGTCACTGAGCAGAGCACACAGGGTGATTTAATGATCCGAGTATGTGGCGCAACACACAGGCCATCGACAAACATCTGGGGTCTCCCTCACTCACACCTCCCTCCTTATTATTACTCTTACAAAAGGGCTAATATTCCCAGTGTGGTACATTCCTAACCTGGATTATAGATAGACGGGAAATCGGAAGCTTGTAAAAACCCACCAGACTTGTGAGGTCTGTTTAAACTGAGCACAGAAGTTGGGTGATAGGTTATTTTTTAAATCTTTCTATTCTGAAGAAGAGAAGACCACTGTTCATCAGCTGGACTAATTCAGTGACTTTGAAAAAAATAAATAAAAAAAAAGATTTTTCCTAAAACAAAATTTTAAAAAATCCTGTTAGGCCAGGCTGCTTTCCCTGGATGCTTCCTACGGGAAGGCTGCGGGTGAGTTGTTTGTGCAACCTCCTCCCGCCACCGGCTCCCGCCCTCCCCTATTCCAGCCCCACCCCTCCCCCACTCCAGCCCCTCCCCTCCCCCACCCCAGCTCTGCCCCTCCCCCACCCTCCTAGTCCTTCTTTCACTGAGGCTCTGGGATCCTGGGTCTGTTCTTAGTTAAGGACAGGAAAAGAATGAAGTGAAGCCGGAGCTATTTGCTGTAGTTGTCAATCCCATGAAAGATCACAGAGGCCGGGTCTACGTTTTTACAATGTGTTCTGTATCCTCAGTTTCCGTCTCTTTCAGTTCCTGCCCCAAAGCCCCTGGTTGCAGACCCTGTTCCATCTCGTGAAGATTCTTCCCAGCCCTCAGAGCAAATGCTGGAGTCTCAGACCCTACATTCCCCGGGCAGAACCCACTGACGCTCTTGAACTCTCTTTTTTAATTAAAGATGATCGTGGTTTAGAATAACTTACACATAAGAGGATTTGGTGTTCATTGATGTATTTTTTTAGTGAAATATAAGCTCCTATAAGTTAAAAACTTCAAACAATTTCTAAATTCTAAGAAGCAGAAGTCAGCCATGAATCTTGTTTTTGTTTTTCAAGCTAGGGTCCTGGGGAACCCAAAACAAAATTAAAAGTGTTTGTTCATCATAGACAGGAAAGCAGAGACAAGGAAAGATTTCTCTCCAAAGAGCATGTGTATTTCCTTTGATTTTTCATTTTATGCTGATGGACATCTTCCTGGATGTGTTTTTGGTGCAGTTGCTTGGACATTTGGGTTTCTAATTTTGGAAGACTAAGAAATTAATAAAATTAATCTTTCAAAAAGTTTTCTGGGCAAAGTTGCAATAAAGGAGTTGTTTTTCAAGAATCTCTATCTCTATTTTCTGAGATGCTCCACACCTCTTGTCCTGCCAGAGGTGATGGGATTGACAGGATGTGGGAATTGGAGAGGTTGGAGGAAGGAAGGAGAGGACCAGTCAAAATTAAATATCAGCTTCTTATCCTGAAATTTAATATCATATTAGTGCCATTGTCTCCATTTATTGAACTGAAAGAAGAGCAGCTTTGGGGACAATGGGAGTTTTGAGTTGATTGTGGACAAGCTAATATTGAGGTGCCCGTGAAGCACATGGTTGGAGATGCTGAAAAGGCACTTAGATGGTCAGGGCAGAGCTCCAGAAGACTCCAATTCAGAAGCAATCACTGAAGTCAAAAGAGAACAGAAGAGCAATGAAGTTGCTGGCACCAATGAAAATACTTAGGGAGCCAATATATTGTAAAGATGAAAGATGTCCACTAGGATTTTAACATTTAAATGAAAGGGGGAGAAGTCAGTGTTTCAAGAAGAGAGTGGCCCAGCCCCTCTGATGTGTGGAGGGATCCAGCGAGAAGATGACATCTGTGTTCCTGCTACTCGGGGATGTGGGGTCCTTGACAACCCAGGAGAAAACCAGGCCGGGGGCATGACTGGGGTGGAAGACAGACTGAGAAGATCAAGGAGTGTGTAGACAGTGAGGGGAAATGGTAGAAGTTCCCGAGTCCACGTGGCTCAGCTGAGAAGCAGAGGAGAGGTGGAGAATGACTGACAGTGGGAACTGGACATGAAAGTACAACATGACTTCGAAGATACAAGCAATCTGAGCATGTTTAAATGCTGACCCTGAGGAAAAGGGCAGGGCTCTCAACAAAGAGAGTAAGACTTCAAAGTAGAAAAGGAGAAACTGAATTGGGCAAAAGACGGGCCTAAGAAGGGAGGAGATGGGAACAGAGTGGCCCAGAGGGAGATGGCTTTAAATTTAAGCCCCAGCTTTGTCCTTTTCCAACTGAGTAATTGTGTTGAATTGTGTTTTCCCAAAACTGTTCTCATCACAGGATGTAACCTTACTTAGAAGTTGGGTCTTTGCAGACAATCAAGTTCAGAAGAGCTCATTAGCATGGGCCCTAATCTGATACTACTGTGTCTTTATAAAAAGAGGAATCTGGACACAGAAACATGCATGCAGAGAGGGAAGACGGTGTGAAGACACAGGGAGAAGATGACCATCTACACGCCAAGGGACATCCACGCTCTCAGAAGCTGGGAGCAATGCCTGGAAAAGATCTGTCCTCCACGGCCCACAAAACGATCTCTAATTGCCTACACCTCGATCTCAAACTTCTAGCCTCCAGAAATATGAGAGTAAATTTCTAGTGATTAAGCCACCACACTTGTGGTTCTTTGGTACAGCAACCCCAGGAAACCAGTACAGTCCTTAATGTGGTTCTTAAATTCGAAACTAAATTGTTCTTAAATGTGATACCCACCTTTGAAGCATTGTTGTAAGGGTTAAATAAGCTACTATGTGTAAAACACTTAGTGGGCACTCAGCGAAAGCTTCCTCTGTGTCTAGATAGGGTTTGGGCGATAATTATAAAAAGCCTTACATGAAACACCCATAATTAAAGCCTTTATTGTTAATTATATTAATTATCCTAATAGGAACAGCTGGGGAAACAGTCACAACACCGATCTGGAAAAGAGGTTCTGGGTCACACTACAGTCAGCATGCTCAGGGGTGCTCTGCGTGTGATACTGTGATTCTCACTGCCCCGAAGCCTGCAGAATCCTGGCCTGGATGGGAGCAAGCAGGCTGACACTGGGCTGCCCGGGGAGGTCACATCATAGATGGGTGACCACAAGATGGGACTAACACAGGGACAGTACCCTCAGGGGACCCATATTCTGGAAAGAGAATCTCCAAGTATTCTCCAGCCATATTTTTATCAGAAAGGTGTGATGGGTGATGTCCTTTCAAGGTGAACCTTGACAATTTAAGGACCATATTACATGTGTTTGGCTTATAAAATCTCATTCTGTTTTAGCCTAGTTGACCAACAGGAGGAATCTGAAGTTGTATGAGGTAGTCCGCCTAGAGTACTGGGCATGTGCCAGGCATCTCTCTAACACACAGGTTTGTAGTTTACACGCTTTGCTAATCCTCACAGCAATGGTGTGAGGAAAGTATCTGTCAGCCCCACTTTACAGATGAGAAAAAAGAAAGCAAAGGGTTCCTTAAGAAACTTGCCCTTGGTCCAGACTCACACAGGTAATAAGCAGCCTTGCTAGCTTTCTTCCTCTCTACCTTTCATCAGAAGAGCAGGTCTGGAAAACTACCAACAGAGGCGGAAGACAGGGGTCCGTTTGCTGGGATGTGTGGGATCCCATGATGAGAGCTAGCAGGAGTGACTGTCAGGAAGCCTTCAGTCTGTCATTAAGAAGATACGTCAAGAACCAAACCTGGAGACACAGTCTTGTTCAGTCATTAGGATAGTGGAGATGCATACAGAGTCAAAAGGGAAGCAAATAGAAATTTATGGGAACCCTTAAAAGTGTCCCTAAGATCTGAGAGTAGAAGGCCTGCCAAGGGAGAGTGAAAATGAATTAACTAAAGTGCACACACAAAGACGAGATTCTCCAACATTCATGTATCCATAGTTACAACCATAAATTATAAGTGCCCTAATCCTAAAGTCTGAAAGGCAAAATTTTAAGATGCATTTTGGTTTTTTAAACCATATAAAATTATATAAACTTTGTATGGCTTGTATAAACCATTTGTAAGACAAATCTAAATAGTATGTTATTCATAAATATGCTCACGTGCAGTTCAAGTCTAAAAGCATCAAATATGGAGGAACAAGAATTCCTGGGAAAGAGGCAAGAGTGAAACTGGGCAGAGGAGCACTCAGCGGCTCTGATGAGCTCTTTCATATATTTCTTCAATTAGGTGTTTATTATATCATAGTCCAAATGTTTGTATGCCTGAAATAGTTCATTTTTTGAAAAGCAAATAAAGCCAGGCTCTCAACCTTTGCCCTGCGAAATGCAGCTGGACCTCCACAGTGTCTATTCTCATCTCCATCACTTTTTGACATGGTTTAAGACCTTGTTTATGTAGTTATCCTCTGAATCTAATTGGGACCCTGGGAATTCTGATGCCCTCTTTCCCTCACTTCATCTCAGCTCTTTCCCTGTTGCTGTGTCCTCCCATCTCTAAAGGGCCTGGTGCTTCCACATCCCAGATGACCATGCCCAGAACAAGGGATACTTGACTCATCACACACTGGCCAATGGCTTCTTTCCTTCTTAGAGATACTAGCAGTGTTGTGGCAGCATCCCACTTCAGGAGAGTGAAAGAAAGAAGACCCATTGTTAAACATTGGGAATAATACTAAGGGAAACTGGAGAGATAGGACGTGGAGTCCCAGAATCTATGGGAAAAGTCGGCATCAATTCTTGCCTGGGAAATCGCATGGACAAATGAGCCTGGAGGGCTCAAGTCTGACACCACTGAGCAACTAACACTTTCACTTTCAGCTTGTTTTTTCAAACAGGGTCAAAAATTTCTCCAAAATTAAGCCAGACACGGAGAAGAGGCATTGGTTTTGACAAATGGAATGGGGCTGAAGCTTGAAGGAGAAAGGAAATGAAGAAAACTGTACTTGTAAGATGGGTGATCAGTCCTTCTTCTATCTGATATGGAGACTCTGAGCATGGCTGAAGGAAGTCATTTTTTCCTCCAGAAATGGTTATTGTGGTTTGCCAGAAAACTACCAAAATAACAAACAAATGTATAACATTTCCAAAGTAGTTTGCACAATATGGGGATGTAAGCAATATATTTATGGGATGAGAAGGAGGTAGTGAAAAGAGAAAAACTGACTATCCAACCTATCATACCCCAACTGGATATTTCATGGAGGAAGATGCCGACAGGGAAGGCAATGATGAAGGAAGTCAAATAACACAGGGCCAAGGCATTGGTTTTTCACTAGGAATGGTCACTATCTCCCCTGAGATAAGCAAGGGGGACACACACACAGGTAAGGAGTTACACCTGAAGTTTGAGATGGAGGAAACTAGTGGAAGTGCGGAGGGGAGTTACCTTTAGTGACTTCTATCACCCATGAAACCCAGAGAAGATCGTATTGAGGGTGTGAGAGCAAAGATTAAGTGGATGTCACAGAAAGTCTTGACAACTTAGTACAGCCACTTCAGAGACTGGGAAACTAATGTGAGGTCGGTTTAAGGATGTCTGGAACAGCTAAATGTCAAATTGAGTTTGGAAGTTTAAAATTCAGTCATGGAGCTCATTGGTACGTCTATGAGGGTTTAGTCAGCAGGGTTGGCAGGAGGGGAGCAGGGCTGGTTTGATGTAAAGATGGAGTCTGGCAGTGCTGAGCGGATGGGTACGGAGAAGAAGGGATAATCATAATTAGTCCCTTAATTTGATGATCCTTTGTCATGAATGTCCAGATGTACTGGCTGATGATGAAGATACTCAGCCTTTTCTCAGAATCTGGCCTCATGCTAGGGTATGATGATCTCGTGTGGCAGCTGGTGGAGAAGACCAGTGAGGTGGTCTCCTGAATGGAATCTTCCATTTATCCTTTTCAATGGCGGGCTCTCTTTTTTCTAATCTCTGGCGGTTTTGCCACTGTATTGGACTCTAGACTGCTGGGTGGATCTGCTGTGGGAACAGTCTAACAGCTTAATTAATATTCTTCCTCATCCCACTTCTCCACCACGCACAGAACACAACTGTAGATTCACAAAGACCAATGAAGGGAGATATGAGAGGAGGCATAGCTCATTTTCACAGGCTTATGACCAACCTAGATGACATATTAAAAAGCAGAGACATAACTTTGCCGACACAGGTCCGTCTAGCCAAAGCCATGGTTTTTCCAGTCATCATGTGTGGATGTGAGAGTTGGACTATAAAGAAAGTTTAGTGCTGAAGAAGAAATCAGTCCTGAATATTCATTGGAAAGACTGATGCTGAAGCTGAAACTCCAATCCTTTGGCCACCTGATGTGAAGAACTGACTCATTCTAAAAGACCCTGATGCTGGGAAAGATTGAAGGCAGGAGGAAAAGGGGACGACAGAGGATGAGATGGTTGGATGGCATCACCAACTCAAAGGACATGAGTTTGAGTAAACTTTGGGAGTTGGTGATGGACAGGGAAGCCTGGCGTGCTGCAGTCCATGGGGTTGCAAGGGTCAGACATGACTGAGCGACTGAACTGAACTGGAAAACTGAACCACTGCAACATCATTAAAAACCGCAAGCTTCAATTTCTGGGCAAACATCTAGGATTAAGAAAAAAACTGAATAGAGCTTTGTTAGAGAAAGAAGAGGGACAAAATAGGAAAGACAAATTCATTATAATTTTTTATAGCAAGGGAGGCAGAATACCCTAAACCATCATCAGAGCCCATGTCTATTCATCCCTTTGAAGTTTTCGGATTCCTGCAACAACACTTTGATTTGAAACTTAAATACTCCAAGGATTAATTAGCATATTTAATATGCTAATATGTAATAATTATTATTATTACATGATAATCCTTGGTTATTATTTTATTAAGTCTCAGTCAAGGAGACAAAACTGAGGCAGCAGGAGGACCTGAGTCTCAGAGATGGCATGCTTTATTAAGGGATAGAGACATATCTTAATACTCAAATTGAGGTTCTTCTACCACTGACTCACAAAATCAAACTCAGTCAGTTCTAACTTTATACCCACATTTACTGAGATCCCATTCTGCATGAGGTGTGGTCTTATTCCTGTTGTTATGGAAGCTCCCCTGACTTCATCCAGCTTTGCTGGAATAGCACCTGCTGGAACAAGGCAGAAACTGTATGTGCTTACAAAATGTTCTGAGACCAATGACCTGCACTGGGAAACAAGACTTGCTGAAACACAAATTAAATATCTCATATGGCTTTACTGAAATTCTGAAAAGAACAACTGACTAATCTCAAATTAGTTCTTCTGCCTTCATCAGTGGGCAGCTGAGTCAATTGCCTCGCTGGAACACAATATAGCTCTCTTTCATGGGCTATTTTCAGAAGCTCATAACATTAAAAAAACTCATTTGCTATTTTATCAAGACCCCTATGGAGTCAATTTATACAAAGCACTTGGATAGTTTCACATTCTGTGAAAAATGTTAGACTAAATTTTAATAAATATCTTTTATTATCACAGTAGATATTTATACTACATTTGTGCTGGTGTATTTGTGCCTGTAAAATGTGAATCTGATCAGTGAGGTTGAAATAAAACCATTATTCTCTATGGATTATAATTATTTTCTCGTAAGCCTAATTCTAGAAAAGCATGGATCTGAACATTAGTGGACTGAGTAATTGGCAGTTCTTTCAAAATTCGGGCTTGATTTATTTAGAGTTGTATGAATCCCATCAAGGTTTGCATTTGTCTTTCAAAAATTAAGTGTCAGGACCTTTCCTTGGGCTCTCTTTTGTTTAATTGTAAACCTTATGTATAAATATTTTATTGTCTTGATATATCCAGTGACTCTTCACCTAGGATGTAGACCACATTTCTTACTCCATAAAAGAGAAGATGTCATAATTTTTTCAGAGGAATATCATGTTCGATCTGGAAAGAGAATTCTGCATCATTAATCCTCATGATGCAAACAGACCAGTGCCTCTAGGAGAGTTTCTCAAAACCAAAGCACTAACTAGTACCATAACTAATAGCTGATGCTAGACCCTGAAACATCCCGTCTCCTGGCCTGGTGGTCTTTCCATTACATGGATAAGGAACTGTTTCTGTTTTTAAATACTCTTGCTTTGAACACAGCATGTCTTAAATCTGCTCTGTTTTGTGATTATCGTAGACAGAACGCTTGTGTTCTTGTGTTACCTCAAAACTCAAATATTTTAATTCTAACTCCCAAGGAGATGGATGGTATTTGGAGGAGGTACCTTTGAGAATTACTTAGGTCATGAGGGTGGAGATTTCTTCAAGGGATCAATGTCCTTCAGCTTCCCTGGTGGCTCAGTAGGTGAAGAATCCAGTTGCAATGCAGGAGACCCCAGTTAGATGCTTGGGTCGGAAAGATCTGCTGGAGAAGGGATAGGCTACCCACTCCAGTATTCCTGGGCTTCCCTTGTGGCTCAGCTGGTAAAGAATCCTCCTGCAACATGGGAGACCTGTGTTCGATCCCTGGGTTGGGAAGATTCCCTGGAGAAGGGAACGGCCTGTATTCTGGCCTGGAGAATTCCACAGACTGTATAGCCCATGGGGTCGCAAAGAGTCAGGGGCACAGCTGAGCGACTTTCACTTTCAATGTGGTTATAAAGGAGACCCTAGAGGGCCCCCCTGTCCCTTCCATCCAGGGAGCGCTTGGCCATCTCTAAACTAGACTCCAAATCTGCTGGTGCCCTATCTTGGACTTCTCAGCCTGTAGAACTGTGAGAAATAAGTCATGGATCAATGGTATTGTGTTATAACCCAAAGGAACTAGGACTCAGATTTTCCATTTGACTCACTCTAAGTTAGATATTCAAGGGTCCCTCTAGCTCCTTTCTTCCTCATTGTCATCCTTTACTCTTTTCGTAACCTAGCTCCTCATGTTCCCCCAGAGTCCATCTCAACCTCTCATGTCAGCACATGGAACTCACCTGGGGGCCAGGTTGCATCACCAGGGAGGGTGGCGGTGGAACAGGTGGGCAGGTAGAAGGTAACTAACATTGTAATGAAGATGACTATTTACTTAAGCATCTCATCTACTAGAATGCATCTTTTAGAGAGAGGTAGTTTCCCATTAGATATTCAGTGCAAATATTAATCCTTGTAGAATGAGTTAAACACTTTCCAAGTGTTGTGTACTCTGCCGCATTTTTTATAGCAATCTTGTGGAATTGAAAAGAATATTTTCACCCATGCATTGCCTTTATGGAAATGCAAGCAAATAAAGAATGAACATAAAGGATATCAGTTTGAAAATCAGTTTCTTTAGAAGATTAATCAGGCATCTCCAGCTCAGAATTGAGGAATAAACATACACATTTGTTCTCCCTCCTCTAAAGACATTCACTGAAATAAAAGCTCAGAGGAAAAAACTGGGATAAGTAATAGTGAGCAAGTTTAGAGATTTCCACATGTTTCTGGAAGGAGATGGATGGGAAAGGATGGGAAGATGAAACAGATAAAGAGATAAATGACTCAGGCTTTAAAAAAATAGGAAAGCAATCTAGTAATTGGAACTCAGCATGTGCCCGTGTTCAAAATTAGTAAATAGCATGACAGTTGGTATTTAGAAATAAGACTAGAAATAAGAGTATTTGTGGATAGTATACAAACAACTCAGCCACACCACTGGACACACTACAGACTCACCTTCAATATCATAAGCCCGTTCAAGTTGTTGGAGAACTCAGTTCCTTGCAGTTGTAGGACTGACCCTCCCATTTCCTTCTTGGTTATAAGAGAAGAGAGTGCTTTGTTTCTACAAACAGCCTACAGGAGAGAGGATGTTCTAGGGAAGTGACACAGAGCAGAAAGCAGATCTCTCATGACCTCTATTATATTTGAAATTTACAACAAAATAATTGGAGATGATATTTTAAACATCTCTCAGACCTTACAATGAGATTAAGAGTATACTAGAAAACACAGACTAAACTAGTGCAAGAGGACCAACATGAAACTGATAAAAATTCCAGAAAAAGAGTAAAGAAAATAAAATGGAGGCAATACCAGAAAAGAAGAAATAATAGAACTTCCTCAGACCTAAAGAAGGAAATGAGTCATCAGACGAAATTCACACAGAAGACATTACGGACACACACAGGGCCGCAGAGAATCCACAGATTATATCCTCAAGAAATTGATCCAGTTCATCTAGGTTATCAAATTTGTAGGCGTGGAGTTGTGCATAATAGTCTTTTATTCCATGGGAACTGTAGTGCTGGTCTCAATGCAGTGTTTCATTTCTAATAGTTACATCCTTTTCTCTTTTTTTCTTAGTTCCCCTGGCTGAAGGCTTACCAATTTTATCGATCATTACAAAGAATCAGTTTTTGGTTTTATCGATTTTCTTTACTGATTTCCTGTTTTCAATTTCATGGATTTCTGCTCTATTATTTTTTATTACTCCTTTCCTTCTGTTTGCTTTGGATTTCACTTGCTCTTTCTCATACTTTTATTTTCCCCTATTCTGTGCACAGAATAATGGATGCAGAGTTACGGCTCCTGAAATTTAACACACACGTGACAAACTTCACAAAATGTATCCCCCTCTTCCTTCACTCAGTAAGCTTAGCGGGAAAGACTACCCTGGACCAGAAGAAGAAGAGGATGTTGTGATGGGCGTGGAGGCTTTCTGGATAACAGCATCTGGTGGTCATACATTCAGCGTCCTCCCGGTTCAGGACCCAAGACCATGACAGCCCTTCACAGTAGGAAGGCATCTAGTCTCCAAAGCAGGACAGCAAGACTTATCTGTGGGCTCGCTCCTGGCTCCTTGCTCTTCTCTGCTCCACAAACCTCACAAACAAGAGGTGTCTGACGACTCCTCTCCAAGGAATGACTATAAACAGGAGTAAGAGGGAGAGGAAACGTTCTATTTGAAAGGCAGCCTCTTTTCACTAAAGGCTCCTGGGGTTTTCCTTCCACCTTCCCACCAGCGAGCTGGTGTCCCTCCTAACTTCCTTCTCTCCTTGCACTTTTCCTTTGGCCTTTGCCCCACCCTTGGACCCTCCCCTGGGCTACCTGGAAGAGGGGGCTCTTCTGAGCAGGCGGGCAGAGTGGGAGCTGCTGGCATCAGGGCCACGCCCAGCAGTTGCCCTGGGGACCAGGCACGTTGGGTATGCGGCCCGACAGCTGCCGTGGGGAATTCTTTGCCCATGACCACACCAGCCCAGCCCGCCAGCTGTCCGCCCAGGACGCCAGGGATCCAGGGTCTCTGGCCCGGGTGCGGATGTTGTTGCAGAGCCGTCACCGCCGCAGGGGTTAAGTGTCACTCAGGATGATTACAGCAAAGAGGAAATGACACTTTCCCAAGTGTCGTCTTTTACCGACCAGAGCAACTGTGACTGTCCCTGTGTGGGGCTGACTCAGTCTTCACGCCCCAGGCAAGCGCTTCAAAGTCACTCTGCACAGTGTTAAAAACGCTGCCAAGCTCGTGGTTCGTGCCCCACATTAGGATGTTTTCTAATCCTGTCCAGGGAAGAGATGTGTTCACAGGAGGAGCCATATGGTCCCCCCACACACTCACCCCTGCTTCCATGACTCTGCAGACTCCTCTGTCCATGGGATTCTCCAGGCAAGAATACTGGAGTGGGTTGCCATTTCCTTCTCCAGAGGATCTTTCCAACCCAGGGATCAAACCCCAGTCTCAAGCACTGCCGGCAGATTCGTTATTATCTGAGCCACAAGGGAGGGCTGCGTATATTACCATCTACCTTTATAACAGAGAGATGCACCGTTTAAACCAAATCGTGGAGTTAAATTAGCCTCTGACTCTTCTTGGTAAGGTTTCTTACCCGACTGTTTCATAAATCAATCAAAGCAACAAAAGTAAGAATTCCACCCACTTGCTAGCATGTTGTAATCTCATCACACCAAGGTGAGACACCTTGGATAACAAGACCTGTACCTGAGTGGCTTTATCCTTCAGTTGGTGAACTACAACATTAGGGTATTCTTGAGAGCTGGGCTAGCTAAGTGTTATCTCTCCATTTCCTAAAGGAGCTTCAAGGGTCCCACTCCTTACAGGAGGAAGTGGTTTTCTTGTGCCCAGCTCCAGACCTGCTTCTCCCAGGTAATATGGGATGACCCTTCCTTCCATCAACTTGGGCACAGGGCGCCCAGTGAGAGCGCCTGGTGAGAGTGCCCAGTGAGGGCTCCCGCTGAGAGTGCCCTGGCATGGAGACGCTCTCTGATGGCTGCTCTGTGCCGTATCTTTGCTTCTATGTGAACTCGGACACCGTGTGTACACACCACAGCAGCTGCTCTCCAGGCAAACTTATTCATATAGCAGATTCGGAATTCTTACGATTTTTCTCTTCTGCATAGAAAACAAGTTTCCTGGAAACAAAATTCAGTATCTGAAATTGTCTAACTTGTGCTGCTTTTATTAATTTACAAATCAATCAGGTTAAGAACAAGAAAGTTAAAAGCAAGAAACAGCATGAGCCAAGAGATACAGGGTCTTGGCTGAAGGAAGGGACAAGGAGACTGAATCCTGCTGCACGTGGCCTACGCCCTTCGGGGGAATCACCGGACAGCCTCGGCCTCCAGACAGACCACGGCCTCGCTTGGGACCAAGCGCTGCCTGCCTGTTCTCACCTCGGGATGTCATCCCACCTATCCTAATGGCCAGAAACACGCGTAGAGTATCTCTGCACTGGCTGGCCAGGGGAGGCTCTTGGAGGTGGTGACATCTAAGGTGAGTGGGAAAGGATGAGCAGGAGTTTTCCAGGCAAACAAAAGGAAGGTTGCCTTTCTGGAAGAGGGAGGAGCTTGCACATGCGCACAAGTAGGAAGCTCATCCATGGAAGAGGAGGGGTTACCCAGGTGGGCGCGGGCCCTGCAAGGAAGCAGGTGGACGGTGCACAGGGGTGCATGGCCCATGGCTGCTCCAAAGACCCCAAGCTCCATCTGGCTGGAGGAGAGGAGGGGCAGTGGGAAGATGGGGAGGGGTGCCTTCCAATTTCCTGGGTGCAGTTGTTCTGGAGGGACAGAGTACAAAGGGGACTGACTCTGGGCAGGAGGGCCCTTCAAGTAGAGAAGACTGAAAGCTTGTTGGAAGGGGGGAGGCATGGACACTTCTGTTCATGAAGGGGTGTGCACATGCATCCAGAGCTCTGAGGCTCCCCAGGTCCCCACCAGGTGGCTGACTCACCTGCGCCGCCATTAAATGGAGTAGAACCTTATGCTGGTCTAGAAAGAAGAGCGAAGTCCTCAACATAGGCTTCCTCCTTTTATGACACTTTCCTTATTGATTTCACTTTATTGCTTTTTGAAGACATTTCATATCTTACAAATTGAAGGTTGGCAGCAACCTTGTGTGGCACACATCTGTAGACACTATCTTTGCAAAAGTGTTCTCTCACTTTCTGACTTTGAGTCACGTTTTGGTCATTTTCCAAACAGTTCACACTTATCCATGATTATTACGCTAGTTGTGGTGATCATTTATGTTATTATTATAATCATTTCAGGTACAACAAGCCATGCCCTTGTAGGTTTGCAGACTTAATCCACAAATGTATTTGTTTTTACTGCTCCATCAACCAGCTATTCACCCATCTTTCTCCCACTCCTTGGGCCTCCTTATGCTCTGAAATGCAACAATATTGAATTTAGACCAATTAGTAAGGCTACAGTGGCCTCTAAGAGTTCAAATGAAAGGAAGGATGACATACTTCTTACGTTAAGTCAAAAGCTAGAGAGGATCAAGCTTAGTGAGGAAGGCATGTCAAATCCCAGGCAGGCAGAAAGCTAGGCCTCTGGTGCCAAACAGTTAGCCAAGATGTGAATGCAAAGGAAACATTCTTGAAGGAAATTAGAAGTGATACTCCAGGGAAAACACCAGTGATAAGAAAGCTAAACAGTATGGAGAAAGCTTGAGTGGTCTGGATGGAAGCTCAACCCAGACCCAACATTCCCTCAAGCCAAAGCTCAACCCGAAGTCCTAACTTTCTTCAGTTCTGTGAAGGCTGAGACAGGTGTGGATGCTGCAGGAGGAAAGTGTGAAACTAGCAGAGGTGGGTGCATGAGGTTTAAAAAAATGCCCTCATGGTGGACATACATCAAGGGTGTCCCTGGTGGCTCAGTGGTAAAGAATCCACCTGCGGTGCAGGAGACCCAGGTTTGACCCCTGGGTCAGGAAGATCCCCTGGAGAAGGGAATGACAACCCACTCCAGTATTCTTGCCTGGGAAATCCCATGGACAGAGGAGCCTGGTGGGCTACAATCCATGGGGTCACAATCCATTGTGTCAAAGAGTCGGACACAACTTAGCAACTAAAACCACCACCACCACCATCATTCAACTGAGCATTTTTATAGTGATGTTCCCAAGAGTGAGGAACTTGGGAACTATGCATTTATCAAGTTCAAAGACAACTTTATTCATTTAACCATTTAACAAGTATTTGTTGAGTTACTTCTGTATCAGTGAACAAAACAAGCAGAATTCCCTGCGGAAGTAGAGCTCACATTTTGCTGTTCTCATTGTCTTTCTTTGCCTCCACTACCTGGTTCCCCCACACTGGTTTAATATAACATTTGGGAGTGATATGCTTTTACCATTATGATTAACAGCAAAGACAGTTTCTAAATGCAGAGCCATGACTATTGAGACTCTGTAGTGGCCCAGTGTGAAGGGATGAGCAAGAGTAAAATGGAATCTTTGGGTAATCAAGCCAATGGGTGTCTATGAACCAACAGAAAATAAAGTTACCAAAAGGATTTATTCTGAAAAATGGGGCTAATTATTCAAAATATCATTAAATCTAAAATGCCATTGAAGAAGAGCTATACTTTGTATGCAGTAGTGTAGAATAATGCTGGAATAAAATTACACTTATTAATTGCTGTATCTCACTTTATATTCTTTTACTCTGAGTATGCATCCTGATATTTTAAGTGGATTTATTATAGACAGCCAATAGACAGATCTTACAGTTGTCCCATCTGCTAAAATTTCCACTTTAAACCTGGAAGTTTAGTTTATTTAAATTGAATGTAGCCATTGATACAATTGAGATCAAATCTACCATTTATTTGCTTTATATTTATCTCATATTCTTTTTCTTCCTTTTTTCTCACTTTTTCTGCCTTTTCCAAAACTGTTTTTTTATGATTCAATTTTTTATATCTCTGCTATCTGCTTATTAGCAATGCTTCCTTATTTTAAATTTAAGTAGTTGCTCTAGTGTTTGCAGTTACATCTTCAACTTATCACAGCTTTATGTAGAGTGTAAGAAAATCACAGCAAACATAATTCCATTTATGCCTCCTATTTGCACTATTATTGTCATATATTACTACAAACATATATTTTGTAGTAATGTTACAAATAATGTTACATAATTTTACAAATCCAATAATATATTATCATTATTTTTGCTTTAAACATCAATTATCTTTTAAGGAGACAACAATTTTTTTAAGGTTTTCATATTTTTCATGTATTTCCAGTGCTCTTAATCCCCCTTTTTATAAATCAAGGTTTCTTTCTGGTGTCATCTTCCTTTTACTAAAGTAATTTCCTTTAACAATTTTGTAGCAAAAGTGTTGCGATAAAGAATTTGCTCAGTATTTGTTTTTCTGGAAAATACTTGAATTTCCCTTCAGTTTTGCAGAAGAAAAAGTTCAAGTTTAGAAAAAAAGGTATTTTCTAAATATTTTAAAGATATTTCTCCATTTTCTTTGTAGCTACATAGATTCTAAAGCGAACTCTGGGGTATTCTTTGTTTCTCTGTTAGTTATGGGCTTTTATTTTCCAGTGCACCTTTTTTCTGCCTTTCTCTCTATATATATGACTTTCTGTGTGTGTGTACCCACCTGGTATTGTCCCTACTGCAGTGCTGGGAGGGGTGTTTTAATAGCAGCAGATTGAAGATGAGACTGGAAAACAGCACCAAATACTAATGGGCAGCAATAATCATGGCATGTCATGGGTCTCAATTCTACTGTCTATCCACCTGTTTCTTATTTAGCCTTAGACTCTACCTCAGGACTTTCCAGGAAGCCTTCTACACCTTCCTCTCTCACCTTCCTTCTCTGCCTCCCCTCCATTACTAAAATAAGTGGCCTCTGTTTTTCATTGCACTACACACTGGATTTCCCTCTGTCTCACAATGGATTCTCTTCTATTGCTTTATTTGCGTATCTCCATGGCTAGACTTATTAAAAAGCAGAGACATTACTTTGCCAACAAAGGTCCGTCTAGTCAAGGCTATGGTTTTTCCAGTAGTCATGTATGGATGTGAGAGTTGGACTATAAAGAAAGCTGAGCGTCAAAGAATTGATGCTTTTGAACTGTGGTGTTAGAGAAGATGCTTGAGAGTCCCTTGGACTGCAAGGAGATCCAACCAGTCCATCCTAAAGGAGATCAGTCCTGGGTGTTCATTGGAAGGACTGACATTGAAGCTGAAACTCCAATCCTTTGGCCACCTGATGCGAAGAGCTGACTCATTTGAAAAGACCCTGATGCTGGGAAAGATTGAAGGCAGGAGGAGAAGGGGACAACAGAGGATGAGATGGTTGGATGGCATCACCGACTCAATGGACATCAGTTTGAGTAAACTCCAGGAGTTGATGATGGACAGGGAAGTCTGAAGTGCTGCAGTCCATGGGGTCGCAAAGAGTCGGACACAACTGAGCAACTGAACTGAACTGAACTGATGGCTAGACTGTGTGAACTCCTTCAGGGCAAAAGCTGTGGTTTTTATTTTTACCTCAGATAACTTTCCTTTGCCAGGGGCATATCACATTCTCAACAAATGTTTGATGGAAGAATGCCTGAGTAAACGGTGTCTTCCACTGGATTCTGAGTTTGAAGGGCAAAGATTGTATTTCTTCCAATATTTGTTGTAACTTCAGTTCAAGATAGGATGATCGGCATAAAAGCATTCTGAATGCAGAATTGAAAGTCTGGATGAGCAGAAAAGTTGACTACAGAGCTTTTTGCTAACTGACCTCAACACCAAAGGCCTGAGAGCAGAACCCAGGATGGGAGAGAAGCCATCTCCCAGTCTGTTGTGTTCCTCCTTTAGTAAGATCTCTGCCTGCCTGGGAACCTGACATACATGCCACTAGTTTTCAGAACCTCTCCCCAGCCTACAGCCTTTGAGGAGAGGGACAAATATGTTTGACATAGTAGCTATAAAAAAAGGAAATGAGAGGGTTACTGATTTCCTGCCTTGACTTGCATCTCTATTCCTGTCAATATCCATGCTCTGCTTCCCTGCAAATAAGAATGATTTAAAAAGCACATAACATTTATTGAGTACTAATTAGGCCAGACACTTGGCAAGGCATTTTACAGAGACGATCGTCATCGTTTCACAGATTAGGAAACTCAGACAGAGACAAGACATGACTTGCCCAAGGAAATACGTTAGCAGGAAAAGCAGCAGAATTTGAGCCCTGGTTCATTCACCAATGAAATTCATTTCCTTACCACTAAGTAAAGAGCATTCTATCAATGTCTCTAAACATATGAAATACAGTTTCACAGTTACTAACAAATGACTAAATGAAGACCTTAAAGTCAGACCTTATAGCTTCGCATGCAGACTCTGCTCTGCTTTGGACAAATTCCTTGAGGCTTTGTCTTCAATATTTTCATCTGGAAAACTGAGAAAATAATACTATAAATATTACAAGACAATTCTTATAAGACAAAATGAGATTATATGTATGAAAAGTGTTGTGCATGTTGCATAGCACTATATTATTATAACATTATCTCAAATATTATATAATTTGACAAGCAGCAAGACTCCCCTCCCCCTTAAAATATATCTAATGAGGCAGCTATATATATATATTTTTTTTACTAGCAAATATCCCCTTGAAGATGCAGACACCTGATTTGAATCTACTCATTAAGTGGCTGGCCTTCGTTCCTAACTTGAAATGAATTATTCCATCCGTTGATATCTTGGCTGCTGGATGGGGTCAGTTTCACCTAATGGTGAAAGCTTTTAAGTGAAGGAAAACATGGTTTTGAGCACTGCACACTGTGTGATAAGTCTGGGAAGGGAAGAGGGTGACTAAGATAAGGAAGACCCACTGTCCTGGGACCAGGAATGCATAACCCTTGAGGCACTGCAGTGGGAGAGAGCAAGAAAACATCAGTCAGAAGTGGAGCAGAGGACTTTTCAATTCCACTTAGGGCTCATCTGGTCAAACTCAGAAGACCACAGGCTAAAATTATTTGAGGTGTAGTGAACCAGCTGTAGAAATCCTATTTCAAAACTGATTATCCGTGGCTTCCAACCAAGCACAGGATTGTCAGAGCAATTACCCAAAGCTCAGGTGAGAAGCCGGAGCCAGTCTTGTTTTCCTCGGACGTCTGGTCTGGCTCTGCTCCCCGACTTCCCCTCTTTCCCGTCACTAAGCCCCACTTTCAGTCCCTCACCTGGTGGCTTTGAGAAGAGATTACTGAAATCGTTTCCCAACTGTGAATTCAGTTTAAGCAAAATTTTAGGAAACATGGTTTTAATCCCATACGGATATTTCCACCAGTGTATGTGAGTTACACATGTTGGGAATAATTGGAAAAAGAGGCGGCTGAGTTAGAGACAGGAAAGAAAGGAAGTAAAAGGAAACCAAACAAACAATAAAGCAGGCAGAGCTGTGCAGAGGTCTTGCAAGGAGGCTTTGCGAGAGAGGAGGTCTGACACGAGGCTGCCTGCTCTCAGGAGGGATCAAGGACCCCCATCTGCAGGGCTGTGCGCAGGTCCTCGGGGAAACACCCTCTGCCCCTGTGGAAGCTCTGGCTATCAAAGCTGGCAGCCCAGTCCCCAACTCAACCAGAAATCATATGGAAAAATCAGACTCAGGAGAAACAAAGCAAAGGAAATACGTCTTTCAATGGGCTTAATATTAACTGCAAGGATGAAAAATGCATGTCCTAACATTTGGTTGAAGCTGTCAAGAAAAGAGAACCTGGGAAGATGCTTCCAGAAAAGAAATACTCATTGGAAATAAACTCCAGAGAACTCAGTACATTAAGACATGAAAATGCCTGATAGACTCTTGTATTTTTGTTTGTTTGTTTTTTACCTCCCTTTTCCAAATCTTCAGTTCCTCAACAGCTCTGTGTCCTAGCACAGAGATTTTCAAAATGCAAATTCCTGTATGTGAGAAGTATTTTTGCATCTCAATCAGTTATTGTACCTGCAACTAGGAAGATCACGTAAAGGGGAGCAATGCCATTCAACATGTAGATACGAATATTGTTATTTTTACCTTAAAAGTGTTTACTCACAGAAAATCACGTAATGCAGCAAATTTATAAAAAGGCAGGCACTCTTGTCAAAAAACTTAGAGTGACCAAGGAAAGCCAGATGAAAACGTGCTATGCTCGTTACTGCTTACATTCTTAATTCCAGCTAATCATATCCTCATGTCCCCTTCATGTGCACATTAAAGAAATTGTCAGTAATTAGTGGAAAATTTAACATAAAGAACCCATATAAAAACAGGGTTTTAATTATAACATTTACACAGGTTGCAAATTCCAGCTTGCCTTTGTGTAAGAGACAATCAGAACCATACTTAATTTTTTAAAGCCATTTTAGAAAAAGAAAAAAAGCAACTGGCCTTTGATATTTAAGTCATGTTCATACACTTATTTTTCAGCACCGTTATTCTGGTATTTTTCAACCAGATCCTCTAATCGAGGAGACAAGGTTGTTCTTGGAGTTAAGAATGTATAGCTGTCATCATGGAAAGATATGTTTTTGACTTCATGTGGGAGCATTTCCTCCTTGTGATTCAAGCCCCAAAGACCTCTGCTCAGGCTAACACAGGGCAGAAAAGAATGGAACCCAGACATTCATTTCAGCAGCTTCTGATGTTGGCAATTCTTCAAAGACCAAGAGGCTCCCGGGTCATCAGTAGTTGGTAGATGACGGACTTTCTCTCATTCCAGAATCCTAAGGGAAGTAAAGCCCCAGGACAGACCAAAAGGCAAGAACTTACCTGGTCCATGGGACCAAAGATACGTGAAGTAGGCTATAAAAAATAATGTATTGGATCTGGAAGTAAAATGTTAGAATTTTAATTTCTAGTATCTTAAAAAGCAGGGAAATATGTATGTCAGTAATACTGTACATGCAGAGCAACTCAGTTATTTTTACTCTAAGGATTTTCACATCCAGTAAGAGGGTGGTTTTCTGGCAGAAATGTGGTCATTGCACAGCTCGGGAGTTGACCTGGGCGCCCCATGCACTATTTTCTTTGCAGCTTAGGGAGGGTAATTCATCCAGCCTGGTTAAGTGCACTTAAGAATCAACTTGTCTACTTTAAACCAATTTCAATGCAAGGTTAAGTGGCATAAAAAGTTTCCTGCAAAGAAATAGCAAATTAAACAAAACATAAGAATGCAAACTAATGTTAAACAAGAAAATATTAGAGCTTATTTTTATTTCTTTAATTTGTCATATATGCTTTTGTCAGCCACATAACAGCTTAAAACAATGTCAGTCCCAAATTCTAAACTCTGAGGAAAACATTTTGGAAAATAGATTATATCTACTGTCATCAACAGAACCTCCTCCTAAGTGTATATTTGAACTTCAGATTTAAATTTGACGATGATATTCAGAAAACGTACAGTTTGGTTACTCAAGCTTAAAGTCATGTGACACTTTAGCAACTACTTTACAGATCTAATTAAGCTTCATAGTAAAATTTTAAAACTTCTTTTGTGAGATCTTATCAAATGATAAAAGACAAAAATATGCCTCCCGTTCAGAGAAAACTTTGTTACTTACAAAATCTTATTATTTTGATACAAACAGAAGAAATAGTACCTGAGAAAATATAACAACAAACTAAACGCATAGATCAAAAAAAAATACACTATCAAATGGAAATATACTTACCTGGTATCGCCTGCTATTAGATGGTATATAGAAAATATTGCTAAATGTGCAAAGAAATTAGTATTAAATTATACAGTGTGAGAGGTTGAATAGAGATTGCTTGAAAAGTACTGGCCTATCTTCCAGGATTCAGCTTGTGGAATTTTCTAGACTCTGTTCCAGGAATTGTTTTAGCAGCTACTAAGGAGAAAGATATAATAAACAGTGATGAAGGGACTTCCTTGGGAATCCAGTGGCTTTAAGACTTCACCATCCAATGCAGGGGATATGGGTTCAATCCCTGGTCATGGAGCTAAGATTCAACATACCTTGTGGCCAAAAAAACAAAACATAAAACAGAAGCAATACTGTAACAAATTCAATAAAGACTTTAAAATGGTCCACATTGAAAATAAATAAATAGATAAATAAATACATAAAAGAGACAAGCAAAGATGAGATCATTTAATAAAAATAATGTATATTAAGAAAAAGATAGTGACCATGAAGTTTTTTTCCATATAGCAATTAGCTGATTTTCTCCTGACAAATCAAATAATGGTATAATTTAAAAATAAATTTTGTGTCTTTCTCTTACAAAAAGATGAGCATACAAAATCTGCTTAGCTTTTTTTGTAATGATATGTAGCTTATAAAAGTATATTATGTAACACACATTGAAACACATGCATACAGCTAATCTAAATCTTCAAGTAAAGCAGTTATTTAACAGCTAGGGAGAAACTAACTGTAACTCAAAATAAATGGAAGCTATGAAGGGAACCGTGTGTAAAACTTATTTGAAAATGTTTCTCTTATCTGATTGCTTATCTGAAACTGATGTCAGTTTATCACCTTCAAAGGACTTATATCTGCTTTGGGAAACAGAATTGACTGAAATGTTTACAACTGTCTGAATAAAGTGCCTTGATAAGGCAGAATCCTCCTATTTCCAATGGACTGTTTGGCATTTCTCCTTGGATGTCAAATAGACATCTAAAAATCAGCATACCTGAAACCAAACTCCCAATAATCTACTTCACCTTTACCTGTCTTGTCCCAAGTAGTGGAACCTTTCTGTGCTGGTTTCTTAAGTCAAACCACTAATATCCATCTCTGAGCCTTTTCTGCCTCCCTCCTGAACCCCATACATCCCACACCAAACGTGTCAAGAAATCCTCTTAGCTCCACCCTCAAACACATCTAGAGTCTTAGCTTTGTCATCAGCTCACCTGACACTGGCCACCACCTCTTCCTGGTTTTTCCAGTGTGTATCTGTCAATCCCAAACTCCCAATTTATCCCTCCCCTCTCTGTTCCCCCTTGGGCTTTCTGCACCCTTTTCACTGCCTAGTACAAGGTCAACTACAGGAGGCAAAGGAAACTTTTGAGCCACTTTGAGCGGTTTTCTCCTGGGGTCTCCCAGAGCCCCAGAGCCTACAAGCCACATCCTCAATGCACAAGCATTTAGGGACCCAGAGCTAGAAAAGAACCGAATAAAATCTGCTCAACAAAGGAACGGCTTCATAATTCAAGAACTTCTGGGAAAACAGGGAGAGCCTGCCAAAATCTGAGGCAAGCGATGTGGACAGTGTGGATGTAAAAGGTTCTGTGGGGGCTTGAGCTTTCTCTTTACAAATAGGTTTTGTACAACACTGAGAAACTCAGCCAAAGGCATTGTGGAGAGTGACTTCACACTTCACAAGACTCCTCTAAATGTCGTTTTCCTGAAGCGCACCAAATGGGGGAGACACGAGAAGTGGATGCCATCCCCTTTGTTTATTTTGTATGTTAACAGTTCTGCAGACATATCGGCACATGTATAGAAACTCCACTGACAAAGCGCATGCACAGTTTTCCTCTTCTCTGATGCCCCACAGAATGCTGTGAGAGACTGATCATGCCCTGTGGGCACCAGGCTACCTGTGGAGGGGTCAGGCATCCATCCCATCACCAGATGGGAGTGAGGGGTTATCCACCTAAACCAACAATCTCACATCTTCCCCTGAACTGCCACACTTGAAACAGAATCAGTAACAATTTATGGGTCAGAGACACACTTCGGAAATATATTTAGGGTGCAGCAAATGTTTAAGACAATCACTTAAAACACCTTCTTCATTTTTTAAACTCATTGATGGTCCCCGGCATTTAGGAGGATCCAGGAAGACTGCAGGTACCTACAGGACTTCTCAAACATACTGGGGGACATGTTGTTTACTGTCATTTATGTATTAAATTTCCTTTAACATAGGATAGCTTTATAAAAATAGACCAGCTATTTCTGGAATAGATTTGCTCCTTAGTTGGCTAAAGAGACAAACCAGTTGTACCAAATCCTTTGGATAGTTAGGAGTGAACAGTAAAAGACTAACTGTAATTTTCTAAGAAATTGCACTTTTCTGATAAAAAAGTACCCTCGGTTATTGATACCAACACTGCTGAAAACATCAAGAAATGCTGGGTGAGAGAGGAGGGAAAATGTTCTTGAAAGGATCAAGGAACACACAAGATAATAAGGAATAAGCAAAAATAAACCTGGACTTGAAATTGTCATGACTAGCTCTAAGAAGCAGAGACAGAAAATTAAAAAAAACAACCGCTAGACACAAGTTCGATGAGCTGAAATAAGATAAATACTAATTTAGAATTTCTAGGGAAATACCTTTCAAGAATAGGGCAGAAGAGAGACATTTTTAGATAAACAAAACTAAGAAAGCTTGCCAAGAGGAGATCCTCAGAAAAGGATGTAATTAGGCCAGAAAAAGGGTGAACATTAAAAAAGCCATTGTTTTTGCTGTTCAGTCGCTAAGTCATGTCCAACTCATTTCGATACCATGGACTGTAGCACGCCAGGCTTCCCTGTCCTTCACCATCTTCTGGAACTTGCTCAAACACATATCCATTAAATCGTTGATGCCATCATACCATCTCATCCTCTGTCATCCCCTTCTCTTGCCTTCAATCCTTCCCAGCATCAGGGTCTTCTCCAATGAGTCAGTTTTTTGCATCAGGTGGCCAAAGTGTTGGAGCTTCGGCTTCAGCTTCAGTCCTTCCAATGAGTATTCAGGGTTGATTTCTTCCAGGATCAATTGGTTTGATCTCCTTGCTGACCAAGGGACCCTCGAGAGTCTTCTCCAGCACCACAGCTCGAAGGCATCAATTCATACACATGAAAAAACATGTGAAAATAATAGTAGCAGTCTTTAAAGTTAAGAGAAAGCTTAAGCTTCTTTAAGCTAGATGTAAAATGCAAGTCAAGAATAACATGATTGGAAGGAATTAGAAATGGATTAAAATCGAGGTCTTCAGAGAAGAGCCTTCCCATCCTCAGTCTCAGCACTATTACCCACTGACCAGAGACATGACCACCCCTGCACCTTAACAAACCCAAGGTCAAGTCCAGTCAACCACCTGCTGGCCCTGCAGGATTTCTGCTCTGCTCCAGCTGCTATGCTTTTTGCTACAGTTCCTAGAAGGTCAAGTTGGTGCAACTGTGTGCAAGTTTCTACAAGATTCACCCTTTTTGGTGGACACTGCATGATCATGGCTGCTGCATTTCTTAGATAACAAGTGACTGTCCCTGGGGACATTCCTCAGCCCCTCCTTAGATGGCATCCCCAGTACCTCCTCTCAACCAACACCAGCCTCAGGGCCCACTTTGGCTTCTCTCGGAGTCTGTAAAGGTCTCCTTCCCTATCTTCTCCCCCCAGATGGATAGTTCACACAGATGTAAGCACTCCTAACCCAGAGCTTCCATCTGCATCCTTTCAGGAGTCTTCAGAGTTCTCACTTCAGGGAAAACTCCACACCACAGTCTTCCCCTCCTTTCCTAAGCTGGCAGCTGATGGTTACAGGTGAGCCAGCTCACCTTTTCACTGTTCATGATGTGAGACTTGCTGGATGGAGAATTTCATGTTTCCGATCAGACTCACAGCAAAGAGCAGGTGTGACACCCGTCCATGGTAGGACCACGCTGACGCATCAGTCACTACATCCACAAACATTTAATGACCACCCCTCTCCCAATGCAGGAGACATAAGAGACGTGGGTTCAATCCCTAGGTAGGAAGATTCCCCTGGAGGAGGGCATGGCAATCCACTGCAGTATTCTTGCTTGGAGAATCCCATGGACTGAGGAGACTGGAGGGCTACAGTCCATATTGTCACAAAGAGTTGGATATGACTGAAGCAACTTAGCATGCACGCATGCACATGATTGCTAGAAATAGCTAAGTGCTGGGGGTAAAATAAGGAACAACCTCCACCCTTTAAAACACAAAATGAAACATATTTTCAAGCCCAGAAATCCGTTCCAGTAGTTTCTGTCCTAGCAGGAAATGCCAGCTTGTCTTCACTCCATTGGTGCCGTGTGGACATCAGCTCACTACAGAATGATCTGAAGTCAGTCCTGACCCCTCACGGGAGACATAGCTCTGCGGGGCTGGGTGACATTCAAGACATGCACCGCATATTTTAATGGATTTTTTTAGCAAGGAGTTAAAGAGTCTCCCCCGAGGCATCAAGCTTCTCTTTCTAGTTCCCTGAAGACTTCCCCCTCAGCAGAGGATAGACATCTCCAAACTTGGAGAGGTCCATCACCGCCTGCCTTCTGCAGTCGTCACCACCTTTAGAGCAAGTAAGAGCTTTGCTGGGGATGGGTACCCTGGTCCCTTCTGCCTTCCACCTCAGCGGGGCCAGGTTACCGAGTTGCATCCCTGGAAAGAAAAGTCTGGGGCCAGGAAGGCTCGAGAAATAGCATCTCCCTCCCTCCTAGGCTGACAGCTGCCTGGTGCTGGGGTCTGCCCATCCCCCTGCCTCTTTCCCTGCGACCCCCGGCCCTCCTGTCCCGTCTCAGGGGGGACTCAGCCCCAACAGGCCTGCATCCTTTGCTGGGCGCTCTGACCTCCCACGGCCTGACTGAACCCTGCAGACAACACTCTGCCCTTCACACCCACAGACCAGAGCGGAGGAGCCAAGGGCCCCTTCACACCAGGCCCCGCACCCCGGGGTAAGCTCACCTGCCCAGCGGGCCGGCAGGGCCCAGATCCACAGCCTCAGTGGAGGACTTGACAGGCCGAAGGGTCCAGGCCAGCAGAGAGCTGGGTTTCTCTTCCACCATCATCCCTCACCTCCTCACCCTGCGCCTAGGTGATGCAAGGTCACCGCGGCACAGGTAATGTTCACGTGTCTAGTGTTTCTCCCCTCGGAGCTTGTGGGTCCCCGGACCTCGAAGGCGCCGCTGCACCTGTGTCGTCTGAACATTTGGGGCCTGTTCCCCCAACTCTGGGCCCTCCCCCCTCCCCTCGCCTGAGTCTGTGTTCTGCCTGCCCCTGCTGGTCTTCTGGGAATTTCAGCTGGGAACTCTTCCTGGGGCTTCCCTCCCAGGCCCCTGCGAGGCTTCATCAGCATCGGGGCAGCTCATGGCCACACCCCCGCCTCCCAGATGGGAGCGCCCCCGGGCAGGACCACGTCTTCGGGGACTCCCAGTTTCTAGAGCTTTGCACTGCGCCCGGCTCACAGAGACTTGAATAATACAAATGTAGTGACTCAGCACTACGAACTGGAAATCCAACACTTTCTACATTTGTCATCCATGCCCCCGAAATAACTCACTCAGATTTACTGGATGTTCATTCACTCATCTGTGAAGAATCATCAAAGACTACTCATTTATAGCAAGAAGAGGACAGCATCACTTGTCTATAAAACTGACAAAGATGGTTTGAAATAATCACACTTTTCAAGCACATGGGACTCTGGGCACTTTTAGTCTGCTGGGGAACAGGTATGTCCTGGGGACGGTGTGGGGGGCAATTTGTCAGTCCACACCTAAGGCCGGACCTAGACCACTCACTCCCCTTCCTGAGTCCTCACCGAGATAGTGACCCGAGGAAATCATCAGATACACAACAGCAGCCTTCAGCTACAGGAACCCCGGTCACACAACTGTTGGTCATACTCAAAGGCTGGAAACAGCCTAAGTGTGCTACATTAGCAGATAGAAAAATCAACTGTTCTACATCTACCAGATGGAATACTATATAGACAGAAAGATGGTTTGAAGTCAAAGAAAAACAAAAAGGTTCCCTTTGTTCTGTTGTTGCTATTCAGTCACTCAGTTGTGTCTGACTTTTTGCGATGCCATGGACAGCAGCACGCCAGGCTTCCCTGTCCTTCACTGTCCCGTGGAGTTTGGTCAGATTCATGTCCATTGGGTCATTGATGCCATCCAACCATCTCATCCTCTGTCAACCCCTTCTCCTCCCACCTTCAATCTTTCCCAGCATCAGGGTCTTTTCAAATGAGTCAGTTCTTTGCATCAGGTGGCCAAAGTTTTGGAGCTTCAGTTTCAGCATTAGTCCTTCCAGGGAATATTCAGGGTTGAGTTCCTTTAGGATTGCTGTCCAAGGGACTCCCAAGAGTCTTCTCCAACACCACAGTTCAAAAGCATCAATTCTTCAGCGCTCAGCCTTCTTTATGGTTCAACTCTCACATCTGTACATGACTACTGGAAAAACCATAGCTTTGACTAGATGGACCTTTGTCAGCAAAGTAATGTCTCTGCTTTTTAATATGCTGTCTAAGTTTGTCATAGCTTTGCTTCCAAGGAGAAAGCATCTTTTAACGTGACTAAAACTGATCTTTCTTTGGTCTGCCCCGGATGTTGCAAATTTCTTTCATTTTAAAATACTTATATGCATAGAAAACAAAGATTGAAAGCTTATGAAACCAACATATTACCAATGTTTTTCCCTGGACAGTGAGATGATGGGTAATTTTGGTTTATATTTAAAATTTTTTTTTCTGTATCATCTAAATTCCATTGCTGGTTTAGTAAGAAAAGGAGAAAAATAAATATTTTAAGTGACCGTTATAGAATGAACAAGGAAAATATCGATGAAACAATATTGCCATGACCTTTCTTCCCACAACTGTTGCTTCTAAATACCATGAAGGAATTTAGATCCTCAAGCTATTTCTGGCCGGGGTACCGCTGGGCTGTATGACTCTCTGTGCGTGGGAGGATGGGTGTGAGCTCCGTGGTATTTAGGAGCCCAGATATCACTCATCTGTAGCCTCCCCACCAGCACGGAGTCCGCACTGCCTCACAACAAGAATTTCAAATATGAGTTGTTCCTCACTGCTGTGTATGGGGTTTCAAAATCGCCTGAGCACTGCGCCACATGTAACCAAGAGCCTCTTCCAAGATATCGTACCCTCCAAGTATTCAGGAGCTAAAGATCACATGCAGAAGAAAGGCTGTCCAATCTGTGCCAAACAGACGCTTAAAATGTTTGTCACATAAATGTAAAGATGAAATTCAAAACCAATGCTCACTCACATTGACACTCATCCCTGTCCCCATAAGGACCAGTCAGGTGGCACTCAGAAGAAGCTTGGTCTTCCTGAAGCCCCAGGGCTTGGGGACTGAGTACCCCCATACCCTCCCACCCCCACAGTGCACTCCCTAGCCCATAGCATCCCGCTTGGCCAGATGCCAACTCTCTGAGTCCAAAATTAATGTCCCTATTTTACTGATGAGTCCAGATGAGTCCAAGGTCACATAAAGTCCAAAACCATGCTCCTTCTAAAGATGGGAAAAAATGAGACTGTTCACAAGAAAAATGTATTCAATATTACTAGCAACAATGGCAAGCATCCTTTATTCCAAGAAGTCATTTCTTGCTCAAGTCATTGGAGAAAATCTTTTAAAACCAAATTAGACTATAGGAAGGTGTCCCTGGGCATGAGACAGAGTCCTCCTGCTATCCCGAGCAGACCCCAACACAGGAGCCATGGTGCTATGACCTGGACTGTTCTGTGGAGCCACCAGTGGTTGCTTCATCACTGCGTCCTGCCCCACCTGCCCCTGCAGCCTTTTTATCACCTCTGGCCCACTGTTCTGAGCCCAGCACACATGCCTTCTCCTCCTTGAAGGTCTACCTGCTCCCTGCACCTACCAGAATAAATCATTTCTTCTTCTCTCTGCAAAGTGTTCCAAATAGCCATGACTTACAACAACATCGAGTATTTATAGCAACATCTCATGGTGGCATATAATTTGAAAACAATGAAATTAAAGCAACCAAAGTCTCTAAGTAACTTTAAAAATATCATAAAATCAGTGTGCATGAGTGCTTAGTTGCTTCAAATGTGTCCGAATCTTTGTGACCCCATGGACTGTAGCCTGCCAGACTCCTCTGTTCATGGAATTCTCCAGGCAAGAATACTGGAGTGGATTGCCATTCCCTTCTCCAGTGGATCTTCCTGACCTAGGGATCGAACCCATGTATCTTTATGTCTCCTACATTGGCAGGCTGGTTCTTTACCACTAGGCTCACCGCTAATGAAGGGCAATTTCAGAAATCAAGGCTAACTCTGTCTGATTGTTATACAAAAGCTAGATTCTTTCCAATATCTTTTACTAACTTCAAGGGCCAGGTGACTTTCAAAATTCATATCATGAATTACTTTCTTGTATTCCCAGCTAAGAAACCATTGCGCCCAAAAAAAAAAAAGGTCATAATCTTGCAGTTCTTGTTCATAAAGTCATAGAAACTAGGTACCAATTTCTTGCTTCACAATTATAAGAAAATCCAGAAACTTTAGGACTGAAGCCCAATTTCCTTGACACCAAATTTGTTGTTTTACCTTGAGTAATGGCCCTCCTTGGAGACATGACCCTCAACACGTAGACATTGGATTTCCCTGTCATCTTTCAGATTTACTGTCTGCTATCCAATGAGTTTTCAACTTTCATTTAGGTCCACATTTAGAAATAATATTTCACAACCCTCCTCAGCAACCACCTCTCCTGAAATAAAAGAAAAATAAAGAGGATTTGGAGATCACTCTTTAGAGTCTATAAATTTCCATGGAAATATTAACACAACCTATTAGGTCACATTATAGTCAATTGTGCAGAAGAAGAAAACCTATTCAATGACATTATTTAATGGCATTTTGATGTGTGATTTGCTAAACATAGTGACGAATGCAAAGACCGAGGAGCAGAGTCGGGGGAAGGCAAACAGTTTTCCTCTGATGTTTACTTCCCAGGCTTAAATGAGCTCAGCTCTTATGAATGATTTGCCTTGACACTGGAATCCAATTGGAGTCAGGAATTACTGTAACTCTTTTCGGCTTGGGTGATTTAATCAACAGATCTTCAATAGTGTGATATGCATGTACTGAACTGACTCCAGACTGAACAGTCTGATTTATACATACTCCTTGCAGACAACCATTTGCAGCGTGCACAGTAGCATCTGTTTGCCTGCATCTTTATACCGCCGATATCCATGGTAATGTGTCAGAGCAATCCAAGTCTACGCTTTATACCATTAAACCCAAACAAAGAGACATACGCAGGAGACCATTTGAGGGAGCAGGTTTTGGTTTCTGAGCTCTGAAAATCACCCACTCACTTACTTAACATATAAACATGTGCTCTTGCAGTGTATCAAGCACTATGCTGGACTCAGAGATGAAAGGGCAGGAGGCAAGAGAAACTGAGAAATAAGATGTGGCTCCTACAAGCATGGGATAAAACTGTCAGGCTGTATTAATCGATTGAACACAATCTTTAAAAGGGGATGCCCTAAACCATTAGAGCTCCCAGTCACCCCTGGAATGTGAATTTCTCTTGGCCTTGTGGTGGTATTAGGCATTACAAGTATTTACTGATGTAAAATTATGATCACTATGGTTCACAGTCTCTCCTCCTGGCCCCTGCTTCTAATCCTATCACAGATGAAATGCCCTGGGCACCTGGCTTCCCAGAAGAAGGGGTCAGCATTAGGAGGAGGCAATCGCCTGCCCATCTCCTGACTTGGAGACCTAAAAGTCTGTGCCTTAGGACACGGAAGATTCTATACACAATGTCGAAGGAAATGAGAGATTAAGAGGAAAGTTCCTTTTCCTCCGGACCCTGCCACACCCTCATTGTTATGAAGATTCTCCAAACTCTCAGGAAGGAAAGAAAAAGGTTGAGGGTGGAGCTGTAGGTGGTAGAGGGTCCGGCTCTGATTTGCAGCAGGAAACCCAAGGAGGTAGAGAAGCTAAGACAAGTGAGAAGTGAAATCTGGAAAGACAGGACTTTGCATGGTGTTGACCCGAAGCATCTGCCCCAGGGAGACACACAGACTCAGGAAGACCCTGCTGCAAGACACCCGGCCCCAGGGAACAATGACCTTCCAGGAGGGCCAGGTGAACCCTTGAGGCCTCAGTGACACAGTGACCAGCTCCAAGGGCCTGAAAACAGACAGCTCAGCGGAGAAACGTCTTACAATGGAAGCCCTCAGACGTTTACTCCTCCCAGAGAAAGAATTATCCCTAAACATCTAAGAGGAAGTCTCTGCCAACTTGGTTGACTGGAGACTCAAAAAAAAAAAAAAAAATTATGCCTGATTATAGAAAAACAAAAAGAAAATTGTATTTCTGTGACTTCTGAGTTATGGACTGAGATATATAGGTATTACCCCCGTCTTGGAAAATTCTAAAGAATTGGAAAAAATCTTAAGTTTAAAATCATTTCTCTATCCCAAAATTTTAAAAAATATTAATAATAAATTTTTAAAACTCATAAATGCTCCTTTGGAAGGTCCAAATCCTTCAAAGAAGAGAAGACGCTTTGCTAGTGAACCACTGGCAGTTGCTCTGTGTTTCCATGTGGGGTAAGACACGAGAGAAGACAGAAAGACGGCTCTTCAGGTGTCTTGGGGCATCTTCACAAGCAGCTGCTGAGATGGAGCTGGGGTGCAGCACGCGTGTCAGCAGTGAGCACCCCGGCAACAGGAGGACGAAGCAGGGCTTGGCCGATGGAGTGGGCGGCGGCAAGGCAGGCAGACAGGGAACTGGGGCATTCTGGAGGATATATGCATCCAGCAGAGAGAGAGACTAGATGAGTACTTGTCCCCACATCTGGCACCATTCCTCAGCCAAGCTGACACATGAAATGCACAGTCACTACTCGGAAGATGAGATCTGGGTTCCTGCTGCCGCTATTGGTCTGGAAGCCGCAGCATCGCAGCATTGGGTATCCAGTCCTCCTTCGCAGCATTGGGTATCCAGTCCTCCTTCGCAGCATTGGGTATCCAGTCCTCCTTCGCAGCATTGGGTATCCAGTCCTCCTTCGCAGCATTGGGTATCCAGTCCTCCTTCGCAGCATTGGGTATCCAGTCCTCCTCCCTGCCCTTGGGCTGTCAGTGCCCCTGGGCAGCTTCACTTCTGGGCTCAGAGACTCACCAAGGGGGAGTCCAGATCCTCCTGCATGAAACACTGGTCAACATGCCATCACCATTGTCACAGTCCCTATGTGGTTAGGGCCCCAGGGGCGAAAGAGCCTCAAGAGGTGCCCTGGGGACCCCGGCCCCACCATGAGGCAGCTGTGAGCCCACTCTGCCTGCAGAGAGGAAACCCCCAAACTTTGGGCAACGCTTGTGTCAGTCTCTTTTGACAAGTGATGAGTCCCCTGGGTCTCCTTCCCCATGGAACACACCTGCCTGCAGCCAGTCTGCCACCATCTGCATCGTGTTTGCAAAAAATTAATTACACATGACAATAATGCTGGTAGTGATGACCACGGTCATGGTCAGACTGATGAAGAATACAGATGCTAGTTAGTTCCTCTTCAGCTTTGCTTGCTGCTAAAATTCAAAAATTAACGAGAATAAGGGCTTCCCTGGTGGCTCAGATGGTCAAGAATCCACCAGGAGGCCCAGGTTTGATCCTGGGGTTGGTCAGGAAGATCCCCTGGAGAAGGAACTGCTAACCCATTCCAGTATTCCTGCCTAGAGAATTTCATGGACAGAGGAGCCAGGCAGGCTCCTTGGGGTCTCAGTCAGGCTGACTGAGTGACTAACACTTTCACTTTCACCCAGAATAAACACACTCAAGCCTGGACACAGAAGGTCACCCATTCTCTTTGAAAGAAAAAAACTATTTAAATTAAATCCAATTTACCAGATACACCTGAGTATCTCACATTTATGCCCCAGTTTATCCACCGAAAGAGTAAAATCAATTAACGGCAATAAAAACAATAAAAAATGACCATGACATTTCACTGGAGCATCTCATTTTACTCTTACAGAATTTTATCTGACAATTTTAACATTCTTTTAAAAAAAACTGTTTCTTTGCAAAGAAAGGCCTGACAGATGTGTAAGTACCCAGGGCAAGCACAGAGCAGTCATAAAGATAGCTGCGTATCAGCATGATTTACTCGTCGGTGTTGTCATAAAACCAGAGATAAATTCTGATAGTGATAATGAAAGATTGCTCCAAATCTTCTACCCTCACGTAATAATTAGTACTAAAAGGTTTTCTGGGTTGGCAGGTTTTCTGTTGTAGATTTAATTTACAGATGGTTTGCTGAGACAAAAGGCAGACATCAATTGAAAATCTATAAATGCATTCATATGTAATGAATCGGGGCTGCTCCTAATTAGTAAAGGGGAAGATAGCCATAAGTCGAAGAAGTCTCTGGCTAGGGCCAAAGGTTCTGAATCCATTTCATTTCCTTTAAATAAGCGTGGATGGCACTTTCAGAACTGCATGCAAGGGACGATTGCAGAGATTTAGAGGGGAGACCCCCGCCTCCTCCGGGATGGCAGAAGCTCACAGACTTGACAGCTCCTGGAATATCTTGCAATTCTGCAAATCCCATGAAAGAAAAAATTAGACATTTGTGCTATTAGGAGCAGCTGCTTTGTTAGAACTCTACCAAGAATATCTTTTTTGTTTCTTCCTGTGTCCCCATTTACAAAGGGGCAAATGATTAAATTTGCTTCACCGAATTAAACTTACCCAGCTTCCTGCTGGGCGCGGGGGAGCGGTTCCAGAAGACCACCTGCAGGGCAGCTGCTCTCTGCTCCAAGGCCTGAATATCATTAAACCACCACCCCTCCCAACACGCTGTCGGAAGTCTGGGTCTGCCACAGGGCTAAGTTGTAGGGAAGTGGGGAATTCTGAGAACCATGTTCTTGGCCAAGAGGATACCCCAGTGATGCAGGAGAAAGGTGGCTGGTGAAGAGAGGCCAAACCCACCTTGAGAAAGCAGGACTCTAAGACTCTGATAGGAAAGAGAGGAAGAGAAGAAGGAGGGATGGGGTGGAGAGAGAAGAGGAAAGAAGGAAGGAAGGGAGGAAGAGGGAGGCATGAATCCATCCTTCTTCTCTGAAGATGACATCAAACTGTCCATCTTTACACATGAACTTAGCTGAGGTGTGTGTGCAAACATGGATGCAAGTATTCAGTTTGTGTTTATCTCTATACAGTATTTGACTCCCCATAGGAGTGCTGTGGCCACCTGAACAGTAGTCCTCATGGTTTATCCATGCAGATATTTACATGAGAATGGGTTGCCTTGGGTTATAAACCCACATGAATCTCCACCTGCAGGACTGCAGGGAATGAGCTCCTGAGTCCTTAGACCACTGCAGTCTTATGTAAGTGAAACTCTGACCACTCACATTCACAGATGAAAGTGCTAAAGTATATACACATCTGAATCCTCAACATATAATTGGAAACATAGCCCTTTTCCATAGTTTGCTATCTCATAACCTCAGTTATAAGCGCCGAAGTGTTGATGCTTTTGAACTGTGGTGCTAGAGAAGACTCTTGGACTGCAAGGAGATCAAACCAGTCAATCCTAAAGGAAATCAGTCCCGAATATTCATTGGAAGGACTGACCCTGAAGCTGAAGCCACCTGATGCAAAGAGCTGACTCATTTGAAAAGACCCTGATGCTGGGGAAGATTGAAGGCAGGAGGAGAAGGGGACGACAGAGGACGAGATGGTTGGATGGCATCACTGACTCAGTGGACATGAGTTTGAGTAAGCTCTGGGAGATGGTGAAGGACAGGGAGGCCTGGTGTGCTTCAGTCCATGGGGTCACGAAGAGTCAGACACGACTGAGTGACTGAACAACAAACCTCAGTTAATGAAGCCCCTTGTTACTAGGACCTTTCCTGTATCAGAGGAAGAAAAAGGCTACAAAGACTGCACTTCAGTGACAAAACAGAAGGACCACACAGCAAGCATGGGCTGGGACACAATAAGGAGAGGAAATAATGGATTGTTAAAAAGCATCTGCAGCAGCATAGATGGACCTAGAGATGATCATACTAAGTGAGGTCAGAAAGAGAAAGACAAATGATACCACTTATGTATGGAATCAAAAAACAAATGTTGCAAATGAGCTTATCTACAAAACAGAAAGCAACTCACAGGCACAGAAAACAAATTTAGAGTTACCAAAGGGAAAGGACAGGGGAGGAATAAATTAGGAGTTTGGGATTAACTTATACACACTATTATAAATAAAATAGATAAACAACAAGGATCTACTGTATAGCACAGGGAACTCTATTTAATGTCTTATAATAGCCTATAAAGGAAAAAAATCTGAAAAAAATTATATATATTTTTTCAGATTAATATGCAGGTATATGGTTGTTCAGTTGCTGAGTTGTATCCAACTCTTTTGTGACACCCATGCCCTATGGACTGTAGCCCGCCAGGCTCCTCTGTTGATAGGATTCCCCAGGCAAGAACACTGGAGTGGGTTGCCATTTTATTCTTCAGGGGATCTTCCCGATCCAGGGATAGAACTCCTGTCTCCTGTTTGACAGGCATGTTCTTTACCACTGAGCCACCTGGGAAGCCCATACATATATATCTGAATCAATCTGAAAGTAGCACAACATTACAAATCAATAATACTCCAATTTTAATAGTTTTAAAAAATTTAGAAAATAAGAAAGAACACCAGCAAACCTCATTTGAGGTACTCTTGGGGCAGAAATATGCCTGTCTTCACACTAAAATCTTGGATGTATCATTTAATCAGAACTCTGCACCTTTAGGATCCTGACCTACACTCAGTCATTGAGAACAAAAACAACGTGTACTTAAGCTCACTTCGCTACAATTATTAAACAGGAAAGCTCACAAACCACTCCACTTCTAAAATGTATGTAGTACAAAGATTGGTCTCACCATTCTTTAGGTTGATTGAGATTTGCACTCACTTTCTACAACAGGCTCTAAACTGCCTTCCAGAAACGAAAGATGATCAAGGGAAGAGAATGAGCCTGCAGCCCCCAGGCATTGTTGGCACAAGGAAAACGGGATGGAGACCCTGTCCTCCAAGAATTCCTTCTAGACAAAGGGCTTCCATGAAAATGTTCACTGATTTCTGAGAACATGATATGATGAACTCAGATGTTCCTTTTCTACTTCTGAATAAAGCACAACCATGCTAAGTCGCTTTGGTTGTGGCTGACTCTTTGTGACCCTATGGACTGTAGCCCGCCAGGCTCCTCTGTCCATGGGATTCTCCAGGCAAGAATACTGAAGTGGGTTGTCGTGCCCTCCTCCAGGGCATCTTCCTGACCCAGGGATGGAACACGTGCCTCTTATATCTCCTACACTGGCAGGTGAATTCTTTACCACTGAGCCACCTGGGACAAAGTCTATCCATGTTGTTGCAAATGACAGAATTCCCTTGTTTCTCATGGCTGAATGATATTCCACTGTGTGTGTGTGTTATCCATTGTGTATATATGTGTATATATATGTGTGTGTTTGTGTGTGTGTGTGTATTCATCTTCTGTATCCATTTATCCACTGAAGGACATTCAGATTGTTCCCGTATCTTGGTTAGTTTTCTTTTTCTTGACTCTCATTCCTGTCTTGTACAGCTCAGGAAGGTCTAAATGTTAATTGACACCATAATCAAATCAAAGCATCCATCTTTCAAAGGGATTGCATTTTAATGTCTTACTGGAAATAATTCTTCTTCTATAACCCCAGGAAGGTTAGAAAGAGTTTAAGTGACCACAGGATAAATGTACTGGCCCATCTGAAGGAGTTACTGGTTCCATGGCTCATCTGATTCCTGGCCATGATTGTTGGCATAGTGGACAAAAACACAGAATTGCTTTGGAGGGTCAATGAGGTCTACTTTTAGGATAGTTGACTTCTCCACTGAGCAAATAATCTACCCAAATAAGTGAATACTCCTAATTTTAACAAGAAGAGGAAACTGGACTCTCAATCATGGCTTGAAAATTGAGATGTATTACCATCAATTGATGAGATCTGCCCTTAATTACCAGTTTTCAAACTCCACAGTCCTGGCCCTTTCTAGAGAGTTCAGCCGAAACCGTGCAATGATATAAGTGTCCTGGGAGACAGGACACCCCCAGAGTGTGGCCCATGGCACCATTGCTTTACCCATGGGGGCCGCCCCTCAATCCCACCATCTGACCTCTCAGGTTTGGCTTTAACTCTTGGGTGTGGGGATTGTCCTGGGGCTCACACTTCACACTGAAGGTTCGGTGGGAGGAAAAGAGGACCCTCAGTGTTGGATTTAGTTTGTGGAAATATTGCAGAAGCTGCTCTTCACAAAAACATCCTTTCACCATGAGATTTCACAGAAAAACAAGGCATCCAACTTTCAGTACTAAGAATAATGTATTCTGGAAAAGTATCTGGTTTGTTTTATGTGAAGGAACCAAGGAAACTGAATATTTAGCTCTCAGAAGTCCTGAACCCTGTGGGATGCATTAAAGGGATCAAGCCTGACTCCTATTCTACTGGCTTCTCTAACCAGGGCTTTCCTTGGTCTAGAATTCTCATATTTGATTTTGCTCTATTGTTTTATATCTGTTGTTGTTTAATTGCTAAGTCATGTCTGACTCTTTTATGACTTCATAGACAGTAAACCACCAGGCTCCTCTGTCCACAGGATTTCCCAGGCAAGACTACAGGAGTGGCTTGCCGTTGCCTTCTCCAGGAGATCCAATCCACATCTCCTGCATTGGCAGGTGTATTCTTTACCACTGAGCCACTAGGGAATGTATACATTCTTGTAAATTGCCTGAACTTTATTTTGAATAAATGTAGATGTACATGTCTTTCACTCCAGCACCACTGCTGGGTGATGTGTCCTCCTGAAGGTCAGAGTTTAGCTAGAAGGCAGTGAAGGGCTGGTGGGAAAAGGAACGGGTTGGCTTCCTTAGGATGCCTGGGGCGGCAGAGCATATTGTCCCCATTTCAAGGAACAATGGGAATTTCTAAAAGGTTTTGAGCAGGGAAACGACAGTTCAGACATCAGGTCAGCAATCCCAGCTCCTCCTATGGGGTAGTGGGACTCCAGGTAGCTGGTGGCGCACCCCTACTTCAGATGCACTCCAACCATCCCTTGGCCACGTGTGAAAATGCAGCTTCCGGGTCAGGGCTGCGGTGAGCCCGAGGCCTGCATTTCTGAGAAGCTTCCATATGATGTCAACCTTGCTGGCTGGGGACCAGATTTTAACAGCAAGGGCTTAGCCTGAGCCAGGAAGTGACCAGACAGAAGTGATAAATCATGGCAGTGGGAGAGGAGGGTTGGGGGAAAGGGAGTGCTCAGGAGACTACATCCTTGGTCAATGGCCCATGGTGGCCAGGCCAGGTTCTGTGCCCGGGGTCCAGGAGCCTGGCAAGTGGCCAGCTCTGCCACCCACTGTGCCCCCACCCGCTCCCCGCCAGCTCCTCTGGCACCCAGAGACACTGATGCTTGCCGAGTACCTGGCGCCTCTCCACCTGCAGCTGCAGCTCCCACAGCTGAACACCTGCCCAGCCGGGCACGCAGGCTCCAGGGAGGGTGGCACCACAGTGGCCCGGGATGCGCAGAGGGAGTCGTTGCTCCCGGAGTCTGGAGACAGGGCAGCTGGCAGAAGGAAAAGCATACGGTGTTGGCAGCAGTTTTATGAAAGGGGGTCTCCCGAGAGATGCTGTTCAGGCAGGTGTCTGGGGAGCCGGCAAGTCCTTGTGGAGAAGAGGGAGGCGAGGTGAAGGGGCAGCTGGTGGGGAGGAGGGTGCTTGATCAAAGGGGATGCTCTCGGCCCCTCCTGGAGCCCAGCACCGGGCGGAGGGGCGAGCAAGGCTGGCAAAGAAAGGCTCCAGGAATGCGTGACTCTCAAAAGGCACCCTGACCTTTTCTAAAGCAAACATCCTAACAGTAAAACTGAAATGGAATTTGCTCTTCTTTACAGGAGACAGAGAAAAGGATTGTATGTTTGAGTTTGTTTGATTTACTTTAATTTTTACTTCATTTTTTAATTAGAGGTAAATTGTTTTACAATTTTGTGTTGGTTTCTGTCATACGACAAAGTGCGTGCTCATTCACTACAGTCGTGTCTGACTCTCCACAACCCCATGGACTGTATGTAGCCCGCCAGGCTCCTCTGTCCATGGGTTTCTCCAGGCAAAAATACTGGAGTGGGTTGCCATGCCCTCCTCCAGGGTATCTTACTGACCCGGGGATTGAACCAACATCTCCTCAGTCCCCTGCATTGCAGACGATTCTTGACCACTGAGCCACCAAGGAAGCCCATACAACAAGGTGACTCAGCCATAATTATACGTATATCCCCTCCCTTTTCAGTCTGCCTTCCCTCCCCCCATCTTACTCCTAGGTCATCACACAGCCACAAAAAAGAACAATTTTGAGTCAGTTCTAGTGAGATGGATGAGCCTAGAACCTGTTCTACATTGTAAAGTAAGTTTGTTTTTTAAGAGCTGTTAAAAAGCCAAGTCTTTCTCATTTCAGTGAAGTCTCATTTAGATACTCTTTTTTTTTTCTTCCTATATTCATTTAAGCCACCAAAATCTGTGATTTTTAAAGCCATTCATTCCACACTGAGTCATCCTGAATGATCTGTGGGATTATTAGCATAAAATCTATACTCAGGTAGTGACTCATAGTGGTAGGTAATTTGTATGCCTACATGGGCATATTGTTGTCGTTTAGTTACTAAGTCGTGTCCAAGTCTTTGTGACCCCATGGACTGCAACATGTCAGGCTTCCGAGTCCTTCAGTATCTCCTGGAATTTGCCTGAGTTCATGTCCATTGAATCAGTGATGCTATCCAACCATCTTGTCCTCTGTCGCCCCCTTCTCCTCCTGCCCTCAATCTTTCCCAGCATCAGGGTCTTTTCAGATGAGTCAGTTCTTCACATCAGGTGACCAAAGTACTGGAGCTTCAGCTTTAGCATCAGTCCCTCCAATGAATATTCAGGATTGATTTCCTTTAGGATTGATTGGTTTGATCTCCTTGCAGTCCAAGGGACTCTTAAGAGTCTTCTCCAGCTCCACAATGTAGAAAGTATTAGTTCTTTGGCACTCAGCCTTCATCTTCTCCAAGTTTAATCAGGCACAGTTAATTATATTCTTATCCAGCACTATTTTCTGACACTAAAAAAAAACTGTATACATTTTTAGTCATGCATTGCTCAAACATTAAATATTTGTTAAAAATCCCATGGAAATTTCACCAGAGGTTTAATCTCATGACTACTTACTGTCCTTTTCCATAAGCCATCAGGCCAGGCTGCCCCTAGTTGAAGGAACTTCATTAATGCTGGGAGAGAAATACCTGAGATTTAGTACCACATTAATACCAATGTGTCTGTGTTACTGATTCTTTAAATCAGTGCTCCTATCTAAAGGAGAAATTCCTTCAATATCAGAAAAAGGTTTTGCTTGCTTTTTTTGAGTTAGTCGGTCAAAACACTGAGATGAATGGTGAATTTTAAGACTTAGCCAGAAGCGTATATAGTACAGTGGTGGGAAGAAGCCAGTTTGGTGATCCTGCAGAAGATGGACAAAGTTCAAAGATGAATCCAACAGAGCTGGACACAGTGTAAGTCTATTGACTTAGGTCCCAGAGAAACACCCATGTTGCTGACCTGAGCCCCACTCACCTCTTCTCCACTTCCCCACCTCAGGGAACCTCTGGGACAATTCTGTCAGGTCTTACTCAGATGTTTCTGTTAAAATTTTCAGGAGAAAGCGAAATGATTCAGCAGCCTGGGTACATGTGCACCAAAGGAAAAAAAATGTATTTGAAAATTATTGGTATGTTAAGACTCTTTTTAAAAACATTGTTGTTCAAAAATTGGCCTAATGTACTCTTACGTACTGAGAAATTAGCCCAAATTTTTAAAAAGCATGTGACTATAGCAGCACTATTTATGGTAGCCAAGACATGGAAGCAACCTGAATGTCTATTGACACAGGAAAGGATAAAAGAGATGTTACATATATATAGTGGAATATTACTGAGCCACAAAAAAGAGTGAAGTAATGCCATTTACAACAACATGGATGGAACTAGAGATTGTCACATTAAGTGAAGTTAGAAATAGAAAGATAAATACCATGTGATATCACTTATATATGTGGAATCTTAAAAAATGATACAAATGAGCTTATTTATAAAACAGAAATAGACTCACAGACATAGAAAATCAGCTTATGGTTACCAAAGGGGAAGGGGAGATATAAATTAGGAGTTTGGGATTAGCAGATACAAACTATTATATATAAGAGATAAACAACAAAGACCAACTGTGTAGCATAGGTAACTGTGTTGAATATCTTGTAATAAGCTATAAAAGAGTCTGAGAAAGAATATATATATATATATGTGTGTGTGTCACTCTACTGTATAACATAAACTAACACAATATTATATTAATTATACTTTAATTGAAAAAAAAAGCACCTGAAATAAAGATAGATCTTACATAGGCACAGAAGCCTCCTATCAGAGGTCTTAACTCTCTTGGCACTCATTTGAAAACATAGACACATATGTATGCTGATTATATTGTTGTGGTTTCTCATTACTATATGGTGTCTGACTCTTTACCACACCATGGATTGCAGCACACCAGGCTCCTCTGTCCTCCACTATCTCTCTGAGTTTGCTCCAATTCATGTTCATTGAGTCGATGATACTATCTATCTATATACTTTAATACCTTAGCATAAAAAGGATTGTTTGACAAAAAAGAAAGAAAATATTTTCCATTTTCTAAGTCAGGTTATACTTTATGATCCTGTTATAAGCAGTGATCACCTTCATCTGTAAACAAATCTGGAGATGGACAAGGAAAATGATATCACTTCCAGCCTGTGGATAAGGAGAGTCTACAGGAAATTATATGACCTTCCCAAGGTCAACTTCCAGCAAGAGGTAATGACAGGGGAGAAAGCTACTTTTCTCCCAACATGCTTCTGTGACTTCTTTGCAACTCCTGGGCTCAGAATTTCAGGAGAGACGGTAAGGATGAGTAGCGCCCGGAGCTGTTCCCTGTTTTCTAGACTTCAAAGCCAGATTCTTTCCAACAGACTCTGCTCCCCAGTCTTCTTAATGACTGTATTTCCAGAAGGGAAGGACTACCCAGCCATCCCCATCCAAAATGAATCAAGCTCTTTGCCTCGCACAGTGGAAAATATCCTAAGGTGATACTTGGAAGAAAGCTATTATCCAAAGATATCTACCTAGTCCTTCCTTCTAACAGGCATCTCTTTGCTTAACAGTTCAGTCAGTCAGTTCAGTCACTCAGCTGTGTCCGACTCTTTGCGACCCCATGAATCGCAGCACGCCAGGCCTCCCTGTCTATCACCAGCTCCTGGAGTGTACCCAAACCCATGTCCATCCAGTCGGTGATGCCATCCAGCCATCTCATCCTCTGTCGTCCCCTTCTTCTCCTGCCCCCAATCCTTCCCAGAATTAAGGTCTTTTCCAGTGAGTCAGCTCTTCACATCAGGTAGCCAAAGGACTGGAGTTTCAGCTTCAACATCAGTCCTTCCAAATGAACACCAAGGACTGATTTCCTTTAGGATGGACTGGTCTTCTTGCAGTCCAAAGGACTCTCAAGAGTCTTCTCAACACCACAGTTCAAAAGCATCATTTCTTCAGTGCTCAGCTTTCTTCACTGTCCAACTCTCATATCCATACATTACTACTGGAAAAACCATAGCCTTGACTAGACGGACCTTTGTTGGCAAAGTAATGTCACTGCTTTTTAACATGCTATCTAGGTTGGTCATAATTTTCCTTCCAAGGAGTAAGTGTCTTTTAATTTCATGGCTGCAATCACCATCTGCAGTGATTTTGGAGCCCAAAAAATAAAGTCTGACATTGTTTCCACTGGTTCCCCATCTATTTCCCATGAAGTGATGGGACCAGATGCCATGATCTTAGTTTTCTGAATGTCGAGCTTTAAGCCAATTTTTTCACTCTCCTCTTTCACTTCCATCAAGAGACTCTTTAGTTCCTCTTCACTTTCTGCCATAAGGGTGGTGTCATCTGCATATCTGAGGTTATTGATATATCTCCCAGCAATCTTGATTCCAGCTTGTGCTTCTTCCAGCCCAGCATTTCTCATGATGTACTCTGCATATAAGTTAAATAAGCAGGGTGACAATATACAGCCTTGACGTACTCCTTTTCCTATTTGGAACAAGTCTGTTTTTCCATGTCCAGTTCTAACTGCTGCTTCCTGACCTGCATACAGGTTTCTCAAGGGGCAGGTCAGATGGTCTGGTATTCTCATCTCTTTCAGAATTTTTCACAGTTTATTGTGATCCACACAGTCAAAGGTTTTGGCATAGTCAATAAAGCAGAAATAGATGTTTTTCTGGAACTCTCCTGCTTTTTTGATGATCCAGCGGATGTCGGCAATGTGATCTCTGGTTCCTCTGCCTTTTCTAAAACCAGTTTGAACATCTGGAAGTTCACAGTTCACGTACTGCTAAAGCCTGACTTGGAGAATTTTGAGCATTACTTTACTAGTGTGTGAGATAAGTGCAATTGTGCGGTAGTTTGAGCATTCTTTGGTATTGCTTTTCTTTGGGATTGGAATGAAAACTGACCTTTTCCAGTCCTGTGACCACTGCTGAGCTTTCCAAATTTGCTGGCATATTGAGTGCAGCACCTTCCCAGCATCATCTTTCAGGATTTGAAATAGCTCAACTGGAATTCCATCACCTCCACTAGCTTTGTCCATAGTGATGCTTTCTAAGGCCCACTTGACTTCACATTCCAGGATGTCTGGCCGTAGGTGAGTGATCACACTATTGTGATTATCTGGGTTGTGAAGATCTTTTCTGTATAGTTCTTCTGTGTATTCTTCCACCTCTTCTTAATATCTTCTGCTTCTGTTACGTCCATACCATCTCTGTCCTTTATCGAACCCATCTTTGCATGAAATGTTCCCGTGGTTCCTCTAATTTTCTTGAAGAGATCTCTAGTCTTTCCCATTCTGTTGTTTTCCTCTATTTCTTTGCATTGATTGCTGAGGAAGGCTTTTTTATCTCTCCTTGCTATTCTTTGGAACTCTGCATTCAGATGGGGGTATCTTTCCTTTTCTCCTTTGCTTTTCACTTCTCTTCTTTTCACAGCTATTTGTAAGGCCTCCTCAGACAGCCATTTTGCCTTTTTCGCATTTCTTTTTCTTAGGAATGGTCTTGATCCCTGCCTCCTGTACAATGTCAAGAACCTCCGTCCATAGTTCTTCAGGCACTCTGTCTATCAGATTTAATCCTTTGAACCTATTTGTCACTTTCACTGTGTGATTGTAAAGGATTTGATTTAGGTCATACCCGAATGGTCTAGTGGTTTTTCCTACTTTCTTTAATTTAAGCCTGAATTTGGCAATAAGGAGTTCATGATCTGAGCCACACCCAGCTCCTGGTCTTGTTTTTGCTGACTGTATAGAACTTCTCCACCTTTGGCTGCAAAGAATGTAATTGCTCTGATTTCTGTATTGACCATCTGGTGATGTCCATGTGTAGAGTCTTCTCTTGTGTTGTTGGAAGAGGCTGTTTGCTATGACCAGTGCGTTCTCTTGGCAAACCTCTGTTAGCCTTTGCCCTGCTTCATTCTGTACTCTAAGGCCAAATTTGCCTGTTACTCTAAGTATTTCTTTTCCATGGACAGGGAGGCCCGGCGTGCTGGGATTCATGGGGTCGCAAAGAGTCAGACACGACTGAGCGACTGAACTGAACTGAACTGAAGTATTTCTTGACTTCCTACTTTTGCCTTCCAGTCTCCTGTAATGAAAAGAACATCTTTTTTGGGTGTTAATTATAGAAGGTCTTGTTGGTCTTCATAGAACCATTCAGCTTCAGCTTCTTCAGCATTGCTGGTCAGGGCATAGACTTGGATTACTGTGATGTTGAATGGTTTGCCTTGGAACAAATAGAGATCATTCTGTTGTCTTGAGATTGCAGACAAATACTGCATTTCAGACTCTTCTGTTGACTGTGATGGCTACTCCATTTCTTCTGAGGGATTCTTGCCTAGTAGTAGATATGACAGTCATCTGAGTTAAATTAACCCATTCCAATTCATTTTAATTCACTAGTCCCTAAAATGTTGATGTTCACTCTTGCCATCTCCTATTTGACCACTTCCAATTTGCCTCAATTTATGGACCTAATATTCCAGGTTCTTATGTAATATTGCTGTTTACATCATCGGACTTTACTTCCATCACCAGTCATATCCACAACTGGGTTTTGTTTTTGCTTTGGCTCCGTCTCTTCATTCATTCTGGGGTTATTTCTCCACTCTTCTCCAATAGCATATTGCACACCTATAGGGTGTGCAATGGGGAGTTCATCTTTCAGTGTCCTATCTTTTTGCCTTTTCATGCTGTTCATGGGGTTCTCAAGGCAAGAATACTGAAGTGGTTTGCCATTCCTTTCTCCAGTGGACCACATTTTGTCAGAACTCTCCACCATGACCCGTCATGGTGGATGGCCCTACATGGCATGGCTCATAGTTTCATTGAGTTAGACAAGGCTGTGGTCCATGTGATCAGATTGGTTAATTTTCTGTGATTGAGGGTTTCAGTCTGTCTGCCCTCTGAAGGAGATGGATAAGAGAGGCTTATGGTGCTTAATAAATAGTTATTAAATATATAAATATGTGAATGAATAAAAAATATTGATACTCACTAACAGAAGATATTGAGATATAAAATGACCTGAAATGATATTTTTTGTAATGAAGTGAAAGTGAAAGTCACTCAGTCTTGTCCGACTCTTTGCTACCCCATGGACCAAACAGTTCCTGAAATTTTCCAGGCCAGAATACTGGAGTGGGCAGACTTTCCCTTCTCCAGGGGGATCTTCCCAACCCAGGGGTCAAACCCAGGTGTCTCCCATTGCAGGTAGGTTCTTTACCAGCTCAGTAACAAGAGAAGTCCAGTTTTTGTAATAAATAAGATAAATTTCTCTTTTTACTTGTTTAATGCAGAATATGTTTCCATAGCCAAAATAACCCAGACTCTTGAACAAATACCAACAACTTTGATCAGAGTCACTTCAGCAAGAACTGCATGCTTACGCTCAGCCATGTCCGACTCTTTTGCAACCCCATTGACTGTAGCCCACCAGGCTCCTCTGTCCATGGGATTTCCCAGGCAAGAATACTGGAGTGGGTTGCCATTTCCTTCTCCAGGGGATCTTCCCGACCCAGGGATCAAGCCAGAGTCTCCTACGTTGGCATGCAGATTCTTTATCACTGAGCCACCAGGGAGCTCTACACAGGGTAAGCACATCAATTAAGTAAATGGAGATTCTAAGCCATAAAATCAAAAATTCGGATTCAAAATTGTGTGTGCTACATACTCTGTGTGTGGTGTGTATGGAAATGTGCTTCTCATGCCCAGAGAAGCAGTGTCACCTCTAAACACTGCAGAACACACAGCAGTGAAATTCGCCATCAGGAGTTCCAATCAGTTACTAAAGAATATCGTTGTAAAGGGAATTCATAGTCTGCTTCTCACTTAAACAGGCAACCTGGAAACCATACACCGTCATTGGATTTAAGGCAGATCACCTCTGTGTGTGTTTGGGGTTGGGGTGGAGGGATGCTTGCCTGATTCTCATATTTCACTTCTGGTAAATATGACCAAATTTAGACTCGATTTATGTTTGTGGAGTGGGGGTTTTTATGTCGATCATGTATTTGGTCTTGAATGTGTCGTATAGAACGACTAACCATTTTTGTACAAGATGTAATAGGATTCTGTCACATGGCTGTAATTAGCATTAACACAATAAACAAGCTACAGCTGAGGTGGCTGGGCAAGTAAATGCATGACCAGGAAATACTATAAATATCTTTCCTTTTATGCCACAGATCCTATTCTTCACTGCCAGGACCAAAAATATACACAGCAGTATCTCACTCCTGTTGCCACGTATTCGACCCAAATACCATTAACTATCCCCTTGCTCTCTGTTTGTAAGAAGGTAAACAGAGACCCGACACCAGTATAGACATAACATAGCTAAGACCTGGGAAAAATACCAAAGACACAGGATAAATCATGTCATTGCTCCAAGAAACGGACTGAGGGAAGTGAAGGCAAAGACACAGAGCTCTTTCAAAAACTGTGGGATTACTGCTATCAGCTCTGTAAGTTAAGATTTCCAGCCTGAATCAGATGAGTGGTTTCCGCGCTTGCTGGCTCCTTACGACACAGCGTGGGGAGGGTGGGTGGACATTAGGACCCCATATTCACCGGATTTATTTCTCCCCTGTGCTGTGAGATGTATTCTAATGTTCCACTTTCCAAGCTCAAGAAATTCCCTCCAATTGTATAATGACCTGTAATACATGAAGTTGTGTAGATCTTTACAATTTGCAAGGGTCCCTGGGAGTCTTGTTTCATGAAACAGGAAGAAATCTGCCTAGAAAAGTCATCCCTGGAAACTGAAGTTTCTGTAGGAAAACTGTTGGAAAAACACACGAGTTAACAGAATAAAAGGATGTGTCTGAATAAGGTGTTCTTTGGGCCACCCCCTGTGGATTCACGCAAGAGGGGGAAAACCGAAGAACTGAGAGAATGAATTTGCTAACATGTTGATAAGATATTGACAACACCAAGCTGCATGGACAGGGAAATAACAGACAAGTTCAAGGTGAAGAACATCATGGGAAAGAACACAAGGGGCTGTGGCCTGGACCTTGAGCAGGGTCACCCGGTGAATCAGAAACAGAACAATGATCTGGAGAAGGGGGTTCATGTTGTTCTTGGTTTTTCTTTCTCTGGCCGCCCTCTCAAAGCCACTGTGACCTCTGGACTTCCCTCCTCAGCTGTCCATTTGTCATTTCTAAGGGAGCATGTGGAACCCCGCTCTGTGGGCGCCTTGCTAACTGCTTGAAGGGGGCTTGTGGCCAATGGGAAAGCCTTCTCCTTCAGCCACGGTATTGCTTTTGTTATTCCACCTGGAACACACAGCATGATGGTGACATCTTTCAGCTAAAATCTGCAGCAATATCCTTATATTTGTCAGCATTTCCCGTCTACAAAGTACACCTGGGAAACTGGGTAGAAGAAGGTCCCTGTTCAGTAGTGTCTTATCTTCCGGCCAAACCTGGGTGTGGTCATGAGACCTCTGCCCTCATAGAATCACTGTCCCCTGGAGACTGGGGTGTAAATGTGATCGATGTGGTCATGAAGGTGTGTCCGAGGAGCTCCAGGGCTGGCAACGATGAGGGATCCACTCACCCTGGCTCACCCGGCACTCTGTACCTCGCTGATGCTTCCTTCCTGCCGTCCTCAGAGGGGAGAACGGGAATCATCACCTTTACAACAGTTTACGGTTCCAAACAGACTTGAGTGAATTACTAGAAACTCAGTAAAGGGGGAATGTCTTTCAATGGAACACGTAAGAGAAGTGAGCTCTGTGTTTTTTCTGCTCCTTTTCTCTCTTAGTTTCCTGGTTGCTACTGTTGTTTAGTCACTAAGTCATATCGGGCTCTTTGTGACCCCAAGGGCTGTAGCCCACCAGGCTCCTCTTATCCATGGGATTCTCCAGGCAAGAATACTGGAGTGGGTTGCCATTTCCTTCTCCAGGGGAATCTTCCCAAACCAAGGGTCAAATCTGCATCCCCTGTGTCTTCTGTGTTAGCATGTGGATTCTTTACCATTGAGCCACCGGGGAAGCCAAGTTTCCTGGGGTTGCCCTAAGAAAACACCCCACACATGGAGTGGCTGGAAGCCATGGACCTGTGTGGATATCCAGTTCCAGAGGCCTGAAGTCTGAGATCCGAAATCAAGGTGTGTGCAGGGTGGATTTCTTCTGAAAGTCAAGATTGGTGTTTTGTTCCAACATCTCTCTTTGGGTTGGGAATGGTGCTCTTCTCCGTGTGTCTTCACCTTATCTTCCCCCATCTGTATCTGTCTTCAAGCTCCCCCATTTCTCTACAAGCACCAGTCCTACTGGGTTGTTGTTGCTGTTCAGTCATTCATGTTCATGTCTGTTCATGTCTGACTCTTTGCCACCCGTGGACTGTAGCACGCCAGGCTTCCCTGTCCTTCACTATATCCTGGAGTTTGCTCAAACTCATGTCCTTTGAGTTGGTGATGCAATCCAAATGTCTCATCCTCTGTTGCCCCCTTTTTCCCTGCCCTCAATCTTTCCCAGCATCAGGGTCTTTTCCAGTAGGTCAGCCCTTTCCATCAACTGGCCAAAGTATTAGAGCTTCAGCAGCAGTCCTTCTGATGAATATTCAGGGTTGATTTCCTTTAAGATTGACTGGTTTGATCTCTTGCAGTCCAAGGGACTCTCAAGAGTCTTCTCCAATACCATAGTCCAAAAACATCAATTCTTTGGTGCTCAGCCTTCTTTATGGCCCAACTCTCGTATCCATACATGACTACTGGAAAAACCATAGCTTTGACTCTGTGGACCTTTGTTGCAAAGTGATGTCTCTGCTTTTTAATATGCTGTCTAGATTTGTCATAGATTTCCTTTCAAAGATCAAGCATCCTTTAATTTCATGGCTGCAGTCACTGTCCACAGCTGGGGCCTATCCTAATGGCCGCATTTTAATTTGATCAAATGCAAATACCCTTTCTCCAGGTACAGTCACACTCTGAGGTCCTGAGGGTTAGGACTTCAGTATATGAGTTTGGGGACCACAACTGATCTCCTAACAGTCAATTCTCTAGCCATTAAAAATGTCATTAAAAATTTCACATGTGAAGTACATTCACTCCATCCCAACACCCCTCTCCCACCAAATCTTTGTCCATTGCTACATTAACTCTAAGCCCCAAATCTCTACTAAGTGTCACATAAATTGCTGACTCAATGGACATGACTTTGAGCAAACTCTTGGAGATGGTGAAGGACAGGGAAGCCTGGTGTGCTGCAGTCCATGAGATCTCAAAGAGTCAGACATGACTTAGCAACTGAACAACAACAACAAATCAGGTATGAAGGAGATTGTATTTATGATTCATCCTGTTGCAAATCCTTTTCCAGCTATGAACCTGGGAAACCAGACAAGTGATCTGCTTAGCAAACACAGAGATGGAATGGGCATGGAGTATACATCCTCATTCCAAAAAAGAAGAAGCCAGAAGGAAAATAGGGATAACAGGCCCCACTTAGCCAAAAGTCCAGCATGCACAGTCCCATTCAATTCTAAGGTTTGAGAAGGATCCTCTTTGCCCTGATGATTTGTTCTCAGCCTACCCGGCAGGGCCATCATCTTACTTTTGCCATCCTTTGGGGACTGTGTCTGGGAGCAGAGGCTGGTGAGCATCATGCCTGACACTCCCAGCTTGGGAGGGAATTCAGGAGGAACCAAGGCCATAGCTACTTGGGGTCTCCCAGTGCCTGGCTGGCTTCCCAGGTGGCACTAGTGGTAAAGAACCTGCCTGCCAATACAGGAGACATGAGAGGCACAGGTTCAATCCCTGACTCAGGAAGACCCCCTGGAGAAGGGCAAGGCAACCCACTCCAATATTCTTGCCTGGAGAATCCCAAGGAAAGAGGAGCCTGGTGGGCTCTAGTCCATAGGGTCACAAAGAGTCGGACACAACTGAAACAACTTAATACAACATACCCAGTGTCTGGCGGGGGTGGGGTGGGGTGGGGCGGTGAGCCCTCTGGATGCGTCTTTGAGTCAGAGGAGGTGAAAGGAGGAGGATGGCTGGGGCTTCCTTGAAAGGACCGGCTCAGAGAGGGCTGTGCTCATGGTTGAGAGTGATGGAGCTTTCTCAGTGGAGAACAGTGGAGAAGGGATGCCAGAGATTTGGGGAAGGCATCCCACAACAGAGAATGCTGCCAGGCTGCCAGGAAGAGGATGTGGTCTCTGCAAAGGGTCCTGAGGACCAGACCCTGGAGCAGGTGGAAGAAGCATTACCCAGATTGAAGGAGAGGTATCCAAGTGTTAGCCCTGGGTATTGGTAGGTGACTTTGATCTCTTTATCTGCTTTCCTATAATTCCACATTCCTACACCTTGAAGATATGGTGTATTTGCTTCCAGACCATCAGAATAAAGCAAGTATTGCAAAGTCACACACATTTGGGGGCTTCCCTGGTGGCTCAGATGGTAAAGAATCTGCCTGCAGTGTGGGAGACTTGGGTTCAGTCCGTGGGTCAGGAAGATCCCCTGGAGAAGGAATTGGAAACCCACTCCAATATTCTTGCCTGGAGAATTTCATGGACAGAGGAGCCTGGCGGGCTACAGTCCGTGGGGTCACAAAGAGTTGGATGTGACTGAGCGACTTAACACCTTCACTTCACTTTCAGGGCATACAACAGTTATCTTTATAGGTTACTGCAGAATATTATGTAGAGTTCCCTGTGCTATACAGTAGGTCCTTGTGGATTATCTATTCTGTGTATAGTAGTGAAACACCTTCACTTCACTTTCAGGGCATACAATAGCTATCTTTATAGGTTATTGCAGAATATTGTGTAGAGTTCGCTGTGCCATATGGTAGGTCCTTGTGGATTATCTATTCTGTATATAGTAGTATGTGTTAATCCTAAACTGCTAATTTCTCCTCTGCCTCACATCTCCCCTTTGGTAATCTACATGGAATTAATCTGAAAAAGAGGGCTTGCCTGCTGGCTCAATGGTAAAGAATCTGCCTGCCAATGTAGGAGACACAGGTTCAACCCCTGGGCTGGGAAGATCCTATATGCTGCGCAGCCGCTAAGCCAGTGTACCACAGCTCTGGAGGAACGCGCTCGAAGCCCAGGAGCTGCAAATGCTGAGCCTGTGTGCTGTGACTACCGAAGCCTGCACACCCTGGAGCCCATGCTCTGCAACAAGAGAAGCCACCGCAATGAGAAGCCTGAGCAGCACAACTGGAGAGTTGCCCCTGCTCGCTGAAAGTAGAGAAAATCCCATGCAGCAATGAAGACCCGGCACTGCCAAAGATAAATAAACTGTAAAGAAAAGAATCTGAAAAAGAATGAATATATGTATATGCATAACTGAAAGGCTTTGCTGTGTACTTGAAACTAACACAACATTATACACCCACTATAAACCAATTTTTTAAAAATTAGATTAAAAATTTTTTTTAAAATTACCCATTTTTCATTCCTATGTTTTTCCCTTTATATGAGTACCTATATGCAAGTGTACATGTATACATAAATGTATTTATTTATATTGATACTTTTCCATGTCAATAAATACACATCTATATTGTCTTTATCGGTTGTATAGTATCTCCATGATATGTATATACCATAGCTTTTTTAAAAACAAAATCAAGTAATAATTGATTTTAAAAGCTGTGTTTACACTATACTGTAGTCTATTAAATGTGCAATAACATTATGTCTAAAAAAAAGTACTGTTCATTGTTCAGTCGCTCACTCATGTCTGACTCTTTTCCACCCCAAGGACTGCAGCACCCCAGGCTTCCTTGTCTATCACCAACTCCTGGAGCTTGCTCAAACTCATGTCCATTGACTTGGTGATGTCATCCAATCATCCCATCCTCTGTCGTCCCCTTCTGCTCCCACCTTCAATTTTTCCCAGCATCAGGGTCTTTTCCAGTAAGTCAACTTCTTGCACCAGGTGGCCAAAGTATTGGAACTTCAGCTTCAGCATCAGTCCTTCCAATGAATATTCAGGATTGATTCCCTTTAGGATTGACTGGTTTGATCTCCTTGCAGTTCAAGGGACTCAAGAGTCTTCTCTAGCACCACAGTTCAAAAGCATCAATTCTTCGATGTTCAGTCTTCTTTATGTGCAGACCTTAATGTAAAAATAATGCTGCTGGGAAAATGGCACTGATAGATGAGCTCCATGAAGGATTGCTACAAACCTTCAGTTTGTGAAAAACACAGTTCATCTGTGAGCTGCAATAAAACAAGGATAGGCCAGTGTGCATTACCTTTAAATGGAAGAAGGAAAAACAATAAACACCATAAAGTACTGGAGTCACAATGAAGTGAGCATATTTAAAATACAATGAGTCTGCAAGTATCAGAAACATGATTTAAGAGAATAAAACCCAAGTAATGTCCCCTGGTTTATGATTTATGTGAGAATGATGAGCTTAGTCATGTATAAACTATTAAGTGGTAAGAAGCAGGCAGGAAGTCATCAGGTCTGACTTGTCCGGTGCATGAGGAACCAATATCCAGGGTGGTGCCCACTGGCCTGGAGGTCACACAGGTCATCACTGCCAGCGATGGAGAGGCAGCTCCCCCTGACCCGGGATGCAGCTCCCCTGCTCAGCCTCTGCAGGTATCTCTCCAGGGGAAGGGGACACACAGGTCCTCTCACTGCCCATCCTCTACCACCCCTGCCAGGAGACGCCCTCTATTCCACTTCTGCAGCGGACGGCTCCAGTGATGAGGAGCACAGGCAGGTGGGCTCCTGAATGCACTTTCCAAGGAGAGGGACTAAAGCCATCCCCTCCACTCCAGCTGTCTCACTCCACTTCTTGTCTGTGCTATGATTCTTGAGAATTTGTACTGCCTGCAGCTCTGCCTATACCATCTGTGTGTGTTAGTCACTCAGTGGTGTCTGACTCTCTGCGACCCCATGAATTGTAGCCCACCAGGCTCCTCTGTCCATATAATTTTCCAGGCAAGAATACTGGAGTGGGGTTGCCATTCCTTTCTCCAGGGGATCTTCCTGATCCAGGGATCGAACCCACGTCTCCTGCCACTGCAGGCAGATTCTTTATCATCTGAGCACCAGGGAAGCCTGCCTATACCATGGAGATCACACCAATACTATGAACGTTTCAAGGCCCAAGGAAAGAATCTCAGCTATAGCAAAGGAAAAAAGATGTGACAGAAAAGGAGAGAGAGAGACTGTGAGAAAGACAGAAAGCATGCACCAGGGCCTGGAGAGACAGTGAGACCAAGAGAGCAATCTATCCAGCAAGGGCCAGAAAAGAAAACAGCCGTAGACGCCGGAGTTCAGGAGTCAATTAAAGAAAGATTTAGCTGATTACGGGGCTCATGGAGGGAGGGAGACGCCGCGCAGGTCACAGCTAAGTTGCACAGTCAGAGAGAGTCACGCTGGACTTCACCTCATCACATCCAGACTGGAGAATAGAGGTGTGGCATCAGACACAACTGATGATCTCGCCTTCCCGGTCAGCCCCTGCAGGCATCTCCCTCCGCAGCTGCACCGGCTGCATCCTGGAAACGGACAGGATGCTCACCTGCAAGACAGCCACTGGCTCTGTCCCTTCCCCTGGGGAGACATCACCAAAAGTAATGACACAGCGTAGCTCTGGACACGGATGTTTTCTCTAAGACAAGATTAAGGCATATCACCCAAGGCAGTAACCATGTGTGAAGAACTCAGATTGGAGGAATTTTAAAACTGTCCTTTCAAAATTGTCCATCCATTGTATTTTTTTTACACTTTATTTTACACTCATAAACATGCACACATATAACCATATACATCATCTTCCTGAGGGTGTAAGACAAGGAAGCTGATACAAAAGGGAGTGAAGTCAGTCTTGGAGAGTAGCGGAAGGCAGACAGTGGTCCTTTCTCCTCTCCTTTCAGACCCAACTCCAGGCAGGCACTCAGGCGTGTATGCAGCCCTTCTATCTCTCTCTTTTGTTCAGACCATAAAGGATCAGCATAATGTGCAGGAGCCATCTTCCTGCCCCCTCCCCACCTCTGTTTCCCTTCGTGGAGCTATGCATGTCTGCAGCTGGAGAAGGCCCGCCCCTGAGAGCAGTCCCTGTAATAGGGCAGCTCTGCTGACACTAAAAACACGTGCTTTTAGGAAACAGTTTTTCACCTTCTTTATAAAATCCCTGGGGTACCCAGTTGAATGCCTTTTCCAGAGCAGGTTCTCGAAAAAGAAAGAAAAACAGTTGGATTAATATACTTTAAATGAAAATAAAGTTTGTTTAAATTGCCAAAGAAATCAAGTTCTAGAAAATGCCTGGTTAATAGGACCCGTGTGAACATGTGAAAATGCTTTATCTGGAACCACAAGCATCCCTCCCCTAGTTAGCTTTACTTGAATTTGTGCAGAGTGTGGGTGTGCCAAGTTGCAGTGTAAAAAGTATTTTGTACAGCAGGTCCTCGTCCAGATGCGTCTGGAAGCCACTGCCCTGTGCTAACTACCCTAGCACTTCTCTGGGATCACGTTAACTGTGAAACAGATGAAGCTGGAAAGGCAGAAGGAGAAGACACTCACGTGCCTTAGTCAAATCGCAGAGGGGAGGGGACTTCGCTCAAGGGTGAAGGGCGTCCTGCACAGGAAGTTGGGAAAGTCCTGTTTTCAAGTTTTGTGCCAGAAGGAACAGCCCGGCTGCAGTGCGGGAACAGGGGACCTGGGGGTTTGGAGGCTGTGATCAAGTTCCACCCGAATATGGAGGAGAACCTACACGTGCACAATGATGGGAGAAATGCGCACGATGGAATGGATTCAGAAGAGATTTAGAGTGAAAACTGAGCTTACTGGTGTACATGAACACGTATGAAAACTCATCCACTCAGTGGACATTTACAGAATAACATGCCAGGAACTCTTTCAGACATTGGAGCATAAAATATTAGAATAATAACCATAATAACACTACAGGCATCTCAAAAAGCACAGGCTCTCTTCTAGACTCTTGTGTTTGACCATCACAACACTTCTGTAAGGTGGCTACTATTATCCCACTTTACAAATGAGGAAACTGAAGCCCCGGAGGGGTGAAGTAACTTAGTTAAAAAACACTCTCAAGTGAATGAGAAGACGAGCCACAGACTTGAGGGAAATGTCTGCAAAAGACCCATGTGACAAACGATTGCTGTCCAAGACATACAAAGCACTCTTAAAACTCAACAATAAGAAAATGAACAACCTGATTCAAAAATGAGCATGAGACCTGAATGGACACCTCATCAGAGAAGACATCCTGATGTCAATTAAGCATATGAAAAATTGCTCCATATTATATATCATCAGTTCAGTCAGTCGTGTCTGATTCCTTGTGACCCCATAGAATGCAGCACGTCAGGCTTCCCTATCCATCACCTACTCCCAGAGTTTGCTCAAACTCATGTCCATCAAGTCAGTGATGCCATTCAACCATCTCATCCTCTGTCGCCCCCTTCTCCTCCTGCCCCCAATCCCTCCCAGCCTCAGGGTCTTTTCCAATGAGTCAGCTCTAAGCGTCAGGTGGCCAAAGTATTGTAGTTTCAACATCAGCAACAGTCCTTCCAAAGAACACCCAGGATTGATTTCCTTTAGGATTGACTGGTTTGATCTCCTTGCAGTCCAAGGGATTCTCAAGAGTCTTCTCCAACATCACACTTCAAAAGCATCAGTTCTTTGGCGCTCAGCTTTCTTTATGGTCCAATTCTCACATCCATACAGGACTGTTGAAAAAACCATAGCTTTGACCAGATGGACCTTTGTTGGCAAAGTAATGTCTCTGCTTTTTAATACGCTATTTAGGTTAGTCATAGTTTTTCTTCCAAGGAGCAAGCATCTTTTAATTTCATGGCTGCAGTCATCATCTTCAGTGATTTAGGAGCTCAAGAAAATAATGTCTGTTACTGTTTCCATTGTTTCCCCATCTATTTGACGTGAAGTGATTGGACCAGATGTCATCAGGTAAACGCAAATTAAAACAACAGCAAGATACAACCACACACCTGTGAGATCGGTTAAAATTCAAAACACTGACAACATCAAATGCTGGTGAGGATGTGGAGAAACAGCAACTCTCATTCATGGCTCATGGGAGTGCAAAATGGTAGCCGTTTTAAATATATTCTTACTATTTGATCCAGCAATCATGACCATTGGCCCTTACTCAAAAGAATCAAAGACTTATGTCCACACAAACCTCTCTGTAAACTTTTGTGTGCAAGCTTGCTAAGTTGCTTCATTTGTGTCTGACTCTCTGCAACCCTATGGGCTGTGGCCTGCCAGGCTCCTCTGTCCATGGAATTCTTCAGGCAAGAATATTGCTATCCTCTGGGAGATCTTCCCCACCCAGGGACTGAACATGCATCTCCTTCATCTCTTGCATTGCAGACAGATTCTTTCCCACTGAGCTACCAGGGAAGCCCCTATGAATTTTTATATCAGTTTTAGTCATAATAACCAAAACTTGAAAGCAACCAAGATAACCTTAAGGAAGTGAATGGATAAATACACTGTGGTACATCCATACAATGAAATACTAGTCACCAAGAAAAAAGAATAAGCTGTCAAGTCATGAAAAGACACGGAGGAACTTTATATGCCTGTCCCTGAGTGAAAGAATCCATTCTGAAATGGAAATGGTTACATACCATATGATTCCAACTATAACATATTCTGGAAAACAAAAACTATGAAGAGAGTAAAAAGACAGCAGTTGCTGGAGGCTGGAGGGAGGAGAATGAGAAAGGTTTTCACAGTGAAAAGTCTGCAAGATACTGTAATATGGATACATGTCATTATCTCTTTGTTAAAACCTAAGAAGTATGACTCCAAGAGCAAACTCTAATGTAAACTATGTATTTTGGGTGATTGTAGTGTGTTAGGGCAGGTCCATCACTTTAACTATCTGGTGGGGGATGTCCATAGTAGGGGAGGCTGTGCATGTGTGTGGACACAGAATATTGGGGAATCCTTTGTACTTTCCACTCCATTTTGCTGTAAAGCTAAAACTGCTCTCAAAAAAAGTCTGTTTTTTTAAAAATAATACACAGCTCCTATGATGAATAAAAAAGACATTAATTTCAAAAGCAGTTTATAGAATTCTTCTGCTACTATTAAATAAAACTCAGGGAACTACATGATGAGATCCATCAGTTTAAGAAAAGATGCTGGAACCAGAATGTTCCATCCAAGACAGAATATTCTGAGCATTAGCTCTCAAAAAGTCAGTGTTTTTTAAACTCCAAAAGCACAGCCCTAATAGATGAATTTAGTGGGTTTTAGCTAACACTGTTTAAAGAAATAGCCCGAACTGTACCTACTAAGGAGAGAGAATGATTTGACATCAATATTTGATATTGACACCTTGGTTTCTATAGGGTGTGTACTGGCCACGATGTAAAATCGAGTTTTGTAAGTTTCAGAGCCCCTGTCCTATGCCAACCTGGCCGGGACTGCTCCTGCTTTAATGGAGCGTACTCTCTGGCTGGGTGATTCAGAGAATAAATAAGTGAGAATGCAAGAAAATTTTAACTTTAGAGGTGTGATGGGCCAAGCAGGGTATTGACAAGTTCTTGGCAGCCTGTTTCCTGGGGGAGGGGCACTGCACCTGAGGTCTGAATGCAGTGAATGCTCCACATGCAGACATCTGGTGATGGGAAAGTTTCAGGTGGGTAGGACAATGCCAAGGCAAAGCGTCATGAGAAGAATGAGGTGATTTGGAGAGGGAGGCAGGAGTCTGATCATGCTGACTTGTGGAATTCTTATGAGACAGAAATCGTCACCTTATAAAGATCTCAGTGTTTAAGTAAGTGTATTGAGTAATGATTCTGAGATGGTGTCCACATTCTATTTTAGTGAATGTGTATGTCCTGGTAACCAACATTCCACTAGGGGCTTCCTTTGTGGCTCAGATGGTAAAAAATCTGCCTGCAATGCAGAAGACCTGGGTTAGATCCCTCGGTCGGGAAGTTCTCCTGGAGAAGGGAATGGCTACCTACTCCAGTATTCTTGCCTGGAGAATTCCATGGACAGAGGAGTCTGTTGGGCTATTGTCCATAGGGTCACAAAGAGTCGGACACGACTGAGCGACTAAACATGATGTTGTGGTAAGTTTCACCAAGGTAGGGAATATATGAAAAGCAGTAGTGAAGAGCAGTGTGTGTGTGTGTGTTTGTGTGTGTGTGTGTGTGTGTGCGCATGTGTGTGCATGTGCCTGGAAATTAGGGTGAGTTCAATTTATACCCAGCTTCCCAGGTGGCACTAGTGGTAAAGAACCCGCCTGCCAATGCAGGAGACATAAGAGATGTGGTTTTGATCCCTGGGTTGGTAAGATTCCCCTGGAGGAGGAAATGGCAACCCACTCCAGTACCCTTGCCTGGAGAATCCCATGGACAGAGGAGCCTGGAGGGTTACGGTCCATGGGGTTGCACAGAGTCGGACACGGCTGAGTGCCTTAGTGCACTCACACACACCATGGCTGAGGGACACACAAAAGGGAGGCCCCGTAAATGGAAGATATTCAGTTCCAAACTCAGGATTTAGGTCTGATGGAGATGAATCAGAAGAGCCAAGGACTCACCTTAGGAGAGCAGGACCTCCAGGCCGAAAAGGGAAGAGCCGTTCTGCACAGCATGCTGTCAGTGATGGAGACAGGCATGCAGTGGAATACGTCTAAAAATGGCATGTTCCTTTCAGTGAATCGGGTATTCATGCAGTGATATTTTTAGTGTGTTATTTACTTAGCAAAATGTTTCTTCTTCAAAGGAAAGAGGAATATGTCATATTCGTCCTAATTGCATTTTTGTTGAGAGATTCTGTAGCATACCTTACCCTCTTATACAACAGTTCTTATACATTTTTCAATAAAGATCCAATAACCACAGAAAATAGTCATTTATAGCTCTGATGATCAAAAATAAATCTTAAGTCTCTGAACATTAAGTATATACCCAGCAATGTTTATTCTTAGAAAGATTGCATCCCTCACTTCTAAACAAGTGCATACATAGGTGGATGTACAAACAAATAGGACACGCATATTCACTATTAAAAGAGAACGCAGATGAATCTGATCCTGAGGTAAATTCAGTGGTTTAAAAAAATAGCAGACAGATTTCCGTTTTACCAAATTAGACTTCCAAGAGGTGTTATCATTAGAGAAGGCCACAGTTTTCGTTAGCCTGAAATTCTTCTAAATACTTGAGTACTGCTGGTGTTGCAGACCTCCATTTTTCATGAGTAAATACTCTTCCTGTGAGAAATGTGCAGGTCTCAAACATGTTCCCATTTATTTTTTTAAATGATATACTTATTTAAGAAACAAACAGAAAGCATAAAGAGGTTATTTAATTTTCTTTTCTTTTCCTCGATCCTAGTCCTCAGTAAATTAGCTAACACTGAATGTGCAGGGTGGATCCATGTTACAAAACAGCAATCTAGTTAATCCCCCTGAAAACTGTCTTGCCTTGCCTATGGCAGGAAGGGCGAAATTGGCTCTTCCACATTCCTGTGCGCACCAGCAACGCCCCCCTCCCCATGTCTGTTTACTGAAAGACTCCTGGAATCACAGGGCTTTCTCTCACCCACTCATCTCTACTTACCATTCCCAGTCCTCTTTGCCTAATAACCAACCCCCTTCCTCCAGCTTTATCTTCCCCCAAAATGGCCATCTTTGCACAGAAATTACACTTCTTATTTGAAAGAGTACATTTTACATTTCCTCTAAGATCACCACACTGTAAGAATAAATCCTATTATTTTACAGCCCTCACATAATTCTCATTCTAAAAGTAAACTTAATTTTTTTTAAAAATTGAAAAAAAAAATAGGTGCTTTAAGAATATGAATGCGGCTTACTTGTATATTCCCAAGGATAGATTTTAGGAGTCTCTGTAACAAAGGCAAAGAGAAACGGGAAAATGAAAGCCCGAAATGTTTTCATGTAAAATATCAAGTAAGAAGTTAAACCTGATTTTTTGCTATTCAGTGAAAAATGTACATAAATATTGAATTTGCAAAGATTTTTCAAATGCATTCTCTTTCTAAAATGCTAGGTGCCCTCCTAATTCGCCTGAAAATATTGCAAGGACCTAAATTATTCCAAGCCCTCCAGCCGAAGTGTGGGGTTGCAGCAGGGGCAGGGTCAGCACCTAGGCCACCCCACCCTCCTGTGGTGCTCCCAGCGACGGGAATAGCTGAGAAACCTGTGAGGCTAGAGAAACACAAGATGCAGTGGGTGACTTTGAGGGGGGCGGGGAGATGAATTTCCACACACTGCTTTGGTTTTCAGACATCTCCTGATTTCAGGTTAACCCATAAGAAAGACTGTCAATTCTTTCGGTCCCTCTGGCCCTTTAAAAAATAAACTGCCAGTCTTATTGGCCTGAATATCACAAGTATTTGATGCAGTGTTTTTTTGTTTTTGTTTTTTCGTTAGGATGGACGAAGGGGGGAGGGTATGGCCACGACGATTAAAAAAAAAAAAAGCATCTGTGAAAAAATGGTACCCTGTTACTAAAGACGTCAGAAAAGCTGCAATGCTTAGGTAATGCAGTCTTTTTCTCGCAGACAGAGCACCTGAAAGGAAGCAGGTTTGGCTAATTTTACTAGTCTTAAGCAGCTGACTTTTCTTGTGAAATCCTCTGGGCGTTATCTCGGGAACTGTTCAAAGTTGCCAGCTCCCAACGCCGGAGAGGGTGTGAAGACCGGGATGACGACAGAGACTGGAAAAGAAGCGGCGGTGTCCTCCTAATTGCGCCCAGAATATCCAGAGATGGTTAACAGGGACCAAACGCGCACACACAAAGAAACACGGCTTTGGATGGAGCGGCGCGAGACAGACGGGAGCGGGGCTGGGACATCAGCTTGGCCTGCGCGCCGCGTTCCGGTCCTCCGGGCGGTCGGTCCCACTTTTCCACGGGAAAAGGAAATATTTCGACTTGAAACTTGGGGTGCTCCCGTTTTCTCTTGGGTCTGGGTTGTTCAGCTACACTAGCGAGTGATCCAGAAGGCGTGCTAGCTCTTGCTCGATTTCAGGACGAGGCTGCTCTGGGGGGTGGGGGTGGGGGGTGGGGAGACAGGGGGGAGGGGACAAAGAGGAAGGGGAGAGGGGAGGGCGCGGGGTGTGGGGCGGGGGCGGCGCGCGGCAGGGCTGGGCCGCAGCTCTGCGTCCGTACCGGGTTTGGAACCAGCCCGGGGAAGGGGCCCGATCGCGGGCCAAAGGACCTGCAGGGCCGAGCCCCACGGACCGTTACTCCGGCCTCCGCAGGGGGCCGGGGCGCAGAGGGGCCACCAAAAGCGCCCCGTGCGGCGCGTCCCAACGCGGGGAGGAGGGGAGACAGCCGCGGAGAAAGGGCCAAACTGAAAGCGCCAACCGGAGCGGGGGGCTCCCGCCGGCCGGGTTTTAAAGGGATGTCTCGGCCTTGCAGAAAGGGAGAGAAAGGAGGGGAGCGCCCACGTGCCCGGGGAAGGCGGTTGTGTCCAAGCGCCACCTGCCGTCGACCGGGGGGTTCGGCGGGTTCCCGCGCCCCTCGGGGGAGCAGCAGCAGCGGCGCCCACCCTCCCCCTCCCCCTCCCCCCCCCCCAGGGCCAGAGCGCTGACCCCCACCCCCGCCCCCGCCCGCCTGGTCTGTGCGCGTGCCCGGGCGTGCGCACGCGGAGAGGGAGCGCGCCTGACCGGCTCACCCCGACCGGCCTCCGCGGTGGGCGGGTGGCGGGGGACCGGGCACAAAGGGGCACCGGGCCCCTCCCGGAACCCGGTGTGCTCGGTTCGCTCCGACGCTGGGGCTGGCCCGGTTCGGCCCTCCCGCGGGGATGGGCGCGGCTCCCGAGCGTACCGGGGAGGGGGGCGCCTCGGTGCACACACGCGGATTTTTTTTTTTTTAAAGAACACTTTCCGAGACCTGCCTCCTCCTCCTCCCCCTCCCCCACCCCATCTTTGCAGCCCGGGGGCGGGGACCGGGCGGAGCCGCCAAGTTAATCAAGGCGGCGGGGCGGGGCCGGCCCCGGCCATTGGCTGGCCCGCGGGGTGACGTCACCCCGATGACACCCTGATAACTAGTTGGGAGAGAGCCCTCAACTTTTTGCAGAAGGAGCGCGCGCGCGCCTGGTAATTGCTCGGGGTCCGGCGCTCGCGGCGGGAGCCAGGAGCCGGAGAGAAAGAGAGAGAGAGAGAGAGGGTCCCCGGGCTAGTCCGACCACCGCCGCAGCCGCCGCCGCCGCCTCCTCCTCTCGCGTCGCGGGCCGCAGCTGCCCCGCGCGCGGGCGGCCCCGAGTCGCCGCAGCCGCTGTGTGCAGACTGGAAGGGGGGGCGGGGGGGAGGGGGGGAGCCGCGGACGCGGGGTGCCCAGGACTTTGCAACTTGCCCGGGAAGGTGGAGGGCCGAGCGGGGGAGGGGGAGCCCCGCACGAGACCGAGCGGCCCGGGTGGGAGCGCCCAGCCCCGCCGCGGATCATGGTGCAGCAGGCCGAGAGCTTGGAAGCGGAGAGCAACCTGCCCCGGGAGGCGCTGGACACGGAGGAGGGCGAATTCATGGCTTGCAGCCCGGTGGCCCTGGACGAGAGCGACCCGGACTGGTGCAAGACGGCGTCGGGCCACATCAAGCGGCCGATGAACGCGTTCATGGTGTGGTCCAAGATCGAGCGCAGGAAGATCATGGAGCAGTCGCCGGACATGCACAACGCCGAGATCTCCAAGAGGCTGGGCAAGCGCTGGAAAATGCTGAAGGACAGCGAGAAGATCCCGTTCATTCGGGAGGCGGAGCGGCTGCGGCTTAAGCACATGGCCGACTACCCCGACTACAAGTACCGGCCCCGGAAAAAGCCCAAGATGGACCCGTCGGCCAAGCCCAGCGCCGGCCAGAGCCCGGAGAAGAGCGCGGCGGGCGGCGGCGGGGGCGCGGGCGCGGGCGGCGGCGCCAAGACCTCCAAGGGCTCGAGCAAGAAATGCGGCAAGCTCAAGGCCCCCGCGGCCCCGGCGGCCGGCGGCGCCAAAGCGGGCGCGGGCAAGGCGGCGCAGCCCGGGGACGGCGGCGGCGCGGGCGACGACTACGTGCTGGGCAGCCTGCGCGTGAGCGGCGCAGGCAAGACGGTCAAGTGCGTATTCCTGGACGACGACGAGGACGAAGAGGACGACGAGGACGAGCTGCAGCTGCGGATCAAGCAGGAGGCGGACGAGGACGACGACGAGCCGCCGCCGCACGCGCAGCTCCTGCAGCCGCCGGGCCAGCAGCCGCCGCCGCCGCCGCTGCTGAGACGCTACAGCGTCGCCAAAGTGCCCGCCAGCCCCACGCTGAGCAGCGCGGCCGAGTCCCCCGAGGGCGCGAGCCTTTACGACGAGGTGCGGGCCGGAGCGGCCTCGGGCGCTGGGGGCGGCAGCCGCCTCTACTACAGCTTCAAGAACATCACCAAGCAGCACCCGCCGCCGCTGGCGCAGCCCGCGCTGTCGCCCGCATCCGCGCGCTCCGTATCCACCTCCTCCTCGTCCTCCTCGTCCAGCGGCGGCGGCGCCGGCGGCGGCAGCAGCAGCAGCAGCAGCAGCAGCGGCGGCGAGGACGCCGACGACCTGATGTTCGACCTGAGCTTGAATTTCTCCCAAAGCGCGCACGGCGCCGGCGACCAGCAGCTGGGGGGCGGCGCGGCGGCCGGGAACCTGTCCCTGTCGCTGGTGGATAAGGATTTGGATTCGTTCAGCGAGGGCAGCCTGGGCTCCCACTTCGAGTTCCCCGACTACTGCACGCCCGAGCTGAGCGAGATGATCGCGGGGGACTGGCTGGAGGCGAACTTCTCCGACCTGGTGTTCACGTATTGAGAGGAGGGGTGGGGTGGGGGCGCCCCGTTCTCGCTCTTTTCTCTCTGGCGGGTGCAGAGCAGGGTTCCTTGGGAGGAAGTCGTGGTGGTCGTGATGATGATGATGATGATACAAGGTTTTGGTGTCGACGGTGATGGCGGTAGGGTGGAGGGGCGAGAAGAAGATGCTGATGTTGATACGATGTCGTGACACAAATTGGAAAGATGCTGAAAATTTTGGTGGAGTTAAAGTGAAATGAGTAGTTTTTGAAACATTTTTCCTGTCCTTTTTTTGTCCCCTCCCCTCCCCCCCAACCTCCCCTCCCTTCCTTGATCGTGTCTCAAGGTAGTTTCAAACCTAGTCTGGAGTTGTGATTCCCCCCCCTCCCCCCCGCAAATGTGTTTTTGTAATTACTGTTTCTTTTTTTTTTTTCTGAAATTCGCGATGGCAACAAAGGCGGAGGGGACGGGGCGGGGGAGGGGAGCGAGGACCCGCTCCGGAAGGCGCTGTTTGAAGCTTGTTGGTCTTTGAAGTCTGGAAGACGCCTGCAGAGGACCCTTTGGCAGCACAACTAGGGAGTTGGTTGGAGATTTTATTTTATTATTATTTTTTTTTTCTTAAGAGATCTTAAAGAACTGGTGATTTTTTTTTTTAAAAAAATACAAACACAACAAAAAAGGGACCATGGCAAATTTTTTAATTTAATTTTATTTTTTTGGAGGGAGAAAACTGATGTCTTCTATGCATCCGATTCTTAACAAAACTGCAGGGAGCTTGAAAAAATGCAGACTGTACAAACGCTTACAAAAAAAAAAAAAACTGTGAACTGACTTAAGATCAGAGTTTACTTTTCAGATCAAATTGTTTATGGTTTTACAAATGTGATTTCTACTTGCCAACTTTTGTTTTTGTAACTTGTTCCCTTATACCTCCTTGATTGAATACCAGGCAGCCTAGACCTCAGTACAAAAGGTATTGAAACATTTTTGATACATAACAGACCTCAGTCTTTTTTAAAAATTAATATATTTTCAGGCGTATTTTTGTACAGTGAAAAGGGAACATTCTTGCTGTGTTTTTTCAGTAAGACTTTCAGGCACTTCTTCCCTTTTGATTTCTTTTTTTCCTCTTTTATTTTTATTTTTTTTAGCATGCAAGTATGTTGGTACGTTATGTCCTGGTTTAAAAAGGATTAAAAGTTTAAAATAATCCTTGCATCTAAAGGCCTTGTGGTTTAAAAAAAAAAGCAAACTTTTTGTACAGCTATAGTAGAGATTTGTTCAATATTTGTAGGTAAAGATTTATTGAAAACGGTGATATAGACCTCAGAGCTGTTATCTTAGTTTAAAGATTGTATATGTACTGTACTATAGTAGGACTTTATGTATCTCATACGCTGTGATATGTGGATGGGGCCCCAGATGGAAGGTTTGAAACTGGATTCTCGATTTTTAGCAAAAAGAAAAAGGCACATAGTTTAAAAAGTTTCTCATTTTGTGCAATATAATCTAAATAAAGTACAGACCATCTGCATATTTTGTAGCAAATGGTGGCAAAGCAGACTCAATGCACTGTCGACATCATTGCCTGTTTTTGTTTTTGTTTTTTTTTTTTTGGTGCTGGAAGTCTGTATCTTGACAATTTTAATAAATCAGCTGGAACTGATAGAAACTCGCATCGCCCATAGTCTCTATGGAAGTCCTACTGGCGGTGGTGTTGTCGCAGGGCATTCAGAGACAAGGCCCTTGTGCGCGCGGGTGGGAAGGTGACCGAAGGGAATCCCATATTCCCCGGGCTTCGGCTGAAGTGCTCAATGGCTGGCCAATTTCTCGCTTCTCTTTTTTTCGGTGGCTGGTTAGGAAAACCTGGGGCGGAGGATTCTTTTCTCTCGGCCTTCCCTTCCCTCCCCCCTCTGCAACCCCATTTCCTTTCTCACCTCCTCCTCCGCGACTCCCACCCTCCTCTCCCAGCCCATAAGGGCTGCGGGCGGCGGGCGTCGCGGGCACCCGGCCGGGGGTCAGCCTTCTCGGCGAGGGGCCGCGTCGGGGCTGCGAGTCGCGGTGACCGGCGCCCTTGGGTGGCCAGCGCTGAGCGCGCGCGGATGCCCGCCGTTGTCCCTCCTTAAGAGGCGGAGAACAGCCGTTTCCAGTTTTGAATCACCCCCCACCCCCCGCCCTTGACGCTGCATGTCCGCCTGTGCGCTGGTGGGAAGCGCTGCTACAGTTCTGGACCGCGAGCGGTGACCGGTGCTGGGGCGTGGTGGTCGGTGTTCAGTCTCTTTCCGGCGTCGCCGGGAGAGCGAAGCGCGGCGGGCCCGAGGCGGGGGAAGGAGCGCGGAAGCCTGGCCCAGGGCGGCGGGAGGAACGGGGCAAGGCCACCGGAGAGTCTGTGCGGGAGGAGCCGGCGTGGGGGGTGGGGGGGTGCGTGCGGTAACCGAGGGCGCCTGGGCGGCGGCCGGGAATCTCAAAGACAGGGCCCCGGGTCCTGGGCGCCAGGCTTTCTCCGCGCGAATGTCGCGCGCGCTTCGGCGCCGCGCCCTGGGGCCTGGAGACGCGCGGGAAGACCCGCACTGGGGCCGTGAGGCCGCCAAACTGCGGGGATGAGCGGGAAAGCCCGCCCGGGCCCCCGGCTCCCGGGTTGCGCGCCGGCTCCAGGGCTGCCCCGGAGGTAGGCCGGGGGCGGAGTGGGCTCCTAGGTGGTTCGGCTCCTGCTGAGTTCTCCGTACTGGGCACTGTTTGCCTGGCCCGTTGACTCTCGTTTCCCCAGACCCGGCCGCCTGTGTCACGGAGCCCTCGTGGCGGACCCGGGCTGGCAAGCACCGCCCGGCACGCGCGCCCCTGGCCTTGCGCCCTTTCGGTGCCTTCGGCCGGTCTTTCCCCGGGGGCCGCGCCGAGGGAGGCAGGGAGGCTGCGCGGAGGCCGCGCTGGGGCCCGAGCGCCAACCTCAAGCTCTGCCTCCGAGAGAGCCGGCGCCTGCAGTGGGGGAGGTTTGCAGTGGCTCATTGGAACTAGGTGCAAAATCACCACGACTTTCTTGGTCACCTACTGCAGTGATTTACCAAGGTTTGGTTTCCGTTTTTATTGAGATGCTGGCGAGACTTAAGTGTCCACTCATTGCCGGGAGCTGCTAGGCCGGGGGCGCGTGGGTATCCTTCCAACCTGGCTTTCCTCTCCCCTGCCTCTAGGGCTCCGTCCCTGCCTGCTTGGCCTCCCCCAGCCTCCCTCCTCTTCTCGGCGAGCCTCCCCCCGGCCCCCATCCCCCTTGCGAAACCAGCAAGCTTTGACCTTAGACGGACACATTTCTTTTCTGTGGCTGTTTCATTTCTAGGAATCAATTATCAGATTTCCTTAGAACACTTGGGAGGAGAAAGGGATGAGGGTTTTAAATAACAAGGTTCTCAATATTAGAACTGGATCTCTGGAATTGTTTACCTTCCCACCCCGGGTCCCCACTCCCAAATGATAAGACTGATGTAGTCGTTGGTGGGACATTTATTTTAGCCACGAGTAATTGAACCAGCGGTTTACAATTGACGCTTCTCTGTGCTGGGAATTTTACACGGTGGCCCTCTGCTGCAGTTCTGAAACTTGTTGAAAACACAAACCCATTCATAAGACTGAGTCGATGTACTTGGAAAACCTGAAAACTTTGCATGTATTTTATGTTTCAATCATAGATGAATCGGACATTTTCTGTGGTGAGGTAGAAACTTTGCAGTAGTAACATGTAATGATTTGGCTTCAGAATGGAAACGCATAGTCTGGATGAAAATTTTCAAAAAGCTATGTAGCCTAAGTTCTTGATAGTAAAAGAAGAAAAAAAAAAACAAAGATGATCGGCGATCTAAAATTAAAAACCTGTTAGAACTCAGGACAGGCGCTTGAATGCGCTTTTAACAATATTTAAGGCTGTTTTGATGAATGCATTGTGAAAATCATTCTTAATGAATTCTTTATTGAATGTCTAAAACATAATATAATACACAAGGTATTCTTGCCACTGGATAGTCTTCAATAAAAATTTAATTGCATTTTTTTTGGTCTCTTAAGTAAGTCTTATTTTGAACTAAGCATTGACAGAATATTTTTAAATAGTAAGGAGGGAGGGGGGAGGGATGCCTAGTGCATTGCAGCTTAGTCAGTGGGTATCCTGCTGTTTGTAAGTTGTTCACAGGTTTAGGATGGCATTTTACTAAGATTTCCATCTTAAAGAACTTGAACCAGCATTCTCTTATTAATTCTTTAAACTGTGGAAATAATCTTCCAGTTTTTACACTCTGATATGCATCCTTTTATTAAGAATATATAATGCTAATGAAGGCAGTGTATTTAAACTGTGCTTTGCAAATATTATGTATGTTATGAATGACTACAGTCACAGGGCAAATTATTTGTTAGATCCTTTGGGGGGAAAAATCATTAAAACCATTTTGAACAGAGATGTTTCATTTTAATGTTAATCGAGAGGAAGTGATTTAAATATGCATGCATATAGCAGTCAGGACCACTTAGGGTTTTTTTTTTTTTTTTTTTCCTTTTCTTTTCTTTGAGAAAGACTTAAACAGCAAGACTTGTTTTTCCCTTCTCTGGGAGTTGGATCCAGAGTCATTTGCTATTGGTACACTTTGAGAAACTTACACTTGTTTTTCTCTTCAGAATTTAAATGACTTTTGAAAGTAATCTGAGAAATAAAGCAAATAAGTTGCTCTCTTTTAAAGTAGTCATTCAATATAAATATATTATATCAATCTTAACTTTTTTATTCTCTGATATGATTAATATGTATATTCTTACTTTTTCTTCTAATGGGCATATGTATCCTTGTGAACACTTTATAGAGAGGTTTTCTTGGACTCTCCCATTTATAGAATCTTTATACTCTTTTACTGTGGTCCCCTGCTTTTAACAGATTTCTGAGGCCAATATATTTGTGCTTTTTTCTTATGTAGGATGACCAGCGAAAATAGTTTACTGAGTTGTCAATTTTATCAGTAGATAAGAAACTTTCTTTATTACAGCTTCAGGGAAGATTTTTCAGGATATTTCTCAGTTATTGTAAGGGCCAAATTTTATAAAATTTCATTAGGAATGTCAGTTTCAAATACCCTTTGTATAGCCTAGGCCTGTAAGAATACCAAGACTGAGCCTTATGTATCTAACACGGGAATTCACAAGCTCCCAAAGTAACCGTCTCCATCTGCTGACTCTTACACGTGCTTTTCAGCCGTCTGGCTTATTTTAATCATTGGTCCTTTTTCACTGTTCATTTGTTGGATTTTTTCTGCCACACCCCCTTTCATTTGATGATCTGGCAAAGTCTGCTCTTTGATAACTCCTTTTTCTTCCCCCTTTTTGTGGGGCCCTCATTTTCAATCACAATGAAGATGAAACACAATTTCTTAAACTCAGTTCTCCCATTTTACCTTGCTACTGGCTTTTTTCTTGAATGCTAACATAGCTTTTTTTTTTCTTTTTTTCACTGTAGTTATTTTTTTAGCACTACCTATATCAACTAGCTGCCTAATTAGTTTTATCTCTTCCATGTGGATGCAGTGAGTTTTTAAGAGAATTTCACAAACAAGTAGTTTTTTAGTGAACTTAAACAGAATTTTAAAGGAGACCTATTTTTATACTCAATAAAAGCACAAAAGTGCAGAAAGTATACAATGGCTTACAAAGGGAAACATAAGTTCATAATGTTCCATGTATAAAAGTAATAATTTTATTGGGTAGAGATACTCCGAGAAGATTCAATACCTCTGCCAGTGCACAGACAGGACTGTTTTACACGACACGGGAACTTCTGTTGCAAATGGATCACTTCTCTGTAGAGAAAACAAACCACTAAGAGCAATATGGTCAAGCGGAGATGTGTTTTGACATGAGCGATCGGTGAATTGAGACAACCTGGATGGGCAGACGTGAGGCTTCCTTCTCAATGTTTGATCAAGCTTCTTTTACTTAGTCACATAGACGTGGATTTTCTCTGCTGTGAAAATGACACAACGGAGCAGTATGACAAGCTGTTGAAAAATGCGTAAAAACAAAATTCACTCTAGGGTCCTTGAAGTGACTTCAATGCTGACCTTATTTTATTAGACTTATTATATTTCCTCGTTATAAAAAAAGCCACTGGAAATATTGCTAATATGCAACCTAAAGAATTTTGATCAAATAGATATTGACAAAGGGCCCTCTTGACACATTTCTTCATCCAGCTTCTATTCAGAAACACAGTGCCCTTGGATCACATCGGGCAAAACGTTCTATGCCATTACCCTTAATTTCCCATTTTGTCTATTTTTACTCTTGTACATATGTGGTGGGTTTAAGAGTCTTTGGCATTTGTTCCATGACACCCTTTTCTGGAACGGACTGTTTTAGGATGGAGCCTGCCGGTTCCAATGTGGGGCTCCTAGTGGTGGTGGGCCAACAGCGCTCCCTGGAGGCCACCAGATCGGGGCCACCTGACACCCAGAGCAGTTTCCAGCAGGACGCTGCCCAAGTCTGTATTTTCAGAGCCACTCCAGGTTTGGGAGCAGGAAAGCGGGAAAAAAAACAAAACAAAACAAAAACACTTTTGTTTAGAAGTCTGAGTGGTTTGCGGGGGGGGGGAACCTTTTTTAGAGTTTGCATGCCAGCGCACGACCAGAGGCTGTGAAACAGAGGGGCCCGCTCCCCAAGGCCGGCGCTGGAGGAGGATGTCCGATAGCACTAAGGGGAAAAGAAAATGCATGGTGAAGTCTTGTCTTCTGTACCCTGTCTAGCATGCAGAGTTTCGTGTGTTAAAACGGTGTATGACATTGCTGTATCAAAGTTGTAAAATTAAGCATTATTTATTGAAAACTATGTATTTTTTTGTAAAAACCTGATCACATAGAGCATATCAGTGGCTGTGCTTGGCGTTTCGATGGAACCAGCTTCTCGCCCCACCCCCTTGGTATGCAGCGCTATTGCTCAGGGTTGAAAATAGTATACCCCAATGTCGCTTTTGCAAGAGTTTTTCACAGAGGAATACATTTGTTCAAAAGACTCTAATAAAATTGTGTGATTGATCTGCACTTGCGGTTTTCATGTGGCTTTTTTCCTGTTTTGCATCTTGATAACTACTGTTCAGTTTCTAAAGTATGGCCCTCCATACTGATACTGTGGACAGGTTCTGGAAAGTTCTGAGTGTCAGCCCAGAGAGGAACAGGCCCCCAGAAATGCTTTGGGCAGGTTTGAGAGCTGCTGATGTTGCGAATAAGCATGATAATAATGTCTTGAGATTTTTAACTGGTCAATTGAGTGAGTCAAAGCATAGACTGTAGAAGGGTAGATGGACGTGTGTTGTCAGAAATGCTTGAAGTAGAAAATGAAGGAAGATTATCAGGGGCAGTTGCTGCTGTTGAATTCAATACCAGCAAACTCCATTTCTCTGTGTCTTTTTCTTTTCTATAACAATTTACAGCGTAAATGTATTTTGACATAGAAATCATTCTGTATTGAGATTCTTGATATAAAATACTTTTATGGAAGCCTGTAAGTGATCCTTGGAACTATTACCAGATTTTTTAAAAGATGTGTTTACATGGTGAGTGTTTGTTGTATATTAAATTTGCTTTTGTAGAAATGTTTGTGTTGTATTGTAACAAATTTTCAAGTGCACAATTAACACAACCACACATAAGTGCTTAATTACACCAGCTTTCAGTACAAACCAAAGGACAAATAACCGAGTTATCTATGGCAACTCAGTCTTATCATTAGATAATATAGTCAGTGTTTTCACTTCATGAATATCCTAGGATGTTCTTCACTTATGTAGAATTTTATTTTATTTATATTTTAAAGGAAACAAACAAACAAAAATAGACCCTGTATGAATGATACCCGGCATAGACATTCCTTGCCATTAATTACTAAAGGATCCTGAATGTGTTTCAAATTCCTCATTGGGACTCCTCGTGAGTCTTGTTATACTCCTTGACTTTCAAGATGTGGGTTTCATAAAAAACAGAAAAAAAAATTAATTCAGCAGTTAAATTATTGAAGAGACATCTATGGCTAAAATATCACTGGTAGAAAAGCATAAAATATGAAAACTCTGGCTTGGCGATTCTCCCATTAAATCCAGCCAGGAATGAAAGGAAGAGGAGATACACCCTACCTCAGTGATGGCTTATCTGTAAAGGACAGTAGAGACAGTAAACCTGGACTCAAGGATGAATGACATTCTTGTTGGAAGCCACACTGGTTCTGCCTGAAAGTAGATATCTATATGTATAGTATGATATGTATAGCCGGTGACTGGGCCATCACTAAATCCTGATTTTGACATTGGGTCAAGACCATATAACTTTATTAAAAATGCGATGCATTTTGATCTTTTGAGACTCGTGGGTGTGGAATATGGCCATAGCAGGGGAGGTACTATCACTTTACATTTTGTCATCTCACAGAACTAAATTGCATAGCTACAGACTATTTCTTCTGTGACCAGACAGAAAGCTAGATCTCATCATAATAGATGGCACATTGAGTAGACTGAAAAAAATGATGAGGGATAAGATTGACCCTTTTGATGTCTCTTTCTATGAAATAATCACCAGTGTATATTTAGCTTGAGTTTACACATCATAAGTGCCAATCATTTGCAGTACCCATCATTAGCTAGTTCTGCCAGCTTTAGCATACTCCCCTTTTCAGCTGGACCTAAAGACCCTGTCTTCCCCAGGGCCCCTGACTGAGGTTAATTTGGCCTGCTAAGTCACTTTAGTCGTGTCCGACTCTGTGACCCCATAGACGGCAGCCCACCAGGCTCCTCTGTCCCTGGGATTCTCCAGGCAAGAACACTGGAGTGGGTTGCCATTTCCTTCTCCAATGCATGAAAGTGAAAAGTGAAAGTGAAGTCGCTCAGTCCTGTCGGACTCTTAGTGACCCCATGGACTGCAGCCCACCAGGCTCCTACATCCATGGGATTTTCCAGGCAAGAGTACTGGAGTGGGGTGCCATTGCCTTCTCCGTAATTTGGCCTAGAGGTCCCCAAACTAAAGGATAGCTCATGAGGACTTCCTTGGCAGTCCAGTGGTTAGGACTCTGCTTTCACTGCTGAGGGCCCAGATTCAATCCCTTTTTGGGGAACTAAGATCCCATAAGCCACCAAGCAGCTTGGCAAACAGACAAAACACAAGCAAACCTACCCCCAAAAAACAGAACGGAAAGATCAGTCATGGATGACAGGCTTGCTTCAAACCTGGAACTCATTCTGTCTCTCTCAGGAGTTAAGCTGAACTAATAATCAGAATCCTCCTCAGATTTGGGCTTGAAAAACACATAGATCTGCTGACTTCTCTGCAGGATTTGGATAGAGAGGTGGGGAGGGTCTCGTATGGCTGGAGTAGGCAAGGTAGCTAGAAGGAGATCAAAAGCAAGGGAAAACTGAGAGGCAGAAATAGGAGGCTGAGAAATCCTGAGGGAGAATCCTGTGACTCCTTAGACGGAACTCCCCTGCCTGGAGGAGGTGCCCTGGTGGGTGCAGGCCCAGTTCAGTGGGGTTAACCACAGAAATCAGTGGGCGCTGGCAGTCTACTTAATAGTTGATTGTCCACTTTTCTTTACTAAAATGCACACTTTGGTTTGAATCACAATAAACCTGGAAAGGTAGCGTCCCTTGCAGAGAGGCGCCCTGTGACATGGTTCTGAGCAGGGAGATGTTGGTCAGGCCAGCTCAGTGAGACCTCCAAGAAAACACCTTTACAGGAAGGCATATGGGGTGGTCACATGCCATTCTGCAAATAATCCTTCCCATTTGGGAAATAGATGTGATGGCTGGGGCCACAGGTATGAGCCTGAAGCAGAGGGAAATGGAATTCCAGAGTCCTTGACCAGCCTGCCAGATCACCCAACCACAGCTCAGGTTTGAGTAGGTGGCGGTTACACAGATTTTCTCTTAAATGTGGCCAAACTGAAACCAAATCAACCCCTATTTCTTTGGGATTATTTGAGAGCATCTGTGTTTCTTTTAACCCAGTGAGAACAACTGAAAGGAGTTCAAATGGCCAGAGTGACGATAGCGTGTTAAATATTGGAAAATGAAAGAGTTTAGTCAAATGCACAAAAGTAAAATAAGTTTTCAAAAATGGTAAAGAGGGAAAGAAAGAAATGTCAAGCATTTCCACAGTCACCCAGGACTTTGGCTTTACCCTCTGAAATTTTAGATTCATTTCTAAGAAACATCTACATCAAAGATTTGTTTGAGAACTACTTTGCATTTGTAGAGACTTACAGCTTTAGGATGGCACAGCATCATCCCACATTCATCTCCAGCTCTCAGATGTATCAGGACTCCTTTGCCAAGAAATAACTCTTCAGGGACCCCGTCAATTGCTATTCATTCCTATTTTGTCCCTTATAGGTAAAATTTTGATTTTCTAACTTGTCAAATGGGAAAAGTCACAAGCTTAGTGGAGTGAATTCAGGACCTAAAGAAGCAGAAGTGAAGGAGAAGGAGAAGGAGGGGGAGGAGGAGAAGAAAGAAGGGTGAGGGAGAGAAGACAGATTAATAAGGAATCTATAAAGACACACACATATTAATAGCTCAAAACTCTTGGGTCATCTCGTGAGAGTATAAACAGCTGCACTCAGGTGATTCTGAATGTGTCACTGTGTTCTATCACATTACAAAAATCAGTGTTTATAATAGTGACAGTGAGCCATGAAAAACATGTTTAAACGGTGCTCATTTGTGACCTATTTAACAAGGCTGGGGAGTATGAAATCGCGTCTTAAATATTTCTACTCAATGTCATTTTAAATCAAACCAGAAGGTTCTAAAAGAATCACTTCTGCCTAAGCCCTTTCCACGTGCTAGTGTTTTATTTAAAAAAAAAAAAAAAAGTCTTTTTGGAACAAAAGCTAGCAGGAGTTAACACAAGTAAAGAGCCTTTACTTGTGGGTGGGGGCCGCACGGACAAGCTGGAGAGACCAAGAGAGTGCTGCATGGCCCCCAGTGGAGAGGCTTGGGCAGGAGGCTAAGATGCCACTTTTCGGTCCAAATCTGTGCCATCCAGAGGTGTGGAGGTAGGCCTCTGGGCTGCTGAAGGGCTTGGTGGGTGAAAGGGAGGAGAGGAGGCCTCGCCAAGTAAGTATAGCCAGAAGCAAAGAGTTGGAGAGCCCTCGGGGTGGAGCCTCGGGGTGGAGCCTCGGGGTAGATGAGATGGCCAGTCACCCTGAAAAGTCCAGAACAACCCAGGAGGCTGGAAACCCTGAGTTGGGGGAGGGGGGCAGCTGGCAGAAGGGAGGTGACCTCCGAGGGTGAGGGAGCGGGAGGATGAATACAGCACGAGGAATAAAGGAATTTGGTTGTGTTTGGATTAAAGGGAAGAAAAAAAAAAAGAGAGAGAGAGTCCGGGAAGAGAAACAGTAGAGTCTGTAAATCTGATTTTTCGCTTGGTTGGTGTGACATTAATGGGAGTGGAGAAGGGGGAGGAAGGCCAGGGGCACTCCTGGGGACATTTCATATTTTAGATGTTGTAAAAACATCTGTGGAGAAAGGTCCTTGAAGTCAAGAGCGGGCCCAGGGGTGATCCCAGGCGACCCAGAGGTCTGGTCGGGCTTCCTGCCCTTTCTCTTCCGGTTCCTATGTGGATGGTAATTCCACGTGGTCACCCTGCTTCTCCCCACCACCTAAGATGAAACCAGAGCAGAAGGGACTAAGCGTATCCGTGGGAGCCCCCACCCTGCGGGCTGGAAAGCCCAGTTTCCTGTCTTTCTGCTGCGCATCCCTGGAGTGGAGACCACCGTGCCGCGCGCCTGGCCTTGCTCCGAGTGGTACAGCCGCGCTCGGGTGCACACGTGGTCGTCAGGACGCCATGCGGTCCTTGGCTCCTAGAAAGAGTTCAATCATCGCAGGCACTGCCTCAGGCCGTCACCCTGCGAGGGCAGGGACCCTGCTGCCTTGTGGGGCCCTGGGTCCCCAGAGCCTGGCAGTTCCTCTCTTGTGCGCTGCAGAAGCAAGTCAGAAGTGAGGCTGGACCGGAGATCTCTGGGCTGGGGCTCTGGGGACCCACCAGAGAGCGCGGGTGGCCGACCCTGTGAGTGGAGAAGAGGCCCAGCGGTGAGTCGGCCAGCGGTGAGTCGGAGCAGACGCCTGGTCAGTTTCAGAAAGGAGACTGGCCACCAACACGCCCTCCGGGGTAAGAGGGCGCAAGGCAGCTTACTGATGTTTCAGGAGAACTTTCCCGAGCCCCATTCTCAGCCGGAGCTTTCTGCTGCCACACCTGAAGGCGGTCATCCCCAGCTACCATGGAGGCGCTCTCTTAAAACACAGCAGAGAAGCAATTTAAATAGCGACACAATCTTACTGGGATGACAGTCATTTGTAATTCCTGACTAGCGGGGTGGTGTCAGGACGGTTGGTCACCTTGGATTACTCCATAGGTGAGAAAAACCACTCATTAAATACAGATCTCAGCTTTGCGTCCGTCAAGGAATCATGTAAGGAGGTGAAGATTAAGAGTTAGAAATGATTTTCTGATACGTTGTCACGTTAAAGTAGTTCAGTGGTCTCTAAAGGTAATAAAGCCAGCAATTAATCAGTTAGAAATCATTTTTCTGTGAGCTCTTTAAGGACTGTACTTACTGCTCTTCTTTGAGAAGTTGAATTCAAGTCCTGACTCAATTATCTCCAAAAGAGGTTTTTAGCATCCTCTGAAGGATGACAGTGGAAAATAGTTGTGCTTTGTTTATATTTCTTTTCTAGTTTATGGTAATGATATTATCCTTTCAATGCATTTACTGATTAGATTGACGGTGGCACATGTATATAATTTGGAAAATAATACTTACATTGAGGGTGATTGCTCAAAAAAATTTAGTAGCCAGGACTGAAGGACGTGACAAGAATAGAAGCTTCTGTACTGGAATAAAGAGGCAGCGTGCTCCACTGCAAGGAACAGTGGATGAAGAAATAGGAAAGTGGTTTCCAATTCTGTCCAGTCTCCTGTTCAGCTGTGCTGCCTTAAATTACTTGCTCTGCCTGTCTGGTTCCTTGTTTCTTCATGCATAAACTGGTGGCTAAACTAGATCATATTTGAGATTCCCTTCAGGTCTAACAACTAAATGATAGTTATTAGAACTATCGAACTAACTTAGACCAGAAAGGTCTTAGAACTAACTTAGACCTGAAAGGCCTAAGCAGCCATCATTTATTTACTTGGAGAGGGCCTGTTTGGAGGCATTGGTATAAATGCATGCTTTCAGAGTCTGCAGGTCCTGTCAAGGAAGGGATAAGGAAGACAACCAGAGACCCCGGGGCCCATGGAAGCTGGAGAGACAAGGCCTAACTGATGTTTCAAACATCCAGTGGTCCAAACTAAAGGGCCTTTGGCCCTGTGTTTCATTCTGTTGTTTGGTGGGTGGGGGTGGGGTGGGGGGAGAGGTCTGTGTTGCACTTTAAAAGAGAGAAGTTAATTATTTTTGAGATAAAGAAATTCTCAAACTCAAGTTGTTTTTGTTTATTTTCTCATTGAAGTATGGTAGATATACAATGTTGTATTAGTTTCAGATGTGTAGAAAAATGATTTAATTATTATATATATATGTGTATATATATATTGTTTTTCAGATTATTTTCCATTATCAGTTACTACAGTATATTGAATATCATTCCCTGGGTTATGTAGTGGGTCCTTGTTATTTATTTTTTATATAGTCAGGCATGACGTACTGACTGAACAACAACAATGAAAGTATGCATCTGTTAATCTCAGTTCCCCATTTGTCCATCCCCCTCCATTTCTCCTTTCTAACCATTACTTTGTTTTCTATGTCTGTGAGTCTATTTCTGTTTTTTAAATGAGTTCATTTGTATCATTTTTTAAAGATTTCACATATAAGTGACATTGTATGGTATTTATCTTTCTCTGTCTGTCTTACTTCACTTAGTGTGACAATCTCTGCATCCACTGATGTTGCTGCAGATGGCATTATTTCATTCTTTTTTATGACTGAGTAGTATTCCATCTTTATCCATTCATCTGCCAATGTGCATTTAACTTGCTTTCATGTCTTGACTACTGTAAATAGTGCTGCAATGAACATTGAGGTGCATGCATCCTTTCAAATTAGAGATTTTGTCTTTTCCTGATATATTCTGGGAATGGGATTGCTGGATCATGTGGTAATTGTATTTTTAGTTTTGAAAGGAACCTCCGTGCTGGTGGATATAAGTCTTTAAAAAAATTATTTTTATTTCAGCTGATGAACATCTTTAATTGCAAAAGCATAAGTGTATTACAGCATTAAAACAGGTAACATTTCACAAAACATGAATCTGGTTTTCAAACACAAGAAATAAATGACAAAATCGCACAATCAAAAAAATTATGAACTTCTGGGCCAACTTCCCAAAATACTGATTCAGTGTCTTTGAAGTGAGACCTGGAAACTGTGCGTTTAACCCTTGTATCAAGCTGATTCTGAGGCTGTGGGGCCACAGACCAGCTTCTGAGACCCAGGGCCCTAAATTCGAGAGAGAATCACGCAAAACAAAAATTTGTTTTGCCCAAAACCAGTGTCTCAGGACCAAGTAATGAGAATAAACACACCCTTGTCTTGCCACACCTTGACTTTTCTTTGCTTGTTCACTGAGTGGCTGCCATGGGGAGGGATGGTGAGAAAATAAAGGAAAATGGGAAGTCCTACAGGCCTGTAAATAATGAGCAGTCTGAGCCCTAACACGGTTCAGACATTGTCCTATCGCTCGTCTCATTTTATCTTCTGGATAGTGGGGCAGTGGCTCTGACACATGCCCAGCCATCAACATTGTGATGCCCGGCAATGAAATCAACAGTTCAGTTCAGTTCAGTCGCTCAGTCGTGTCCGACTCTTTGCAACCCCACAAACTGCAGCACACCAGGCCTCCCTGTCCATCACCAACTCCCGGAGCCTACCCAAACTCATCTCCATTGAGTCGGTGATGACATCCAACCATCTCATCCTCTGTCATCCCCTTCTCCCCCTGCCTTCAATCTTTCCCAGCATCAGGGTCTTTTCAAATGAGTCAGCTCTTTGCATCGGGTGGCCAAAGTATTGGAGTCTCAGCTTCAATATCAGTCCTTCCATGAAATCAATGTCGGTTCTCAAATAATGGGCGGGTGTCAGCGTCACTCAAACTTCGTGTGTTTGGATTTTTACCTGTGAAATGAGGACCATAATCCTTGTTTCGTGAGGGTGTTCTCTTGCTTAATTAACATTTGTAAAGCTTTTGGAGGCCTACCGACTTAAATTAATGGGCATTGAAACTGACCTCCAGTGATACAAAGCCTTGGGACTGGGTACTCAAGGAGAGAAAAGAAAAGAAAAGAAGAAAAAAAATCTCAGTTGGGACAGATGGTTTGTTATATACTTTTATATACAAAATGAAACAGGAGACGGAGATGTTCTACAAGAGCGAACAAAGACACAAAGCAAAAACGACATGCAGGGAAGACGCAGCTTGGGGTTTGGTTTAGAGTTGAGGAGACATGGAATGACTTCGTCAACTAACTGCTGAAGGAGTGTGCCTGGGTAAGTGACTAGTCACTATGCTGACAGCTGGAGACCACAGCACTTTAATAGGAAAGGCCAGTCAAAAACTTTTAGAGAAAATGTTGGGGAGTCCAGAGTGGCCCCTGGGATTGTTAATTTCCATGAATATGTGACTGGGCTAAGGGATGCCCAAATAGCTGATAAAGCGCTATTTTTTGGTGTGTGCAAGGATGTTATGGGAAGAAATGAGCATTTGAACCAGTCAACAGAGTGAAGAACAACCACCCTCACCAATCCTGTGAGGACCCCAGTAGAACAAAAACACACGGGAAGGTTGGATTTGCTCTCTGCTGACTCTGTGCTGGGCATCCACCTTTTCCTGCCCTCAGACATTGGAGCACCTGGTTCTTAGGCCTTTAGACTTGGTGAACTAACACTAGCAGCTTCCCTGTTTCTCAGGCCTTTGGCCTTAGAATGAATTAGACCACCAGCTTTCCTGGATCTCCAGTTTGCAAATGGCAGATCGTGGCATTCTTAGCCTCCATGATCATAGAGGCCAGTCGCCATATTAAATCTCCTCTTTCACATCTCCATGAATCCTATTGAAGAGCCTGGACTAATACAGACCTCCAGTCCTATTTCCAAATCCTAACACCCGTAGTGATTTTCTCTCACTTCCAATTAATTCCATTCCTGAAAACAAAGCACAGTAATTTAAGGGAATCAGAAGATCATATTAATTTTTACGTGGTAATTTTTTTTTTTTAGCAGTTTAAGCTTGATTTTTTTTTTCCTGACAGGTAAGACAATTATGTTTTTTCCAGTAGCCATGTACATATGTAAGAGTTGGACCATAAAGAAGGCTGAGTGTCAAAGAATTGATGCTTTCAAACTGTGGTGCTGGAGAAGACTCTTGAGAGTCCCTTGGACAGCAAGGAGATCAAACCAGTCAATCCTAATGGAAATCAACTCATTGGAGGGACTGATGCTGAAGCTGAAGCTTTGATACTTTGGCCACCTGATTCGAAGAGCAGACTCGTTGGAAAAGACACTAATGCTGGGAAAGATTGAAGGCAGGAGGTGAAGGGGGTGACAGAGAATGAAATGGTTGCATGGCATCACCTCACTGAATCAATGGACATGAGTTTGAGCAAAATCCGGGAGATAGTGAAGGACAGGGAAGCCTGGAGTGCTGCAGTTCATCTGGTCACAGAGTCAGACGTGACTTAGTAATTGAACAACAACAGCAAAGACTTCAAATAGACTAAGCAAAGAAAATAATTGCATAGCTCTATTTCAGTGATGGATGGTGGTTCTGTTAGCTTTGGGTGTTTTTTTTCTTTTTCTTTGCTGTTGGTTATTTTTCTTTCAGTTTGTAAAGGTTTCTAATAATCTTCAGGATGAAAGATACTATGTAATGAGTCTTATTATTATATTTAATGAATTTTTGCAGTTAATATTTCACGAACAAAGCATATAAAATCATTCATTTCATTTTCTAGATGGAGAAATATTAACGTATTAACATAGCCATAAATTTACTATGCCATAGATAGAAAATTAGTATTGAATACATAATGTAGGTAAGAAAATATGATGGTTTACAATAGAAAAATAAAAACATTCGTGGTTGCCCACATAATTCTATTTGAGCTTCTCTAATTATTCCACAAAATATCCTAAGAAACAGCAGACACTAAGCATTGAATAATGGCCTGGTGCCAAATGTGATTCTTGCTACTTTTGAAATTGTTGACTTCCCCATTAGCAAGATACAAAAAAATGCTAATAAAGTATTTATTAGCTATTACTTTTTGTGACCTATTAGTGGCGTTCACTAATGGACTCAGGCTTCCTAAACGGAAAGTTATGTTCCTTTAGCACCTAAATCAGAACCTCTCCTGTAGAATGTTCCTGTAGAACCCCTCCTGTCTGCAATGTTTTCTGAACTGTTTTCTCATGTGCTTTTCAAGGTCACATTTGGCCCTGAACCCAAAGCACTGTCATACAGCACATATAGCAAGTAGCCAGGGCTCTTAGGTGCAAGCAGTAGAAATCAGCTCTGGTCAACAAATTAAAATAGACAAATGTACTGAACAGTAGAATCCTCTGAAAAGCTGCAGAACCCAGTTTGGAAACAGAAAAGCAAGGAAGGCTGGGTGGCAGCTAGCATGAGCCCGAAATCCACGCCCAGTGGATTTATCCAGTGGCTTCTGTGTCAGCAGCCCATGGGGGACAATTCCACAGTCCCCACGGCTGTGACACCCCCAGAAATGCTCTATCGCTGATACCCAGGGCATAGCTCCACGTTCATGATTCCAAGTCCTGAGCTAGTGCATCTAGCTGGCTGGGAATGCTTGTCTTGGTCTTTCTCAGCTTCTAGAGTGAGAGACAGCAATATTTATAAGGTAGGAAATTTCCTGAAGATGGGAGGAAGACTGATGCAGGGAAAAATAAGCAAATGTCCTATGTAGACATTAGTGTGTGCATGTCTGTACAAACACACACACAGATACAGGTGATTAAGGTATATGATTTGTACTATCATTTGCCAATTTTTTTTGAACTTTTTGTTTTGTATTGAGTATAGCCATTTAACATTGTTGTGATAGTTTCAGGTGCACGGTGAAAGGACTCAGCTGTATATATACATATCCATTCATCCCCACTCTCCTCTCCTCCAGACCTCAGTTTTCCTAAGTCATTTTTTTTTTCTCTTCCTGTAAAAAGAACCTGAGCATTCTTTGTGAATAGTCTGGTAGAGTTTAACTAGCACCAGAAATCTCCCATGAAAATCCTTTACTATTTGTGGTGATTTGAAAGGAAGAAAATAGAAGCAAACCATTTACTTTGATGTCTTTTCTATACATACATGATAGAGACTTCTGGAATATGGGAGATCATAAATATAAAAAGCACAAGTACACTGTCAGTATCAACCACCATTAAATATTGGTGAGGTCATGCTCTTTTCTCTCTGCACACCCAAATACACATACACACACCCAGATACACACACACATACATAGTATTTTACAAAATTAGCCCCATGCTGAATATTGTTTTGCATTCCTTGCTTTTAATCACCTAATACTGTAGAGTAGGCTTTTGATGTTGTTAACTTTTTTCAAGAAAGATTTTTAAAGATTAGCATAATATGTTTCAGTCAGTTCATTTCAGTAGCTCAGTCCTGTCCGATTCTTTGCAAACCCATGGACTGCAGCGTGCCAGGCTTCCCTGTCCACCACCAACTCCTGGAGCTAGCTCAAACTCGTGTCCATCGAGTTGGTGATGCCATTCAACCATCTCATCCTCTTTCATCCCCCTTCTCCTCCTGCCTTCAATCTTTCCCAGCATCAGGGTCTTTTCCAAGGAGTCAGTTCTTCGCATCAGGCAGCCAAAGTATTGGAGTTTCAGCTTGAACATCAGTCCTTCCAATGAATATTCAGGACTGATTTCCTTTAGGATGGACTGGTTGGATCTCCTTGCTGTCCAAGGGACTCTCAAGAGTCTTCTCCAACAGTACAGTTCCGAAGCATCAGTTCTTCAGTGCTCAGCTTTCTTTATGGTCCAAGTCTCACATTCATACATGACTACTGGAAAAACCATAGCTTTGACTAGACAGACCTTTGTCAGCAAAGTAATGTCTCTGCTTTTTAATATGCTGTCTAGGTTGGTCATTTTAAAATCTAGCTTGAACATCTGGAATTTCATGGTTCACGTACAGCTAAAGCTTGGGTTGGAGAATTTTGAGCATTTCTTTGCTAGCATGTGAGATGAGTGCAATTGTGCCATAGTTTGAACATGCTTTGGCATTGCCCTTCTTTGGGATTGGAATGAAAACTGACCTTTTCCAGTCCTGTGGCCACTGCTGAGTTTTTTCAAATTTGCTGGCATATTGAGTGCAGCACATTCACAGCATCATCTTTTAGGATTTGAAATAGCTTAACTGGAATTCCACCACCTCCATGAGTTTTGTTGGTAGTGATGCTTCCTAAGGCCCACTTGACTTCACATTCCAGGATGTCTGGCTCTAGGTGAGTGATCACACCATCGTGATTATCTGGGTTGTGAAGACCTTTTTTGTATAGTTCTTTTGTGTATTCTTGCCACCTCTTCTTAAAATCTTCTTACTTCTTCATGGTGACCGCAGCCATGAAATTAAGAGATGCTTGCTCCCTGGAAGAAAATCTATGACCAACCTAGACTGCATATTAAAAAGCAGAGACATTACTTTGCCGACAAAGGTCCATCTAGTCAAAGGTATGGTTTTTCCAGTAGTCATGTATGGATGTGAGAGTTGGCCTATAAAGAAAACTGAGTGCCAAAGAACTGATGCTTTTGAACTATGGTGCTGGAAAAGACTCTTGAGAGTTCCTTGGACAGCAAGGAGATCCAACCAGTCCATCCTAAAGGAAATCAGTCCTGAATATTTATTGGAAGGACTGATGCTGAAGTTGAAACTCCAATACTTTGGCCACTAGATGAGCAGAACTGACTCATTTGAAAAGACCCTGATGTTAGGAAAGATTGAAGGCAGGAGGAGAAGGGGATGACAGAGAATGAGATGGTTGGATGACATCACTGATTCGATGGACATGAGTTTGAGTAAACTCCAGGAGTTGGTGATGGACAGGGAAGCCTGGCTTGCTGCAGTCCATGGGATTGTGAAGAGACGGACATGACTGCGTGAATGAACTGACTGAAGTTGATCATAGCTTTTCTTCCAAGGAGCAAGTGTCTTTTAATTTCATGGCTGCAGTCACCATCTGCAGTGATTTTGTAGCCCCCCCCAAAATAAAGTCTGTCACTATTTTCATTGTTTCCCCATCTATTTGTCATGAAGTGACGGGACTGGATGCGATGATCTTAGTTTTCTGCATGTTGAGTTTTAAGCCAACTTTTTCACTCTCCTCTTTCATTTTCAGCAAGAGGATCTTTAGTTTTCTCCACTTTCTGCCATAAGGGTGGTGTCATCTGCGTATCTGAGGTTATTTATATTTCTCGTATAATATGTTTACTCTCCAATTTTGTTAACCTTTCCCCTATCACTAAGCAATAGTTTTGACAAAAAGGTCTTTTTAAATGTTTCTCCTCCATGAGGTTCCATCAGAATGGCTGAGAGATGCTCATCAAAGCAGGGTCTGAGTCCACCAGTCCCCTTAGGGTCCCCAAGGGACACCGGTCCCCTTGTGTCCTTGCAGTCACCTAAAGTTTCCTATAGCCCACTCAGAATTTTGTAGCTGACCCACGTGGATTCTGTTTAAGGCATTATTGATCAAATTATTTATTGAATTCACTGACGAAGTCAGGAGGAGTACAACAATAGAAAGGGATGTATAGAGGGACTTCCATCAGTCATTGAAAGGACTGATACTGAAGCTGAAACTCCAGTACTTTGGCCACCTGATGCGAAGAGCTGACTCATTGGAAAAGACCCTGATGGTGGCAAAGATTGAAGGCGGGAGGAGAAGAGGATGACTGAGGATAAATGTTTGAAGGGCATCACCAACTCGATGGATATGAGTTTGAGTAAGCTCCGGGAGTTGGTTTTGGACAGGGAGTCCTGGCTTGCTGCAGTCCATGGGTTCACAAAGAGTCAGACACAACTGAGTGACTGACCTGACTGAGAAAGTACAGTCTATGTGGGGAGGACAGTTATTCATTTTGTAGCTCTGAAAATGATTGATGGGCTACGTTTATGGTGAGAAAACTCCAAGAGGAGCACAGGCATCCCCAAGCTCTAAAGGAGAACTAACTCTGCTCCATCCAGGTGCTGGGAGAGGCTCCCTGGCCTGGCATTGACCCTACCTGTGTTAAAATTTGCCTTACATTCCACTTCTGCCCCAGCAGACCCCCAATAAGACCGTGAACATCTCTGTGATCTCTGTAAAAAGAGGGTGCTGAGAAAGCCATGGTGTGCATCTGTGGAGACCTTGAGGAAAGCTGGCTGATTTGGGGACCCTGATGGTTTGGTGCTGGCATTGGGTCCAGAGGTGGGATCAGAGGCCGGCAGGCTGCTCGGTCAGGACACAATTCTCCAGCCACACCAGCACATGAAGAACCAGAAGTCACAAACTGGACCTCTGCAGATCTGGAAAACAACTGGCTGCGCACTGTTCAGTCAGACACACCTGTGCTTCTTGATGTGTGTGTGTGTGAAGTGCTTATAAAGAGCAGACGCGGGACTGAAGTGGGGCTTACATCGATAACTACAGTCACTGACACTCCTCTGCCTGGGAGGTTATTCTTCTCACCTCAGTGCTGGAGAGTGACCTAGAACCTGCAAAGAGTGTCAGGGTCCAGTTCCTGACCTGCCAAAGCCTCTGGCAGGTCCAAACGGAGAATGCAAGGCCTGCCCTTATGACTGGGGCTTGGGGAAGCCTTCTTCAGTGCTCATGAATATTTAGTCTAATCCTGGCCAAAGGCTCACAGCCTTGCAGGTCTCCTCCAGCCCACGCATCACTGTGGACTTGCCTGTAACAAGCGCCAGGTTGGCTTCTGGGAAGTAGCAGGGGAGTCCTTCTTTTCATGCAACAAGGAGGGGAGACACTACGTAAACAAATACATGTAAGTCCGTCAGTGACGAGCACTTACGTGGGCTGAGGGTATAGAGAGGGTTTCTGCAAAAACGGGAAGGCTTTGCTGTAGGACACAGGACCGCAGGATGGCCGGGAAGGTCACTGTGTCTCAATGACACGAGCTGAGCTGAGTGGAGGGTGGTGAAGAGAGCTGATGAAAGAGCCAGGGAAGGGGTACAGTGAATGCAAAGGCCCTGAGGTGGACATGCACTTGACATATGTGAGGAAGAGCGAGGACAGCTCCCCAGGCTGGAAAATAACACATGAGGAGGTAGCATGTGGCTGTTAAGGCAGACGAGCAAAAAAGGGCTTTGAGGAAAGAAACAGAAGAACTGTCAAATGCAGACGTCAGAACCTAGCAAGGGTAGGTATTTAGCACCACTTAGGGTGGCTCAGAGGTTAAAGTGTCTGCCTGCAATGCGGGAGACCCGGGTTCGATCCATGGGTCGGGAAGATCCCCTGGAGAAGGAAATGGCAACCCACTCCAGTATTCTTGCCTGGCGAATCCCATGGACAGAGGAGCCTGGTAGGCTACAGTCCACGGGGTCATAAAGAGTCGGACACGACTGAGCAACATCATTCACTTCACTAGTGTCAGTCTTCACCATCCTACCTGTCCTGTCCCTCTGAAGGACTGCATTGTACCTAGCACTATAATTAGTTGCTATCTATATGATAAAGCTAACTTGCTAATATGAGTTTATATTTATATTCAGCACTCAATTTGTTTTGATTCCAAAAGCATCAGTTAGCCCTTAGTACATAGAAGACGCTCTGCTGGATTTGGGGACTAAAGAGATGACTCATTCAGTGTCATCACTTCCCCAGGATTCACCACCTTGCCACAGAGAAAAAGATGTAAGTATGTATCTTGATTAAGAAACAGGGACACGCTGATAGATGAATGGATAAAGAAGATGTAGTCCACATGTACAATGCAATACTGCTGTGTGTGCTCAGCTGTGTCCTACCCTTTTCGACCTCGTGTACTGCAGCCCACCAGGCTCCTCTGTTCTTGGGATTCTCCAGGCAAGAATACCACAGTGCATTGACATTCCCTTCTCCAGGGGATCTTCCCGACCCAGGGATCGAACCCTGGTCTCCTGGCTTGCAGGCAGAGTTTTTACCACCTGAGTCACCAGGGAAGCCCCAGTATGACTTGTGTCCTTATAAATGGGGAAGTTTGAACACGGACACATGCACAGAGTGAATTCATGTGAAGATGAAGTCAGAACTTGGTATGAAGCATCTGTAAGTCAAGACACGCCAAAGACTGTCAGCAAAGCCCCCGAGGGAAGGAGAGAAGTTGAAACTGACCTCGCTCTCAGCCTCAGATGGGACCGACCCTGCCGACACCTTGACCTCAGACTTCTGGCTCCAGAGCTGGGAGATGACAAGCTTCTGTCATTTAAGCTGCCCGGTCTTCGGAACTTTGTCCCAGCAGCCCAAGCAAGCTCATACTTTTACTGTCTTACCTGCCATTTCCTTTAATCACAGCACGCTTCCAACTCCATAGATTCAGATCCTCGACTCCTCTTTCTTGCACACTGCACAGAAATGACAAGTTAATATTTATCTGGGAAAGTGAAAGTCGCTCAGTCGTGTCCAACTCTTTGCGACCCTGTGGATTGTACAGTCCATGGAATCCTCCCAGCCAGAATACTGGAGTGGGTAGCCTTTCTCTTCTCCAGGGATCTCCCAACCCGGGGATCGAACCCAAATCTCCCACACTGCAGGCAGATTCTTTCCCAGCTGAGCCACAAGGGAAGCCCAAGAATACTAGAGTGGATAGCCTATCCCTTCTCCAGCAGATCTTCCCAACCCAGGAATCGAACCAGGGTCTCCTGCATTGCAGGTGGATTCTTTACCAACTGAGCTATCTGGGAAGGACATCCACAGTTACTCTAAGAACATCACGGAGAGGTGCGTTAGTGGGTCATAGACTTTATATTTTGGGGAAACCAGCATGGAGCTCTGGCGAGATGAAGCCATGCGGAGAGAGCAGCGGGGGAAGGTGCAGAGGAGAGCGTCCCCTGTCCTGGCATCCCCGGCTCACTACAGAGTGCTCCTGGGAACACGGCCTGGGCTCGGGGAAGTGGGGGAGTGTGCTTGGCAGAGACACGTCACGTGCAAATGATGGCACATAGTCACACTTGTCATACCCGGGAAGCAGCTTCAGGCACAGCAACTGAATGTCGATGGGGACAGGAGTGGGAAAGCCACCCCTCCTGCCACTTGCCACTCCGCGTCCCCTGTAGGTGCTGTCTCTGCAGTCACAGCTCCACCGTCTTAAGGGGCTGATTCGTCTACACCATGGGGATGACAGACAGCATGGCACAGATACAGAACTGAAGAGGACCACGTGCTGCCTTCCCCCGAATGCCGCCTGTGGGAGACTTGACATCACCCAGAAGAGAAGCAGGGCCTGCAGGACAAACACATCATTTCCCAAAGTGAAAAGTGGCAACTTCATAGCATTTCTTATGTTACAGTATTTACCATATTATCTGAGTCAGAGTGGCCAGAGGGTATTTTTTTTTCTTGTGGAAATGAAGGCAGTGATTTTTAAAATATGTGAGCTTTTTAAAACTTTATTTAAAATATTTATAGACATATTTAAATATTTGTTGGTTTTGTTCAATTGCTCAGTCATGTCTGATCTTTGCAACCCCATAGACTGCAGCACGTCGGGCTTCCCTGTCCTTCATCATCTCCTGGAGATTGCTCAAACTCATGTCCATTAAGTTGGTGGTGCCATTCAACCATATCATCCTCTGTTGTCCCCTTCTCCTCCTGCCTTCAATCTTTCCCAGCATCAGGATCTTTTCTAATGAGTTAGTTCTTCACATCAGATGGCCAAAGTATTGGAGCTTCAGCTTCATCATCAGTCCTTCCAATGAATATTCAGGGTTGATTTCCTTTAGGATTGACTGGTTTGATATCCTTGCAATCCAAAGGACTCTCAAGAGCCTTCTCCAACAGTACAGTTCCAAAGCATCAGTTCTTCAGTGCTCAGCTTTCTTTATGGCCCAAGTCTTACATTCATACATGACTACTGGAAAAACCATAGCTTTGACTATACAGACCTTTTGTCAGCAAAGTAATGTCTCTGCTTTTTAATATGCTGCCTTGATTGGTCGTAACTTTTCTTCCAAGGAGCGAGCATCTTTTAATTTCATGGCTGCAGTCACCATCTCCAGTGCTTTTGGAACCCAAGAAAATAAAGTCTGTAACTGTGTCCATTGTTTCCCCATCTATTTGCCATGAAGTGATGGGACTGGATGCCATGATCTTAGTTTTTTGACTGTTGAGTTTTAAGTCACCTTTTCCACTCTCCTCTTTTCACCCTCATCAGGAGGCTCTTTAGTTAGTTCCTCTTCACTTTCTGCCATAAGGGTGGTATAATTTAAATATTAAGTGAAGTGAAATAAAAGAAGTACTCCTCAGTTCCTTTTGGATGTTAGTTTCCAAATTTGCCACACAGAATTTTCAGGAAAAAGCCAAGGAAGTAGACTTGAGAAAAAAAGCTTAATTTCTTCATCTCAGAAAATTAATCTGAATCAATCAGGATAAGTTATGATGAAAGTGAATGCCAGTCATGTCTGACTCTTTGTGACCCTATGGACTATACAGTCCATTTAACTCTCCAGGCCAGAATACTGGAGTGAATAGCTTTTCCCTTCTCCAGGGGATCTTCCCAACCCAGGGATCGAACCCAGGTCTCCCGCACTGGGGGTGGATTCTTTACCAGCTGAGCCATCTTATGGTGTGATGACAGAAAAGAAAAATGGTGTCTCTGGCTCACATCTGCACTATTTACATCAGTCAGGACCGCAAAGCCACATGTCACTCCAGAACCCGGGCTACTACTAGAAGTGTCTCTGGTCACCCCAGAGTCTGGAGCAGCAGCAGGTACGCTTGCCCAGGAATGCCCTCTGTCAGGTCTCCTTGAGCACCATTGGCTGAAACTGGTCACATGGCCCCATACAAGCCTGAGATTGAGGAAATGAAAGTCTGTGATCAGAGAGTGAAAAGCCACACATATGGACTGAGAAACACTCATGATGAATACACCACTTAGATGACGTCAGTTTCATGAAGAGAAAGGTTGTGATTCAAACCTACATCAGGTATTACTTACTAATAAGTAGGTGAGATTATATAGGACACTTGTTTTATGCAAACATGATCATTTTCTTTGTTTTCTGTAACTGAGCACAATTTCTCTATCAAACCTCTACTTGGCCCAAAGGCAGAAACTTACTATTAGACAATTAGGATCAATTTAGTCACATAGATGCTTATTTAGTTCAGTGTTTTGTAGAAATTACAACAAAGGACTGGCTTCTCTGGCAAAGGGATATGATTTCTTCAGTCACTACACCTGACCACGTAGGCATTTTCCCAAGTGTGTATTATACTCTTTCTGGAGGTCCTGAATGTCTGAGCACTTGGCAATCACATCAAGGCAGGGGCCCTCATCTGGGTCCTGTCTTTCGGGTCATGCATCATTCTTGCTATGTGAAAGGGAGGCACCGACTTCTTCCTCTGATGAACTGGAGGGGATGGCAACCTCTCTGCTCAGCTCCCCTTCTCCATGGGCTCACAGCTCCCTGGGGGTTACAGGGGAATGTTGCAACTTACTCACTCTGGTCTGTTATCGATCAGGGGCTGGGTGTTGGGGTGTGAGCAGGTGAGTGGCTTACGTTGCACATTGACCCTGCAAGTGTTCACACATCTCTCTCTTTACACCCAGAAGCCCGGGACTCACTGCTTGTGTTCTTTCTTCCCGTTTCTATCATAACAACTCACCTGTGAAAGTTAATGTCTCATTTGAATGGAAAGGATGATGAGGTCAAAAGGCATGGTAACACTGCACTGATTCACATTTTAAATATTATCAAGACACACATGGAGATGCATCTAAGGAAACATGCAGTCTCAATAATAGTTTTCCCAATGAGACAACTGTGAGCTTAGATTTCTGAAGACCTGAGATCAAGTCTCCATTCAGACAGCGCTCATGCTCACGCTTATGCTCAGTCGCTCAGTCGTGTCTGACTCTTTGCGCACCCAGGGACTGTAGTCTTCCTCTGCCCATGGGATTTCCCAGGCAAGAATTCTGGAGCAGGGTGTTATTTCCTCCTCCAGGGGATCTTCCCAACCCAGGGATCCAATCTGTGTCCTCTATATTGGCAGGCAGATTCTTTGCCACGAGGGCCACCTGTGAAGCCCGTTTAGAGAGCGACTGTTTCCCTAAGATGGGACAAAGTAGTTCATCTGTCTAGGTTTTATTTTTCTGGAAAATATTTGGTGTGAACCAGTGCTGGAATAGAATGGATAGTCAATAAATAATAGTCCTCATTACTGCTATTAATATACTACTATTAATTCATTAGTGAGTAATGGTAGGAGGGCTGCTGGTGATCCATCTCGTGGAAGGATGGGAAATTGTGTCAAATCTGTGCTTCACAACGCAGCAGAATGTAAATTAATTCAAGAAAATCACTAGTTACTAAGTTCTTCTGTTATACTAGAAACATATAAACAGAAAAAATTAAAAATCACAGAAATGATATAATGTTGGGATTTGCTTCAAAATAATCTAGTAGATAAACAACAAGGTCCTAGTGTATACCACAGGAAACTATATTCAAAATTATAATAAACTGTAATGGAAAACTGAAAAAGAATATCTCTCTCTATATATATAATCTACATGTGTATATATATATATATATTACTGAATCACTTTGCTATATAGCAGGAACTAACACAACATTGTAAATCAACTGCAATTCAATAAAATAATAATCTAGTAGATGAGTTATTAATGAAAAGAGTGGCTATGAATAATGGATTATTAAAGTGGGATCTGTCCTGAATATTCATTGGAAGAACTGATGCTGAAGCTGAAACTCCAATACTTTGGCTACCTGATGTGAAGAACTGACTAATTTGAGAAGACCCTACTAATTTGAGAAGACCCTGATGCTGGGAAGGATTGAAGGCAGGACGAGAAGTGGACAACAGAGGATGAGATGGTTGGATGGCATCACCAACTCTATGGACATGAGATTGGGTGAACTCCAGGAGCTGGTGATGGACAGGGAGGCCTGGTGTGCCGCAGTCCATGGGGTCGCAGAGAGTCAGACATGACTGAGCGACTGAACTGACTAACTGATACGTATTATCTACATGTATGTGTGTATAACTGAATTGCTTTGCTATATAGCAGGAACTAACACAACATTGTAAATCAACTGCAATTCAATAAAATAATAATCTATTAGATGACTTATTAATGAAAAGAGTGGCTATGAATTATGGATTATTAAAGTGGAAACATGAGGTTTGTTGTATCTCTTTTTCTATATGTTGGAAATTTTCTATTATATATATTTTTAATCACTGGTGCACATAATATTGTTGTTATTCAGTCATTAAGCTGTATCCAGTTCTTTGTGACCCCATGGAATTCAGCATGCCAGTTCCTCTGATCCCACTATCTCCTAGAGTTTGCTGAAATCAATGTCCACTGAGTCAGTGATGCTATTTAACCATCTCATCCTCTGCCACCCCCTTCTCCTTTTGCTTTCAATCTTTCCCAACGTGAGGGTCTTTTCCAGTCATTTGTCTCTTTGCCTCAGGTGACCAAAATATTGGAGCTTCAGCTTCAGCGTCAATCCTTCCAATGACTATTCAGGATTGATTTCCTTTAGGATTGACTGGTTTGATTTCATTGCAGTCCAAGAGACTCTCCAGAGTCTTCTTCAGCACCACAATTCAAAAACACCAATTTTCCGGCTTTCAGCCTTCCTTATGGTCCAACTGTCACATCTGTATATGACTTCTGGAAAAACCATAGCTTTTGAAGCCAAGTAGACAAGGTGGTTTTATACTTATGAGTATGCTGAATTAAATCGCCTTTACAAACCATTACCTCTTTAAATCCCCCTTCCTACCATGGGGATGTCTCATGAAATTTACATGGAATTTGAAGATCCCAAAAGGGAAAAAAATTACTTAAAGTGACTTTATTAGATGAAACATAACAGTTACCACTTTAAAATAATTGTTTTTTTTTTAAGTCTAATGAATTTCAGACTTACATATATTATTAATTAGACACATATTTGTTAGATTCTTATTAATAAACCTGATTTATTACATTAGAATATATCTTCAGTACCTCTTACAGGCTAATCATTCTGTAAGAGATACACTCTCTCATGTTGCCCCACAATGTTCTGTGAGTATGAAAATTCACCTTAAGTAAGGAAGGAAATCAAGGAACAAAAAAGTTAAGCAGCTAGTTTGAAGAAACTCAGCTACTAAATGACTCTTCATAACCAGCTGTCTCTGGCCCTGATCCTTTCTCTGTGCCTTCTCTGCTGTTCATTAAACACCTAGACACCCCTCTTAGATGTGGTCAGTTGTGTCCGTCTCTGCAGCCCATGAACTGTAGCCCACCAGGCTCCTGTCCTTGGGGTTTTCCAGGCAAGAATACTGGAGCAGGTTGACATTTCCTTCTCCAGGAGATCTTCCCAACCCAGGGATTGAACCCATGTCTCCTGCATTGGCAGGTGCATTCTTTACCACTAGTGCCACCTTGGAAACCCCTGACTCCACTCTTAAATATGAATCTATAGTTGAGGCTATCCAATTAGGTCAATTGTGAGAATAGCCCCTAAAAATCAGCTTTTGGTGATGTTTATTACAGGCAAGTAGGACGCTTGGCTGGTGTGAGCTCTGACCTACAGGCTGCTGCCCAGCTGTGACATCAGCTGCCTCTTAGAGGCCCTGCCCATCCTGTTCTGACTACACTGTGCCCAGGCCCCAGGCGAGGCCCACGCCTCGGGGGCCCTGGCCCTCAAGGTGCACCCCTCAACCGGCCTGCTGGGCAGACCACCCAGCCATCAGCAGTCCTGCCGTGACAGCACATCTGGACAGCTCCCTGCTGACCCCTGTGGCCAGCCTGTGTGCCCTCTGGGGGACTGTTACCCTGTGGACTTTGCCCCTCCGAACTGCATTTATCAGTGGTGCTCATGTGTTTATACATCGGCTTCCACTGATTATGGGTTCGTGTCCCCTGTGTTTACAGCTATGTCACTCACCTAGCATGCTCAGCACTGTGCATCCGGCCTCCCAGAGGACTGGAGCTCAGCACCGGATTCCTGCATCCCTCCCACTTCATCTAGCCCGTCAACACGTCTGTCTACACCACACGGACTCGTGTAGGTTCTAGTCAAATGGTTATTAACAAATGACCTGATGAACTTTGAACAAGTAGTGTTGATTGCCCATCGAGTCCAATGAAGGAGTGGATTTGGTGAATGAGTGTGTGTGTGTGTGTGTGTGTGTGTGTGTGTGTGTGTGCGCGCGCGCGTAAGAGAGACAGGGTGCATGGGTGCAAGGCATGCAGGTGAACTGTGTTATACTGAATTTGGGGAGGCCTGAGTTCTGCTCATTGGTCAACCACTCACCCACCATATGGTCCCTGGCTGATCCCCGAACTGCTCTGGCCCCACAGTCTTCTATGTTCTATGCGGTGTCAGGACTCAGAATAAGGGCTCTGACATTTAAGAATCTGAGTCTGGCTTGCATTCAGGCTATACGGCCTGGCCCCCTGACAAGTCACTTAACACCCCTCTGACTCAGTTTCCTTATCTGTGAAAAGGGAGTAACGGTCCTCATGTCAGAGCTTCTTATGGGGATTAAAGAAGATAATGAATGCAAAGCATTTAAATAGCCTGATGCCCGGCAGGGCATGCTTAGTTGCTCAGTCATGCAGGACTTTAGACTTTAGTCCACCAGGCTTTTCTGTCCATGGGATTTTTCAGGCAAGAATACTGGAGTGGGTTGCCATTTCCTCCTCCAGGGGATTTTCCTGACCCAGGAATTGAACCCACATCTCCTGTGTCTCCCATATTGCAGGCAGGTTCTTTACCCACTGAGCCATCAGCCTAGCCTGATGCCTGGGACACAAAACATGTTTCCCAGGGGGTCATTTTTTTTTTTTTCCTCACTCCTCTAATCCCAGGACTTGTTGAGATACTTGAACAAGGTAACTGTGGTGTAAATAACAAAGCAACAAACAACTCAGTTGTGTCTGACTCTTTGTGACCCCATGGACTGTAGCCCGCCAGGTTCCTCTGTCCGTGGAATTTCCCAGGCAAGAGTATTGGAGCGGGTTGCCATTTCTATCTCCAGGGGATGTTCCCGACCCAGGGATCGAACCTGCATCTCTTGTGTCTCCTGATTGGCAGGTGGGCTCTTTACCACCACCTAGGGAGCTCAGTCCTAAAAGAGAAAAGGGTTGATGTGTATGAAAAGAACTTCCTCCCTGGCCTCAGGTTTGCTCCGTTTTCATCAGCCCAGGGTCCTGCAGTGATGGGGTTGGTGCTGGAGGAGCTGAGTGGAGGAAGTAACCCAACAGACTGGCAGAGAGTGGGAAAGAGTATTCCTGTGATTTGGGGAGAAAACAAATTGTTTGGTTATATTTTTACCTCCCTCCCCACTCCATTTTAACAATGTCTTTGTGTAGATGATACGTTTAAAAGTCTTAGAAATCACTTTTCTCCCCAGGAGTCTTTAGTCTTCATTTTTTTATAGCTTCTGTCCCATCCTGCTGCAAACATCCAGAGAAATTCCACGCTAGCAATATGCAACAATCAAGTCAATCAAGGGATGCTGGACATAAAGCATCAGTTTAGGGGGTAAGTGTATCAAACCAGCAAAACTTCAAGGGAAATGGAGGGCAGCAGGGTCACCCCGCAAGAATCAAGGGGGTCGATGGGTCTGAGCCCCTCCTCTGGGCAATGCTGGCTGTGTCACCACCAGCAGAGACGTGGCTCCAACTCATCAAGTTGGGTGCCAGAGCGCCTGATGGAGCAGCCACCATTCAGTAACCAAGCGCCCTCCCAGCTTCTCTCCTAAAGCCCGCGGGCGGGCAGGGAGAGGCAGTCTCAGGACAGAAAGCAGCTTCAGAGAAAGAAAACGTGGCTTCTTGGGACCTGGTTGTGGGATGGGTGGAGTTCACCTTGGAGGCGTTGCCCAACGTGGTCCGGGCTTTTTCCCCACACAGTGCTGACCTTCTGAGATTGAAAACCTGAAAACCGGGCCGGAGGCATTTGAATGGGCCCAGAGGACCCCTGCCAGCCCAAGCCCTGCCTGCTTTGTCATGGCTTTCAGAATCAGGGAGGAAGCGTGCATAAGAAAGCAGAGGACTGGGCTGGCTTCCTCCAAAACACTCCTCCTAGAATAGGGGCTTATGAATTCCAAGTGTTCCTGCAGATAATGGCATACTGCAGGTATGGACAAGGAGCTCTGAAATGTCACTAAGAAGGCCTGTCAGTTGTGTTTCTCTATTTTTCACTGCAAATAAGAAGCAAAGGGGAGAAAGCTTTTGTCCGTGGAGCCAAAGGCTGACTGTAATGCTGACTCCAAGACCTGGGAAAGTAATTTAACCCTTCAGACCCTTAGCTCACTGTTTCAATTGTCATAATGAGGATAATGACAAGGAGAATCACATAAAAGAATATATGCACATTGCTTCTAAGTCTTTAAATACTATACAAGCAAAGAATATATTATTCCTCATAGTTAAAGATTCTAATATCTTTTGCATTGCTTTGCTTCTGTTTTAGAAACCCACTTCTTAATTGCAGCAAATGATTTGTGGAAAGCATATGCAAGCATAAAAAAGAAACGAAAATATTTTCATGTGATTCCATAGTCCAGATTTAGCCATTGTAAATATACTGTTTATCCTTTTTTTTTTGTCTTGTGTGCAAGCAGCATGTGAGATCTTATTTCCCCTACCAGGGATTTAGCCCTCGCCCCTTGCATTGGAAGTGCAGAGTCTTAAGCACTGGAATACTTTTTAGTATTTACATGAGTTTGATGTTAGAGCCTGTGTGATTTTTTAAAATTTATTTTAAACCCAAGGCTTTTACAGGTTGCTTTAGAATTTGTGTGTCTCCAGGACTGTTCTAAGCTCTGCAAAGAGTAAGTCATGTGATGCCTGTGTGTTCAGTTGCTTCAGTTGCATCTGACACTTTGACACCTATGGACCGTAGCCCATCCTCTGTCCATGGAATTCTCCAGGCAAGAATACTGGAGTGTGTTGCCATATGCTCCTCCAGGGAAATCTTCCCGACTCAGGAATCGAACCCATATCTTTAGCATCTCCTGCATTGCAGGCAGGTTCTTTTCCCACTGAGCCACCTGGGAAGCCCAAGTCATGTAATACAGCAACCTAATTACCTAAGCATTGCTACTATCACTTGCGGTTTTTACTCAAGTAAACTGAGGCACAGAGAGTGTAGGGAACTCCCTCAAGATTACTCCGCAGTGGGTACCAGAAAAGGGATTAGAAAGCAGGTGTTTGGAAACCAGAGTATGTGCTCATAGCCACTAGGCTACCTGGCTTTGTTTCTCTCTGGTGGAGTGTTTTTGATGAGGGGAAAAGCAGATTTGATCATGAATGAATCCATATTTCACCCGTTCTTATCGGCTGGCCACTGTACTCGGTGCTTTCCCCCCAAACAATCCTGCCCATGGATGTTGGGCTCAGGACCTTTCACTCAACTGCATTCAAGCTGAATGAGACCCTCCTCCAGATGGGACCCAGCCACCCCCAGGCCCTGCTCACACACCGGTTCCCACTGACCTCTTCAGGTCCAGCTGACGCCTCCTCTGTGCTGTCTCCTCCCCATCCTTTCTCTCCTCTCAACTCTTGGGGCCAACTCCCCACACTGCTCAGACCGTATTTTGAAAGTCAGGTTTCATTTTGCTGACTTGAAATGCACACACATGGCTTTAGGGACTGGAATTAAACTGGGTACCTGGTCCTGCCTGTCCCCCCATCGTCTCGGTGTGAGCCCAACGGCCTCCGTCCAGAATCACCAGGGTAGCCCGGTTGTCCCCAGTCTCCTGGAGTGCAGAGCACCCCCTCTTCTCCTGCACTGTCTGGTGGGAGGGGCAGGGTGTTCCGGGTGGGCGGCGCCTTACCTCCATCTAACTCAACGCTTGAACGGATTCAAGTTAAACATTTTGGAGAAGAATACACAAAGGTGGTGATTTCATTCTCTTGTCTATTACGTCAAGTCTCTTCTTGTCAATTACTGTTAACAGTGATGTAGACTCTCCCCTGTAAGACTGTGTGTGATAGTCGCTCAGTCCTATCCGACTCTTTATGATCCCATGGACCATAGCCCACTGGGCTCTTCAGTCTGTGAGATTCTCCAGGCAAGAATACTGGAGTGGTTGCCATTCCCTTCTCCAGGGGATCTTCCCAACCCAGGGATTGAACCCGGGTCTCCCACATTGCAGGCAGATTCTTTACCATCTGAGCCACCAGGAAGGACTTGTAAGACTATATGTGGCTCAAAAAAAAAAAAAAAAAAAAGTCATCCAGATGATCCTGCTTTTATAATCACAGCATTAGGCACAGGTGACTACTGGCTTCAACATCATTGTAGAATCTGTGAAGGCGCGATGAGGGACAGACCTGTTAGAAGACAGGTACCTTTCTCATTGGGCTTCCCAAGTGGCCCTAGCTGTATAGAACCTGCCTGCCGATGCAGAAGACATAAGAGACGCAGGTTTGATCCCTAGGTCGGGAAGATCCCCTGCAGGAGGGCACAGCAACCCACTCCAGTATTGTTGCCTGGAGAATCCCACAGACAGAGGAGCCTGGTGGGCTGCAGTCCATGGGGTCGTAAAGAGTCAGAAGCGACATAGCACGGGTGCATCCTTTCTTACTAACAGTGATCTGAGTGGTGGTGCTCACCCTGCACTCGGGGCTCCCTCGTTTGACATGGGTTCCAGAGGGTCAGTGTCTCAAAATCTGTCTCCAGGGTGCGCTCTCTAGTTCCTGCGCCCTTCCATAGATTCACACTGAGAAACTACTAAAAACTACCCAGTTTCCCCACATCTATTGACACGCTTTCACCTGTCCTTTGAAGAAGCACCTCCTGTTCTAAGAACTCTGGGTACATGAGCGGCGGGGGGGAGCACACGTGCCCAGGGCTTTGCTGGGAGCCCTGGGAAGCGACTGTGGCTGTGGAAGGAGAACCAGTCTCTGGGGGGGCTGCCTACACCTTCTGGACCGCGGCCCTCACTTCATGTGTGTGAGAGTTTGGAGCATCACGACGCTGTCGGCATCAACCACGTTGTGACAGGTGGGAAAACTGAAGCTCAGAGAGGTTTGTTAACTTTTCCAAAGTCACATAACAGGTGAGCAGTGATGTGAAAACTCAAACCCAAACTTTCGGGTCCAAAGTCCCTGCCTTTAACTGCGCACCCTTAAGGATACTGGTTGAAGCGACCAGCAGATTGGATTTTTGAAAGTGTTTTGTTGTTGTTTTTCAGTCACTGAGTTGTGTCTAACTCTTTGTAGCCCCGTGAACTGCAGCACTCCAGGCTTCCCTGTCCTTCACTATCTCCTAGTGTTTGTTCAAATTCATGTCCACTGAGTTGGTGATACAATCCAACCATCTCATCCTCTGTCATCCCCTTCTCCTTCTGCCTTCAGTCTTTCCCTTCATCAGGGTCTTTTCCAATGAGCTGGTTCTTCACATCAGGTGGCCAAAGTATTAGAGTTTCACATCAGTCCTTCCAATGAATATTCAGGGTTGATTTCCTTTAGGATTGACTGGTTTGATCTTCTTGCAGTCCATGGGACTCTCAAGAGTCTTCTCCAGCACCACAGTTCAAAAGCATCAATTCTTCAGAATTCACCCTTCTCTATGGTCCAGCTCTCACATCTGTACACAACTACTGGAAAAACTATTCGGACCTTTGTCGTCAAAGTGATGTCTCTGCTTTTTATTGCACTATCTAGGTCTGTCATCGCTTTCCTTCCAAGGAGCAAATGGAAAAAAAAATTGCTGCCATCTGCCAATTTTTCCTCTTCTTTGGAAATTGTTTGATCCAGCTGCAATCCCCCCACAAGCGCTCTTTTATTCCTTGAAGACTCTCATCTTGCTTTCCTCCAGCTTGAGCTCCGCAGCAGACTGGCTCACTCCCTCCCAGGTCTCAGCCCAGGTTCCCTAAGCCAGCCCGGCGCTGCCCCCTCTGCCCCCCACCTGCCCCTCCCCAGAACCCCCCGCCCCCAGTTGTGGGCACCGAGCTGTTCTGGACAAGGGCCCTGGGATGTGCCTGTCTTACAGGAGGATTAGCTCCTGGCCACCACAGGGAAGCCCTGTCCTTCCCCCTGCCTGGGGATTGCTGGATTTTCAAAGCCTTTGATGTGCCGAATCCTATAAAGGCCTCCGAGAGATGAGAACTGTACAGTTTCTGCAGCTTGTAGGAAGCGCTGTGGGATTTAAGCCCAAGGCCTTTGTGTGGACAGATCTGAGCCGGAAGTCCCGCCCTGCCATGCGCTGCCTCCCCTTCCTGTTCCCCCGCCCCCCGGCCCCCGCCCCTGGCCCTGTTCCCTCCGTCCCTCCCACCTGGCTGAACATCCTTCTCACGGTCACCTGTCCAACCACCCCCTGTGCCGAGAGCTGGCTCCAGGGCCCCAACCTGGCTTCCTGGATGGATTCCGAGCTCAGCATCAGGGGGGCCCTGCTTTCTAATCGTCCGGGCCCTGTGATAGTTGAGGGGCTTCGACAGGTGGCGCTAGTAGTAGAGAACCTGCCTGCCAATGCGGGAGACCTAGGACGCAGGTTCGATCCCTGGGTGGGGAAGATCCCCTAGAGGAGGGCAGGGCAACCCCCTCCAGTATTCTTGCCTGGAGAATCCCCGTGGACAGAGGAGCCTGGAGGGCTACAGTCCCTGGGGTCGCAAAGAGTCGGACACGACTGAAGCAACTAACACACACCATGATATTTGAAACGTCTTCATTTCCTGGAGGAAAAGGGGGCTAACTACATCTATATCTTGTTGTGTTATGGAAAGACAAAGGGAAAGATGCACATAAAACTGAGACGAGCACCTGACCAAGAGCGGGTGCTCAGAGATCAAGAAGTTTTCTCATTAGGGGTGTGTGTGTAGGCACATGTGTGCACGTGTGTGTGTGTTTGCACATACATGTATGGCTAGGGGTAGATAGCTACAGAGCTCAACAGCTCAGTAGAAACAATTTATTCCCGCTCCAAGCCTGTTCTTCCTCCCGTCCTCGGTTCCTGGATGTGTCAGTTTTCACTCCTAATGTGGCTGTTTGTCAGCGTGCCCTCCCTTCCTGCCCCTCGGCACGTATCCCAACGTGACCCTGAACTGCTGAGGAGCGTGCCCAGCATCCAGCATTTAGACCCAGGGGAGTCTTCTCTTGCAGAGGTTGGTGTGGGTGTGATTTCCATGATGATCGTCAACGTACAGTGAGTAAACACGTGGATTTGTGAGTGTCTGCACTCCATCCAGCCCCTCTGAGTGATGGATTTACCTGCCAAGGCCATCGTCAGAAAGCATTTATTCAGTGACTGACTTCATTCAACACAAAATGGGGGCATGCATGCATCCTAAGTCACTTCAGTGGTGTCTGACGCTTTGCGACCCTATGGACCGTAGCCTGCAAGGCTCCTCTGTCCGTGGGATGCTCCAGGCAAGAATACTGGAGTGGCCTGCCATGCCCTCCTCCAGGGGCTCTTCCCAATCTAGGGACTGAACCCTTTTCTCTTAGGTCTCCTGCCTTGGCAGGTGGGTTCTTTACCACTAGGGCCACCTGGGAAGCCCATAAAAGGGGGGAAGGATGCCCAAAGAAGCTAGACATTCAGGTCTTGCCTCCAGCTCACCTCTTGGGACTGGTCCACCCAAGCTCTGTTATCCCTGAGCTGGGAATCAGTTGGGCTCAGAGCCTGGGAAGTTTGATGGAGGAGCTGCCGGCCCAGAACCACCCCCGCAACCTGCAGAGTCTCTTGGTAACTTGACGGCTGTGAGCATGAGACCTGAGATGTCCTGAGTGCTCATTTCTGGTCAGTCTTGGATTCCCCCAACTTCTACGAGGTCCCAGCTGCATGAGACCAGATCACACCCCGACAGACTGAGGAGGGTGAGTCCAAGCTGCCTGCCACCTCCATCTCTCCTTTCTGTCTCACTGGGACACAGACTCAATAAATCCATCTGTCCTAATGAAAAGTCACAATTTTTCTTTTAATGACACAGGACGAGTTCCCTAGAAAATTAAACCAAGTTACTGTTGGCTCTTTGCATTTTGCCCCTGCTCACTGAGCAAAGCATTAAATATACAAGCTGATCCCCAAAGCTAATCTTCCTCTTTATCCACAGAAACAGAAAGTAGAAAGTGGTTGCCAGGGACGGGGGTGGGGTGACTGCTGATGGGATTTCTTCTGGAGGGGATGAACATGTGCTGGAATTAGGCAGGGATCCTATTGGCACAGCTCTGTGGAAACCACTGACTTGTACATTTCAAGATGCTAAGGTATGTTAATTACACCTCAATAAAGCTGCTACTTGAAAACAACAACAATCATAGAGGGAACCTCAGCCTTTTTTCCCTTTCCCAGGTGCCAGGACTGTCTTTTCCCAGGAGAGTTCAGCCCCAGGAAAGGTGCAGGCACCGTGGACAGGAAATCAAGGCTTCCGTGACCCGGAGGGAAGATTCCTAAGCCCCGATGACCGCGGAAGCAGGGCCTGCACATTTGTGGCGTCTTTCTCTCCTGACAAGGAGAGCGATTGCTTCCTTTGTGTCCTGTCTAGGTCGATTAGAAGGTGCTGCTACAGGGATACGATGCAGGATGTTTGCTCTGCAGTGGTCCCCAGCACACCTTGAAACTTGAAACTAGACGTTGTTGAAAAGAAACAACTCCTTCAAGACAGTCAGGAAACTCTCTTCTCCAAAGAGTTCCATGCTTTATTCGTGAGGGATGGCCTAAAATTAGTTAGTGACACTTGCTACTTTCATTTAAATGCTAAAAATATTTATTAAAAGATTCCCTTCGAAGATCAAGAGATTAGCAACCCACGTATATTTAGAGAAATACCAACTGTGCGCTCTCAAATGACACTTAATAGGAGGCTCCAGAAAGGAAAATTCTATTCTTAGAGGCTAGTGGATTTAGGGAGAAACCAGGCCTCTGTCTCTTCTTGTGAAAGGTGCAGATGTGGTCCTGAAACCATCAGGCCTGTCCCCTCCGAGCACCCCTCCTGACCAAGCATCCAGGCAGAGCCAGCATCCTCCTGGGCATCCTGATGGGGCTAAGCCGGTATTTCCTGGCTTCCTCCAGGCCCCACTGAGAGAAATCCGCAAGGGACAAGGAGTCCCGGAGCAGAGGGAAATTCACAACCTCAGAGCAGAGCCAGCACTCACCTATTTGAAGATTAGGAGGACTTGGAACAACTTGTCAGGCTGACAACCTTTTTTTTTTTTTTGTCCTCACCCGGGGGCCAAGTTGCGGGTCTCAGACTAAAGACGTCCTCACCCTTTTGTCCTCGGGGAACTCAGAAAAGTGAGGCAGGAATCAGGAAGTGAGATAACCCCACCTCCTGAGAGCCTAGGTGTAGCTGAAGTATATATGGGGGTCCGCAGGCCACAGCAAGGAGGGGCTCTGGCTGGGATGGGGGCAGGTAGTGAAATGCAGAGAGGGAGTTAATGGGCTGGTTGTGTCCCCAGGATTATGTATGAAAATCCTACCTACCCCCTCTCCCCCCACCCAATATCCATGACTGAATTCATTTAAAAAGAGAGTCTCTACAGATGATCAGTTTAGAATGAGATCATTAGGGCAGGCTTCACTCAATATGGCTGTGTTTTTATAAAAAAAGAGGGGGGTTTGGATACAGACACATGGGGAGAAGGTGAGGATGAAGGCAGAGTCAGGTGATGCTCCTACCAGTCAAGGAATATAAAGATTGGCAGCAAACCACCAGGAGCCAGAAGAGGGAGATGAGTCAGAACCCTCATCACAGCTTCAGAAAGAACCAGCCTCCCTATACCTTGATCTCAGACTTCCAAACTTCAAACCACAAAACAGTACATCCCTGCTGTTTAAGCCAGAGGTCCCCAACCTTTCGGGCAGTAGGGACTGGTTTCATGGAAGACAATTTTCCCATGGTAGGGGTGGGGGTGGGGATGGCTTTGGGATGATTCAAGTGCATTGCATTTATTGTGCACTTTATGTCTTGTATTATCACATCAGCTCCACCTCAGGCAATAGATCATCAGGCATTAGATTCCAGAGGTTTAAGCCTCCCAGTCTGGGTGCTTCATTATTGCAGTCTTAGCAATTTGACACAAGGACTGCTGGATCCTTGAAAGAGGGGGCATTCTCGAGGGGATGAGGGGAAAGAATGCTCTCAGCAGAAAGACCTTAATGGTAGGATGGGCAGGTGGGCCAGGCAAGAGGTGTTAGGCTCAGCGCGGCTCTGGCATGGAAGAGAGAACCAGATGACCGCAGAAGGTGGGCCACAGCTGAGGCACCTTCAGGAATGGCTTGATCTGGGAGGCCACGGGAAGCCTGTGTAGGTTTGTAAGCAGGTCTCAAGAAGGTGAGAGGAAAAACCAAATGGACTATCCTACAGCAATGGGGAGTCTTCTGCAAGTCTTTCATAGGACCCATGAATGTGGGAAGGGGGGAAGTGGAGGGGAGAGGTGTGAAGTCTAAGCCACAGGCAGGTCCGTGGGAACATGGTGTTTCTGCTTCGGTAATGACCCCACTGGGCTTATTCTTGTGCTGACCTTCGCCCTCCCACTCCCAGCCTGAGACCCCGGGGGCTTTAGAATGCTCTGCTGCGGGCTAACAAGGCCTGCTCCTCCAGCCAGCCCTGGAGGAGGGAGGACCTTGCTGCATCTCAACTGTTACAAAGGACAGTGCGGCCCGGCGCCTGCAGCAGGGACCCAGGCTCTGGGACCAAGTGTTAACCGGGTTCAGCTGGAAGGGACCAGCCCGGCTATACCGGGAATCAACCATACAGCAAGTAGTGGTAATCTGCTCTCGGACCTGAGTCTGGGCTGTCACGTCAGCTAGTGCCATCCATGTGCTGGTGTGGATCTTCCTCTTTGAGGGCAGGCTGATGTATGCTGATGGCCTGGGTTTTATCAGAGGCGCAAATAGCTCTATACTTTGTGTTCACTCCATTGCAGTCACTTGACCCAGTTGTAAATACCACTCCAATACCACCAATTCCAATCAGCAGAGGGGCTCCGAGAGGGCCAGGAGGAACTGAGTGCTCACTACCCACAAGGAGCAGGAGCCGTGCTTCTTGGTGATCCCCCAAAGCAAGACCCAGTAAAAGAACATGCAAGTGCCTTGGACCGGCGACCCAGGAGATGCTGTCTTAGGCGGTGGGTTCTCCATCTTGTGTGGATTTTGCATTTTCTTTTATTCACTATTTTCTACTTCTTTTCCACTGGTGAAGGGAGAGTGTCATAAAATAAGAGGATGGCTTTGACTCGGTGCATTTTCATGGAGTCCTAGTGAATTTCCTAACTAGGGTGAACACTTTGGAAATCGAAGCAGCCACTGGAAGGTGTGGGCTGTTGTCCTGGGAAACTGGAGCAGCTAAAATCTTGTTACCAAGCTCGGTGCTGCCTTCCTCGCCGTGGCAGGGCTCCCAGGGGGCTGTCCAATCTCTCCGTGAAAATCCAGGGCTGAACCTCCGGAGGAATTTTAGTTAGGATTCTCTAAAGCCTTTGCCGGGACAACCAGAGCGGTGAGGCTTCACAGCACATCTTAGACCAAAACACCCCCTGCTGAGCAGGAGCACTTTTCATTTCTTGTGCTTGCGTGTGCTATGTTGTTGTTGTGTAGTCAGTAAGTCGTGTCTGACCCTTTGCAACCCTACGGACTATAACCCACTAGGCTCCTCTGTCCATGGGATTCTCCAGGCCAGAATACTAGAGTGGGTTGCCATGTCCTTCTCAAGGGGATCTTCCTGACCCAGGGATCAAACCCATGTCTCCTGCATTGCAGGTGGATTCTTTGCCGCTGAGCCATCAGGGAAGCCAGTGCGTTTAACAAGCTTACTTAAAAAAACTATTTCCCTTAACTGAGCTGATGTCCATCTCATTGGTGAATGCCTAGGGAATGTGAAATGAATCCCTTTATTTCCTTTCTTCTGTGCTTGTTTTAGTGACTGCTTTGCAAAAACAAGGGAAGCATCTGTTTGTTTCTTGTGGATACTGTGAAACATTATCATGATTAAAAAGACAGAGGCGGAGAGGGAGAGAGAGGGGGACACAGAGACAGAGAGAGACAGAAAAGGAGAGAGAGGGAAACCCCAATCTGCTGTCACCATCTTTGTCAAAGAGCACTCATGCCAGGATGACAGACCACTACTGCTCATTTGTAGGTATTGCTTTGATATTTGATGTTGAAACTAAGCGTTCTCTAAAAGGGGCGTTTGTTTCCAGAAGCAGGTAAACACGGGAAGGGTCATATGGTCTCTCCACACATGCACATGTAGAGGAAGCACTCAGAGAAATCAGACCCCCAGGGCACAGGCACATCACTTGGGAGAATCCAGAATCTGTTCCTCAGACCTTTAAAGGCTTGATATTGTAGCCTCATAACAGGCACTCAACTAAGGTTGGCAAAGGAGGCCTGGAGGAGAGGAGCAGATGAGCCTGGAAGGTGGACCAGAGCTGAGGGCACCTTCAGGAATGGCTTGATCTGGCGGCAATGGGGCACCTGTAACACACGCTAAACTAAGACCAGTGGAAGATTCACCAGGTCCTTCCTTTGATGCGACGTCATCAATTTAATACAAACATGATAGGTGGGGGCATTTTATTGTCCTGGTGGCCACATTTGAGAGATAAAGGAAGGACAGACTTCTTTTGAATTTTGTCTGAAAAATTGGGCATATCATTTTTTACCTCCTTTAGAAATTTTTGGGAGGTATTAAGATTTACTCAAGGTAATGACCCAGGTTTTCTCAGAGCATAAGAATGCCCTGTACAATTAAATAACATTCATAAAACAATATAGATTTTTCAGAGAAAGCCATATCTGAATAAAGTTATCAATGTGATTTAGGAATGAGAAGTAGGTTCATTGCTTACTCAGCTTCACCTTATAAAACCTGCCAGGTCCCTAAAGTAACCTGCTAAGGCTAATCAGAAGTACTGGGCCCATTACTAAAGTGCCAGAGTACTCTGGAATTTGCTTGAGGAAGCATTTCTGAATAAATGACACCCCAAGAGTCATTCTTGCAGCCCTTTTCAGCCATAATTAAACAGACCATTCCCATAGTGGGCTCCAGTAATTCATCTATAGAGAAATTTTGTCAAGTTCTTAATTTTGTGTATTTTGTGTATTTATATTAAAATAAATACATTCATTCATCAGTCTTTAAGTGTGCAAGCGTCCACAGGAAGCACCCAGGTGGTAGTAGAAAACAGACCAACACAGATGCTAAGGAATTCAACACAGCATGGTTAAAGCCATGCACTGATGTATACAAGATTAAGGCTACCTAATCTGGAAAGGCTGAGGTACCCAAGGAAGGCATCCAGAGAAGGTTGTGATTGAACTCAGCATCAAAGACTGAGAAGGAATTTTTCAGGCCACTTCTGCAAAAGTGGGAGAGTCATTCCTAGCTGGCAAGGTTGTCGGGGGATTAAATGAGCAGGAAAACAAATAGCAGGAGGCAGCAGCTATTCCAGAAAAATCACAGTCCGTGGTGTCAGAGAGAGCCTGGGTTCTACCCCTACATGCTGTTCAATCCAGCTGGGTGAGCCTTGGTCTCCCCATCTGTAAGGGGAGGGACAGCCCACCTCCACAGCCGTGGTGCAGACTGAATGGGAGTGGACACCTGGGAGTCCTATGTTGCACCACACGCATGTTTCCAAGGGCGTCTATTGACTCCTTGTGGAACATTCTACATCAATCAATCAAAACTTCTTACTTTTTCTTTCTATTCCTTTCTCTGACCCTTCTAACAAGTTCCTGAGTCTTAAAAAAAAGAAAAAAGAAAAAAACCTCCTGTTACCCTGACTATACACTCACACCATCTTCTTGGATGAATAGAAAATGACCACGAAAAGAAGCCAAACATTACAATCACATTAAAGGAAACGGCACTTGTTAGTGACTGATCTCAACTTGCTTCTGAAACAGACAGCTTTCTTTCTTTCAGGGAGAGCACCAAGTATTAGCACTCCTTGCTCTGAAATGTTGCTTTTACTGCAACATAGAAGGAAATCCTGTGTTGAGGTGTTCTTGAGTAACATCCCTGCATAATCTACTATCAACATTCTAAGAGCAATATCAAGACTTTGCACTATTAAAAAAAAAAAAAACTCGGAGAAAATTTGTGTTTAGTAGCATATTAGTCAGAACAAAAAATCGGTTTTGAAAATTCAGAGTCCATGATAAATCACATGGAATGCATCACAAGTGAAATGCAAAATGTAAAGAATTTTTTGGCTCAGTTCCTTTAAATGATATCCCTTAATCTACAGTGGGCTTCCCAGAAGGCTCAGTGGTAAAAGAATTTGCCTGCCAGTGCAGAAGAGGAAGGTTCAATACCTGGGTTGGGAAGATCCCCTGGAGGAGGGCAAGGCAACCACTCCAGTATTCTTGCCTGGGGAAGTCCATGGACAGAGCAGCCTGGTGGGCCACAGTCCATGGGGTTGCACAGAGTCGGACACGACTGAGCACAAGCATGAATCTACAGCATCTCTTCACGTGGGAGGTACCCTCCCTAAAGCACTGCCCCCTTCCGCGGGGCTCAGAGGCCGTGACCTGTCTTAGAGGTCACGCACACAAGTTAGGTTGACTAAGGGACCAAAAGTCATGGTTGTGGTGGGTCTTCCATGTGTGGTGCTAAGAGGGAGTTAACTAAGTGGGTGGTTTGGAAATTGGGAAGATTCCAGGGTAGGACTTCCAATATGTGTTATCAAAGGGCCTCAAAAATCTCACTGGTATTTCCTTAGAAGAGCTGAGAGGTAGTTTAGCCAGTTTCAAGACCATCTTCTACTACATGTTCACAAGCATAGCAGCATACCCCTTTTTGTGGGGGAAAAAATGAGGGTAACAAACTTGAATAATAGGTTTTATGATAACCTGCAGAGTTCGGCCTTTTTGAAGTTTTCACGACTACTGAAAGGAGTGTGATCACAGAGCACAGTCACAGGTACGTCTCATCCTGCAGTGTAGACAGAGGCTGGGTTGCTATCCTCCTGGTGTCCATGGCTGCTGGTCATCTCCTGGGCTTCCCTGGATGGCTCCCCTCCTGCGCTCACTCACAACTGTGCAAAAACATCTCCACTTTGATCAGCTGGCAGACCCAGCCGCCTGTCACCCGTACTCTCAGCAGACCACTTCGCCTACTTCCCAGAGCTTGGAGACCAGAGGTAAAGATTCTGTCCACCTCTTGTCCCCAAACTCCAAAAGTGTGATCCCCTCAGGCATCCGTGTTTCCTGTCTCCTCCTGGTTGGGGTGGGTTCTCCATCCGGGGTCTACATCCCACCTGCCGCATGCATGCCTCCGTGGCCTCACTGTTCCTTATGTTCTTTTTTCCAAAATCTCCGACTTTTCCTGTACACTGGCTCCTTCCTGCCTTTAGCAGATATCTCAAGTATCTGCAAACGTAAAGGGGGGAAAAAAAAACCTCCCTGGACCTCATGGGTACCGCTCTCTGGTCCATTTACTTGCATTTTTCCATGGTGTCCTGCACTCTGCTTTGACTCCTCCCCTGGTCCTCGCTCATGGGCTTCCCTTCTCTCCACACACCGACTCCATCCTTGCCAAATTGGTAGAGGTTTCTCTGTGTATCTAAACCCAACGGGGGCTTTTAAACCATCGTTTTTCTTGGCTGCTCTGAACTCCGGACTGATTTCGCAATATTTAGAGTTTCTTTGGCCTCCTTTGATGGTGCTTTTTTCCCGGCCGTGTTTTCTGATCCAGTCATTTCTCCTCCTCAAGACCTCTTTATTGCTTCTTTGTTTTCTGCTCACTCTTTAAAGGCAGTTGTGCTCACAGCTCTACCCCGGGGTTCTCTTCTCTTCTCACTGTGCACGTTCCCCCACGGCGATCCCCATCTCACACCCACAGTGCTGACCACTCCCTGGACCTCTTCTCAGTCTGGATGTCCCTGTCTTCTGAGTCCTCCTGCACTTCTCAAAGGCACCCCCTAGACCCACTGTATTCAACATAGAGCTCATCACCAGCTTCTCAGTCCCCTGACAAGCCTGCCTTTCCATGACTGCTCCTGACCTCCCCATGTGGCCCCCTTTCGTCCCACCCACCCCCCACCCCGATGCTCGAGGACGGGCCTGAGTTGTGAGGGTGGCCTTGGAAGGAAGCTTCCCACTCAGGCCTCCCTTCAGGAGAATCCTCTTCCTGGAGCGTGGTTACGGGTCACCCAGCTGCCAGGCCTTGAGGGGTGCACTGTGCGCTTGCCCGGCCACGCTCTCCCCAGGTGCGCCCAGCCGGGCGGGTCCCAGCAGGGCTCCCCGGGGGGGGGGGTCCCCTCTGCCCCAAGTCTCTCCACCAGCATAGCCAAGGCTCCATAGAAACCCACGGCATCTCCTTCCTCCCCCATGTGGCAGCCCCCCATCAGGGGGTCTTCTCACGGCTTTCCCCTTCCTCCTCTTTCTTTGCGCACCGTCATCCAGCTTGCATCCTGCTCCCGCCTCCCCCTGGCTCTGCGGAGCCGCCTGTAAATGTACATCTCAGGCTGCTCCCCAGCTGGTTATCCCTTGGGTCCAAACTCCTTCCCGACATTGATGAGTCTGTGTCCTTGCAGTCGGGCTACTTTCCGGGCTTTTTGTCCATCAGCAGCCTTGCTCCCCCGAGGGCAAATCTGTTTAGTAACTCAAAAACTGAAGACTGAGAATTTGCTTGTTTTCCTTATCTACAAAGGGGGTAACGCCTAATGTGGGCTCATCCTCCCAGCCTTCTATTATTTGTCTAGAGACGCTCCAGGCTAATTCCATCCTTGCCTGGGACTGGCCACTGTCTGCTTTTGACTTTCTTCTGGCACCTGGGTTTGGTTTTGCGGGTTCCCGTGAAACTCTGGGGTGCACTGCCCGTCCAGATGCCACCCCCTTAGCCAAGGAGGAGCCTGGGGAAGCAGACTGGTGCCTTCTGGTTCATACTGTGCTCCCCACGCCCTGCACAGACCTGGCACAGTTTATGTAAATAGGTGAGTGGGTGAACACATCCACCTCTGATTAAGTGCATGCATAGGTGAATAAAAGACTCATTTTTTTTCTAGAGAACCGTGCGGCAGCAGAAACGACAGGAAACGAGGAGGCGAAGATCTGAAAATTCCCTCTCGTGTTGCAGTGACAGGTCCCGGCAGGGCAGGTTCTGAGACTGAACTGAAGTGGAGGAGGGGAGAGAGACGCCCTCTCCCCAGTCTCTCATCTTCCCAAGTACAGAATCCCTTCCCCAGATGGAGGAGACGCACGTGGCCGTGCCTGGAAAGCACACATCCTGTACTTTCTCAGAAGCGAGATCCGGGTGGCAGCCGGCACGTCTGAGGTTCCCCGGCTGCCCCTTAGCCGCCTCCCCTGACCGCGGAGCACCTTTGCCCACGTGCAGGTAGCCTTGTGAAGCCACCGGGCTGGGCTCCCACCTGCTTCAAGGGCTGGTGAAGGGCAGTGCAGCTTTCTAGTCCCTGCAGAGCAGGAGAGGCGAGCTGGGGCTCCTGGGGAGACAGGGCTCCCCGGTCTCAAGCTGGCTTGTCAGTGTCAGTAAATCACGTTAAGGTCGCACATAAATACAGTCTTTCTTTCCAAACTCCCAACCCTCCCTGGTTGCACAAGCCAAAACAAGATGAGGGATTTTTCTCCTTCCTCTCTGACAGGGCCAAGCTCCTGCAGTGCTTAGACCCTTGGTATGCGGACACGCCCAGAGAAGCCCATTCTTTACGGCAATTTGGGCCTTTTGCCTGGTTTCTCACATGTGCGAGAGATTTTGGCAAAACATTGCTTTTTTTCCTTCGTTTCTCTCATTGTCATATAACACAAAGCTCTGCTTCTTTCCTCTAATGGGCTTTCCTATTTTATTTCTCAAATCCAGACAAACACACATTTCATTGTCCGCTCACAGTATTACCAAAAAGACCTCCATAATTAATCATTTTAAGTTTGATTCACAAAGGTACCATGTACAGAGCCCTGGAGCTTTTGCACTCTTTTGGGGGAAGGTTGAAAGGGCCTTCTCTATGGCAGGTCAGGTGCAAGAGGGTTGGGAAGCTGTCTCTGGTCTGTGACTGACTTGCCAAGATGGATGTGGCATATGCCCCACGGATGAGAAGATCAGGGTTCCGGGACCTGACTCCAGTGCCAGACGCCTGAGACAGCCAGCTTCAACTTCCCCTCCTGATCGGCCCCCACTCTCACTCAACCTGCCCAAGAAGCACCTGCTCCGGGGGCCTGTTCAAGCTGTCCCATCATTCTGAGCTGCTGTTTCCAGGGTTCTAAGGGACCAGGCCCTGAGCATTTCAGAAAGTGTGATGTGGCCCCAGCTTCATCAGCTTCACCCGATCTGCTTGTTAAGAACCAGCTTCCTGACCCCAGGGCTCCATTGTGAGGACACGGAGGGAGCCAGAGTGTGTCAAGGCCCCACACTGACATCCAGTCCCTGCCCTACAACCCGGAGGATGCACCCCACAAGCACTCTTCATTCACCCCCATGGGGAAGGTATACGGCCTGCTTTCTGACCTTCCAAGGGATGAGTGAGCGTCCTAGGGGGCATTAGTGGGAAAGAACCAGCCTGCAATGCAGGAGACGCAAGGGACACAGGGAAGATCCCCTGGGGGAGGGCATGACAATCCACTCCAGTATTCTTGACTGGAGAATTTCATGGACAGAGGAGCCTGGCTGGATACTGTCCACGGAGTCTCAGAGTTGGACACGACTCAAAGTGACTTAGCACGCACGCACACATGGGGGTGAGCCTCACCTGATGAGCCTCACCCCTCGCAACGGGTCCCTTTCTCTAACCTTGTTCCTCTGTAGTCTCTCCCGTGCCCTCTGGGAGACTGCGTAAATGTTCATCACTGCAGCACGAGTCAGGGTGAAGCTTCGAGAAAGAGGAACACCATGAAAGAAGATAAGGAGGCTGCAGAAGGGGCTGAGAAGCCTATGAGGAGCAAGGCTCTGAAACGTGGAGAGACGTTTGAGTTGGACATAGGCGTGGGATCGTGCAGAGACCAGAACAGGGGATGGAGGGACAGAATGAGGAGGGGGTGAGGGAAGAACACCAGCACCCACGAGGCCCAGGGGCTGTGTCGAGCTCACCGCTGATGGAGGGGGCCACTTGCAGGACTGTGGCCATCAGAGTGCCTGGGGAAGAAGGGTCTCCACATAGGCGAGCAGGCTTATTGTATGCTGACCAGTGGGCTTTGGGAGAAAGCCCTGAGCTCAAAGTCTGGGCTCCGGGTGCTTTAGCAAACCTTTCTAAGCCTTGGTTTTCTCATCTGTAAACTGTGTGGCGTGAGAGTCCCGGCTCTGAGGGTTAGAATGAGGTGACACAGGCCGGTGCTCTCGTGGGGTCCCCAGAAGAGGGCTCAGCTGAGGCCTAGAGAGGGCCTTTGGTTAAGGATGGTTGCGGGGGGTCGGCAGGACGACAGTTACGGTGTTTATCAGCAGGAGGTGATCTGGGCACGCAGCTGCTTCCGGGACATGACAGGTTAGAAATCAGGTTATAATAGGGGGAGGGTTAGTGTGAGGGTTAAGGAAAGGCAGTGATCCCAGACTCGGTGCCCTCCTTATGGTCTATTCAGGTCAACTTGTTTTTCAGACTAGGGTTGGACCCTTCTTAGGTGGACTTGCAATCAATGAGATTATCTACAGTTTGGATGGTGTTTTAGAGTTAGTAGACCATGATGTCTGCAAAACAACTCACCTAAACCTCCTCAGTAGATGCCACCCCGGTGTGCTTCCTAAATACTGGCTGGACGTGAAACGCTTTCTCCTGGGGTTTTGAACACATCAGAAGCCAGGTGAGTCTACAGCCATACCACCCTGAACGCACCTGATCTCGTCTAATCTCAGAAGCTAAGCAGGATTGGGCCTGGTTAGTACTTGGATGGGAGAAGTCAGGGGATGTTTTTCCATTTTGGGGGGGGGGATGGGAGAAGTGGACCATTTTTAAAGTCTTTATTGAGTTTCCTACCATATTGCTTTTGTTTTGTCTTGGCCACTAGTCTTGTAGGATCTTAGCTCCCCGATCAGGGATGGAACCTGTACCCCCTGCATTGGAAGGTGAAGTCTTAACCACTGGACCGCAAGGCAAGTTCCGCTAGAGGATATTTTAAAAAGGAAAGGATGTTCTCTGATCCCTGGCCACCCTAGAGTGCTTGGCATCCTGTTTGCTTTGAGAGAAAAACAAATCCTGAGATAAACCCAGATGTCAGGGGACAGGAAAGCCCATCAGGTGAAGGTATGTCTCGGGTCTCAGGAGAGGCCCCTGTGCAGGAAGGGCTTGATTTTATTTGTTTCACATCTCAGCCGTTTATTCGCTGTGTGGCCCTGAGCACGTTGCTGGTACACCCTGACCTTCGTCTAGATGAGAAGACTGAAGATGCCTGGCTTGCACTTCGAACCTGAAGACTGAAGAAAAGGTTCAGTGTGGACCGTGGGCCCGTCCGGCCTCTGGTCCATGCTCGGGGCCGGGGAGCTCCTTCTGCTCCTCTGCTGTCCTGGAAGGTTGCTAAGGAGAGAGGACTGTGTCTTCCCAAGAGTGTCCCCTGGAATTCTGAGGGCTCCTCCCATTAGTCTGACCTCACAGTTATTTAAATGCAGAAATTAACATACTTTTTGATTTACTTAACAAACTTTTCTAACACACCTGGAAAAAAAAACAAAACAATAAAACAAACAAACAAACAAAAATCAAACATAAAAGCATAGGACAAAGGACCTGATCTAAAAGCTTCTGATGAACTCCGGTAAATGTGCCCTTGCTAGGTCTGTAAGAAAACAGAATTTCAAAGCAATAAGTCTTTTTATGGAAACTGACCTGACCCACCCTCCTCAAGGTTCAAAAGCTCAGCCGAGCCACAGGGAGCTCCTTAAGAGACCAAACCTGAGCCTGATTGAGGGCTTTGGAGGCGGTCTGGGCTGCCCTGGGGGCCAGCAGGTGGGCAACACAAATTCCAAGTTGCCTGACTGTCCCCAGGGCAGGGCTTCTGCCTCTGAGTCTCAAGGGACAGTAACACGTCCAGAAGTCAGGGCTCAGATCTGAACATGTCCACACCCTCTGTCACATAAGGAATAGTGAAGAAACTATCATCTTTTCATAAAAGAAAGGCACTTTTGCACTGAAATTGGAAGGTTATAATCTTAAAGGATTGTCATGTAAATAGAATGCATTTCACTTTGAGAAAAACTGACAATGCTTTCCATGTTTCATTGAATGTTTGGGAACCACAGTGAGGAGATGTTTGAAAGGAAGCATTGAAGGGCGGGCAGGCCTGTCATACAATAACCATGGAGGAGCTGGAGGAACACTTTTTGAGGGCTTGTGGACCCCTGCCCGCTCACCAGCCTTGGTTTTGCTCTCAGTCAAATTCTTGGAGTTGAGTGACCCACCGTGCCAGGCTGGTGGTAAAGCCAGGATGGTCCCTGGGAGACAGAGAGATGGCTGGCCTGGTTACCTGACGTGTGGATTCTCCTTTTCAGACAAGATGCTGAGATTCAGAGATGCCAGGTGGATCGTCTGAGGCAGCCCTGCCCTGGAGGGACAGCTGCTATTGCTTGATCGCTCAGTTGTGTCCGACTCTCATGACCACATGGACTGTACTGCCAGGCTCCTCCGTGCATAGGGTTCTCCAGGCAAGAATACTGCCGTGAGTTGCCCTTTCTTCCTCCAGGGGATCTTCCTGACTCAGGGATTGAGCCCACATGTCCTGCATTGGCAGGTGGATTCTTTACTACTACTGAGCCACCAGGGAAGCCCCTGGAGGGACAGACCCACAACAAAATGTATAGTCTTCATGCAGCCCGCTTGATATTTTGCCCACTAGGTTTATCCTAGAAAATGTACATTTTAAGGCTTTTCTTTTTGGTGTCAGTTTTGAGACGGCCTTCCTATCATGAAGTCCATCACGTGTAAAATGAAGTCAGATTCCAAGCATGTGAACAGCCAAGCCCAGCATCAAGGTTCATCTTTTTCAAAAGGTCTACCCTTCTTCATCCTTTTCCATCCATCCTTGATCTTATGAGATGGACAGACATCTATCAACAGGTTTTTTCTTGGATGCTCTTTTGCCTGGGCAGCTGACCTGCATTAGGTCCAGTTACATTAATGAACTTTAACCTCTAGTGGGCACCCCCAGCAGCCCAGGGTGTGCATCCGTCAGTGGCCCTGCCCTTCCAGACAACCATCGCTTGTCTTTTCTTCCAACCCCAGTGCCTCCTCCCCGACAACCAGCTTCATCATCTCTGCCACCCCTAACTTCTCCCACTCACAAAGTCCCCTTCATTGCGGACCCAGGGGTTGGCTCACCAGCTTTGTCTTTACATCCTTGGAGAATAATGACCCAGCCGGTCACTTTGTTCCAGGAACACTTTGGTACCCTCCCCCCCCGACTTCTGGGACCCTGTGCTCAATGTGTGTCAGGATCTTTTCTGCCTTCTCCCACCCCCTTAATTCCTGAGTCTTGGAGTGACTGGAACTCAGCCTTGGACCTCTCCCCCCTGTTTCATGACTGGTCCTTCGGTCATCTTATCTCTTGCCACCTGTTTAAATCCCATCTATCTATTGTTAGTCACTTAGTCACATCCGACTCTTTGTGACCCCATGGACTATAACCTACAGGGCTCCTTGGACCATGGGGTTCTCCAGGCAAGACTACTGGAGTGGGTTGCCATTTCCTTCTCCAGGGGATCTTGCCGACCCAGGGATCGAACCCCGGTCTCCCACGTTGCAGGCAGATTCTTTATCTTCTGAGCCACCATGGAAACCCATATCTATCTATTGCTAACACCCAGATTTCCATGTCCAGCTCCACTCTCCCCTGGAATTCATGTCTATACGTTCCTCCCCAGACTTGATCTCGCCCCTTGGACTTCGGTCAAACATCTCAGACCTAACACGTTCAGACCTGGATTCCTCACTTTCCACTGTTCCAGCCTGCATTGTCAGCAGCATCTCATGGACCCGCAGCTCCCTCTATGGAGCCGGTCAAGTCAAAGCCGAATGCTGGAATTCTTATTTTCTCATGCGGTCTGTGGGCAAGTCCCATTGGCTTTGCTTTCAATGTGTATTTGGAAACTCCAACGCCTATTATTTGGTCCAAATCACAGTTATCCTTGCCTGGATTACCCCCGGAGCCCCTTGACCAGGGCCTTGCATGGCGGGCAGCTATAGTGATCTGATAAAACCCAAGTCGCGGGCTTCCCTGGTGGCTCCGTGATAAAGACTCTGCCTGCCAGTGCGGGAGACACGGGTTCAATTCCTGATCAGGGAAGATCTCACGTGCCGCGGAGCAACTAAGCCTGGGAGCCATAACTACCGAGCCCACACACCACAGCTACTGAAGTCCGTGCTCTGCAACAAGATGAGCAGACCCTGGCACCGCAGCTGGAGAGGAGCCCCCCAGACTCACGGCAACCGGAGACAGCTGATGCAGCAGTGAAGACCCAGCTCAGCCATGAATAAATAAAGTTATAAAAAAACAAACAAGGCGCATCAAGCCACCCTTTTGTTGGAAATGCCATCCCTTCTGGAAAAGCCCTCAGCCCAACAACCTGCCCCGTGAATCTCAGACCTCACATGTGAGGGTGCCGCCCGTGTTCTGGGGGATCGGGCCTCACCGGCCTCTGTCTTCTGTACCCCCTGAATGTGCTGGCCACGTGGACCGCTTGGGGGCCCTTCCTACCTACGCCTTCTGCTCGGGGACACACTCCCCAGGTGTCTCATGCCCCTCCCCCGCTTCTTCAGGTCTGACCACATTTCACCGGAGGGAGGCCTCATTTAAAGCTGCCCCCTTCCTACTTGGACTCTGTTCTCTTTGCTTTATTTTCACCACCACTTTCCACCCCCGTTTACCCTCTGATTTGCTTGTTTATTTTCTCCCACTGGTTTGTAAACTCCCCAGCTACCTGGATTTCTGTGAATGGTGTTCCCAGAGCACAGATTCGGGCCTGACGCCTGTTAGGTGTCTGGTTAACATTTGTGGGATGGATTCATGAAGGCATTTCCATGCCATCTGAAGGAGCCCAGTGGTGAACGGGCTCCCCTCTTGGACCTGGACCAGTGGCAAAGCTGGACCCTGAATATGCTGAAGGTTTTCCGACAGAATCGCAGCGTGTGCTCTGTCTCAGAGGAGGAGAGTCTGCCTCCAGCCGGGTGAAGTCCTCTCGGGGTCCCTTTTCTTTGCTTCACGAGAAACCTCAGTCACGGCCTTTGGTCCACAAGTGGAAGCCACCTCATTCGCCAAGTGATGAGCACGCATCCGGGGCAGGCCCCACTCCCTAGACCATTCCGGAGGCCCGCTCTCTTGCGCGCTGGTTGGGCAGAGCCAGGCAAGCTTGTCCTGCTGTCCCGGCCGCTCACCAGGTCCTCAGCAAAGCGGGGCTCAGCTCTCGGCCGGGAGGCCGGTGCTTCCCCGGTCGGCCTGTCGGACGGCCCTGCTCTCTGGGTCTGTCTTTCCTCCTTCACATGCCAGCCCCGTCAACGTTCTTGGCTCGGGGCCCCCTCCCCGCAAACACGGTCTGAAATTGCTCCAGCTCTCAGCTTGTGACTCTCAAGGTTGGCTGCCAGGCTTCAAACCAAGCGTTTCACACTCTTTAGCTTTAGACATTTTTTTGCCGCAAGGGGAGGTCCTTTTGAGACTTCTTACTCCTTGACATTTAAAAATAACTTGGGGACTTCCCTGGCAGTTTAGCAGTCAAGAATCTGCCTTCCAATGCAGGAGTCCCGGCTGGGATGGTCCAAGGGTTAACGGTGGAAAAGGACATGACGATGAATTAACAACTGCTCTTGTGTCCCCTGCCTTGTGGGACATCCAGAACCTTCTACCTGCCAGGTCCTGTGCTGGGCACTTCAGGTTAGAAACTGTTACAGACTTGGCTCCACCCTCAAGAATGTGATCTGGGGAAATCAGGGGCATGAGACAGATCAGGGCAGGAGCGTGACATAGACTAACTCAGGTTCAAGTTCAGAAAAGATTACCCTGGGGCATCAGGAAAGGTTTTGAGAGGAGGCAGCCTTTCAGCAGGGTGCTGAAGAAGAGGTGAGCCTGGGAAACCCGGTGACAGAGAACAGGGATTTCCAGGAGCAAAGACATGCCCGAGCAAAGAAAACGCTTGGGCCATAGAAGAGTTGGTCTGAAACGTTCTAAAAATGTCAACATTACTTTTTGTGGTAAAATATATATAATGTAAAAATGAGCATTTCAACTGTTTTTAAATGTATGGTTTGGTGGCGAAGAGTGGATTCACAGTTGTGCAAAACATCACTCTATCCATATTCTAAACCTTTTTCATCCTGCAGAACAGGAGCTCTGGTCTCATTAAACAAAAATTCCTTATTTCCGCTCTTGCAACCTCTACACCACCATCATACTTCCCGTCCCTGCGAACGGACGACTCTAGGAAGCTCATAGGAGTGGAATCGTGCAGTGTCTGTCTTTTCGCGTCTGGTTTACTTCATTAGCCTAATGTTGTCAAGGTTCATCCATGCTATAGCGTTTGTCAGAACTTCTTTCCTTTTTAAGGTCAAACAACACTCTGTTGTGTGTATCGGCCACATTGTGTTTATCCATCACCTGCTGATGCCTCCACCTTTTGGCTGATGTAAAGAACACTGCCCTCACGAAGGTCTGACTTCAGCAGGTCGTTTTACTTCTCTGAGATTCAAAGTCCTGCAGATTTGATTTTATTTGTTCTTAAAATATAGTTGGTTTTCAACGTTGCATTAGTTTTAGTGTACAGCAAAGTGATTCAGTCATACAACACATACATATTCTAACATTTTCTTCCATCACAGGTTATTACAAGGTTTTAATATCCACTTTCTAGAATGCTCCTGAGGAAGAGATGCCATGTAAAAGACATATTCGGTTTGTAACAGGACCTTATACTACTTATCACTATGGCCATTACAACATGTTTTCAGAAAACAGCTTTGTATAGACTGGAAGACAGCTGTTCTCATTTCAGCATGGTGAAATTAGAAAAAAATCAGGAGCTGTTAGAGGACCTACTTATTCCTGTCAACTTTTCCATGAATGCTGTGTCACCTTGAACAAGTCAACTGACCAGAGAGTGCTTCAGTTTCCCTCTCTCTGAAAAGGGCACACAGTTCCTTTGCTGGCTCGCAGGGTCAAGGCGGGGATTAAGGGAGAAAGTGGGATTCAGAGCCTGGTGTAAATGGTTATTTCAGCATAAAAAGGGGGAGATTGTTCTTAGTCTAGCGGTTGGAGGGTCATTTATTTACCAGACTGCTGGAAACAAAGATTGAAAAACGGAAGACCCTTTTGGTTCACGTTGTTGTTTTCCTGAAACCTGACTGCTCCTGAGCCGGAATGAGCCTCTGGATGAGAAAAAGCCATCAAGTCATCAAGTTCCTTTCAAGTTGAGGCAGCTGGAGAGCAGCCAGAACAAGCCTGCCTGGGATGGGCCAGGAGCTCCAGGGCAAAATCACCACCTCCCCCTCCCGTGAATCCTGCCCAGACCTGGTCTTCTTTATTAGGTCTGTTAACAAAGACACCCTGGCCCTGAACACGGAAGTGCTGGCGCAATCCCGATGCTGGAGGCCAGGGTAGCCCTGCTGTTTGCCCAGAGGGTGGGGAGGGATGCAAACATTTGCAGAGGGCTTCCTACCTGCCTCCCTGTAAACTGTCTCAGGTAGCTTAGCTCAGAGCATCCAGGAGGGGTGGGGTTCAGGGAGTGTCTCCAGGCCTCAGAATCCATCAACTACACCAGGGGAAGAAGTCACCTTTCTTAGAATGCAAATATCACCACTGTGAAAATTGAATGTTTGGAACTGGTTATCTGCAGCAACAAAGAGAGACAATTCCTCAGCAATTTTAGTTGCCTTGTAAGGCCAGGGATGTACATTAGTCAGGTAGAAATTACGAACAGAGGGAACAGAAATACTGGCTCCTGTTCCAGTCTATGCTGGGTGCAGAGGTGTCTGAGAAGCTTGGGCCTCTGCAGACAGGAGAATGCTGCTCTCAGAGGCTCAGTGATTTTGTCTGGGCAAAGAGAGTTGTACAACTTATGGAACTTGCCTTTTGCTTTGGCTACCCATAATTTTGGAGGAAAGTCTAGAGGGAAGAAAGGAAATCATTCTTTGGGAAGAAATGTCAGTGGGTGGGCCATTTGCAAAGGGATTTGAAGGATGGCCAGGAGTTCACTGCTCAGCGAAGAGAAGGTAGAAAGTGTCACAGATGTGATAGAACAGATGCCTGGTGTTCAGGAAGGGCAGGAAAGTGGTGTGGTGGGTGTGCCCTGGAGGAAGTGGCTGGGGTCTAACCCAGGTGATGTTTACAGGACCAGAGATACCAGTTTGTATTTTCTTTTTATAGCCATAGAAAAATCTGAAATGAGAGAACTCCCTCCTCTCCCAGTTTGCACCAGAGTTTCCCATGAGGGCCAATAGGTCTTTGAGTCTAAAAGGCCTTTAAGCAAAACCAAGTACTAACTTTAGGCCCAGGGTTCTGTGTGTCCTGCACAAATGGTCAGCCTTGTCCCCTTCCAAACTCCCAGGGAGCGGAATGAACCTGGCTGGAGAGGCAGTGTGGACTAGAGACCGAGGGAAAGAAGATGCCGGGGTGGGGCAGGGGGGCTTGCAGGCCAGCGGGATGGATCTCCTGGCACATCAAGGGCACCTGTAGCCCCGAGCCCGGGAGCTGACACTCTCTCAGATGCACAGTTCCAGCATCTTCACAGAGCCCTGGGCTGCAGCAGGGAGTCCCAGGGATCACTGGGATGGAAAACCCCGTTACCTGGCTAAGGCGACTCAGAGAAATGGGATGACAACAGCGGCGCTCCCGCTGACACTAGTCCAGGGCTTGGTCCCTGCTGGGCGTGGACACAGCGCATCCCCCCCAACGACCTAGGAGGCAGGTCCTGCCACCCGCCCTGTTCTCCATGTGGGGACAGGGGGCATTCCTGAGACCACATCGCTGTGAGCAGCAGGACGGGGGTTGGAAATCAGGCCGGGAGGCCTCACCATCTGGATACTAGTGTTTTATTGCCTCTCGAACAGAAACAAACACAAGCGGGGTGTCTCTGGTAATTCTTACTCTCTGCACACGTCCTATAGTGCTCTTGCCGGCACTTGCAGAAGGGTTCTGAATAAGACAGGGATGGGATCAAGTGGGGTTCTAGAGGGTCTTCTGGAACACGTTACAGACAGGTTTCCAGACAGGTTCCAGCTGATACCATCGTCTCAGCTTCACGAAGGCACTGGCCAACGCAGACCAGAGGAGACCGGGGTTCAGCGAGATGTTCCGAGGTAGGAAACGCACAGGTTCAGCGCCCGGGAGACATGCTAATGTCTGGTGATGGCATGCACTTGTATCCAGCTGGAATGCGCTTATAATCTGGCTGGGAAGGACTGGAGCTGCAGGCAGCCCAGAGCGTCTTTTGTGTCCGCATGACGAACAGATGGCGGGAACCACACCATCCTTTCGTTTTCTTCCTTTTGCGGCGCTTTACCCATTGCTTCTGCTTCTCTGCATGTTTCACAAGCCGGTGAGGGAAGGACCAGGGCTGGCCTCACGTCGACGAAGACGATGCCATCTGTATCGCGCCTACCTGCTTGTTCCATGTGGATCGTGAGGGAGGAGAGGGACTTATTTTGGCTTATTTGAGAAGTGACTGCGATGAACGATAAGAATCCCATTAAGATCCCATTTAATTTACATTTATAGTCATCCGTCCATCCACCTTTTTAGATATTCATGCATGTGCTAAGCATTTATTGAGCACCTGCTGTATGCAGGCTCTGCTGTATGGTATGCTTGGGAACATCTAAGACAGTTCCTGAGGTGCGAGGGAGGCTGCCACCTTCTAGAAGCAGTGAAGCGCTGGGAGGGGCAGTAGGCTAGGAGTGGGGTGCCTGGGCTCTCCCAGCTTTCTCCACGCCACCCTCTACCCATCCCCCCAACAAGTGATGTCTCAGAGTCAATTTCTTAATGCAGAAGAGAGAAGACGGCCTCCAAGTTCACTGACCACTCATCAGAGTTCTCCACCTTCCATGCGCACGGCAAAAGGAATTGACAGGCTCCAGGTTTGGCCACGGCCAGCTCTGCTCAGTCACCACTATTGCATTCTTCCCTGCCCACACCCCCTCACCCCTGCCCTGGCCCCCGTCTGTTTGTATGGTGGGCAGAGACTCTGCAGGCCTACTGTCACATCTGTGAAGTGGGCAGAGGAAACATATAAGCATCAGCATGCAATGTCCCCAGCATGGGGCCACCTGGCCACAGAAGATGCCTGGGGGCAGGGGCTCTGCTCAGGCTCTCAGAAAGAATGGGGGTGCCAGCCTGAGGAAGCCTCCAGACAGATGGCTTACAGATTTCAGAAGAAGGGCGGGGCCTGCTCTCTCCAGGCCCCTGAATTTCCTCCCAGGGGTTCTCTCTCTGCAGAGGCTGAGGGTGGCTGGATGTGAAGGGGCCGCTGTCCCTGCCTTGGGAGCCACCCTCCTGAACTCTTGTCTGCTCCTCTTTCTGGGTGGGGTTGCAGAGTGACACCGGTCTGGGGTGCTTTATTCAACTCACTCCTGCCCTTTCCTCTGGGCACACTCCCCCTGACTACTCTTGAGCAGCTTAGGGCGGCCACAGGCAAGGCTTCCCAGAAAGCATGGGAAGTTTACCTGCTTGCAGTGCAAGAGCCCATAAAAACACAAGCGCAGGTGGCATGCGCTGCAGTGTCTCTATTCAGCAAGACTGTAAAATGCCTCTGCAAGAGAAAACAGCTCTGTCAGACCTAATCTGGCAATCACTTATATTTACGGGACCATATCTCTCCCTTTCTTTCATCCTCGACTTAACTGTGTTTTCTTTTGGTTCTCAAAAGTAACTTTTAAACCTTGAAATTAGAGATGGAAAGACCAGGGAAAAGATTGAAGAGACAACTAAAATCTTTTACAGCAAACTATAAAAAGACCGTGCAAGCCTATATAACATGACTGTTTACAAAAATTTATTAACGGATTTTCGGAAGAGAATCTCCTTGAGATGTAACATCTTGTATCTGAGGGTGTCCAAAGAGGAGGGCAGCCCAGACAGGAAATATACACATCCTTTCATCCCAATCAATCACCCTATAAATTCAAATGCAAAATAATCTATATTGAGTGCTCTTATCTTGCTTGCTCAAAAGACTGGAGGCAAAGGAGAGAGGCAGTTTATGTGAAGTCAGCAAAGGGAAAACCGACACAGTGAAGACTTTTTTTTTTTTTTTTTAAATAACTTGCCACCCACCCTCCCTGGGACAGAAAACCTGGTTTGGGAAGACATTTGGCAGAGCAGGTTGGGGAAGCTGCCGCTGGCCAGGCAGAGTCACTCAGCCAAGTCAGATTCTACAACTGGGGATTTGTGTAGGAGATGAAAAACCAAAACACATCTCAGCAACTGTGTGTAGCACTTGCTTCCTCAGCTTCACATCTTGATATTACCTGTTAGTAATAAATGATATTTAAGATAATGGTATGCATACAGCTGGGGGGCCATCACCATTTCATCAACTCATTTCAAAAAACGCCTCTTTTGATCTCATGCTGCCTGTCTCGCTAGGGTATTTTCTGGAAAATTTTACTTATCCTGCTTACTTATCAGAGCCAGGGCCACCATGAAAGAGACTGCACCAGGGCCTCTGCCACTAGGTAATTACCTGTGCGACCTTGGCAATGTCATTTAGGGCAGGATTGCTGGAACCAAATAAATCCTGAATCCAGAACGCTGAACCAAATCCTAAAGCCAGAAGACCTGAATTCAAGTTGTGGGTCTGCCAAGGACCCACCCAGGGCTAAGAACTCCCTAACAGAGTTCTTCAGGCAAGTCACAGGACAACGTCCAGCAGACTCTTGAACAACATGGGTCTGACCTGTGTGGCTCCGTGTATACGTGGGTTTTTATTTTCAATAAATGAATTGGAAATGGTTTTTGAGATTTGCTACAATTTGAAAAACCTTTACATGAACTGCATAGCCTAGAAATAGCAAAAAAAGAAAAAGTTAGGTATGTTGTAAATGCATAAAATACATGTAGATATACATATAACATACAAAATATGTGTTAATCGATTGTTTATGTTTTTTGTAAGGTTTCCAGTCAAGAGTAGGCTATGAATAGTTAAGTTTGGGAGGAGTCAAAAGTTAGACTTGGGTTTTGGATGTGTAGGGGAGTGGGTGCCTGTAACCCCTGCATTGTTCAAGGGTCAACTGTAATCGAAGGTCAACCAACTGTGAGCGCTGGGACTCTATCAGTTTCATGTGTTGATCACCTGTAGGGCTCAATTCCATCATCGCCGGTGAGATTCAGCACATGTCCATTGAGCTTCTACTGTTTGATGCACCCAGGAGACTCTGGGGATTCCACAGTTGACAAAACATAAAACCCTGCCTGAGTGGATCTGACTCCCTAAGAGGAGAAGGCATACAACAAATACAATGCTACACGTAGGGAGAAATACTGAAGGGCACAAAGAGACTTAGAACAGTTTTATTTATCCTTATTCCATTGTCAACAAACCAAAGGTTCTTGTAGCTGAGTAAATAAGTAATGAACGGCCGCTATGTTCATAGCAGCACTATTTATGATAGCTATAACATGGAAATCAATGCTCATAAGACAGAGGAATGGATAAAGAAGGTGTGGTACATATATACAATGGAATATTACTCAGCCATAGAAAAATGAAATAATGGCTCCTGCAGCAACATGGATGGACCTAGAGATGGTCATACCAAGTGAAGTAAGTCAGACAGAGAAAGACAAATTCCATATGTTCAGTTGCTCAGTCGTGTCCAACTCTTTGCGACTCCATGAACTGCGGCACGCCAGGCTTCCCTGTCCATCACCAACTCGCGGAGCTTGCTCAAACTCATGTCCATTGAGTCAGTGATGCCATCCAACCAGTTCATCCTCTGTCATCCCCTTCTCCTGCCTTCAATCTTTCCCAGCATCAATCAGGTCTTTTCTAATGAGTCAGCTCTTCGCATCAGGTGACAAAGTATTGGAGCTTCAGATTCAGCATCAGACCTTTTAATGAATATTCAGGACTGATTTCCTTTAGGATGGACTGATTGGATCTCCTTGCAGTCCAAGGGACTCTCAAGAGTCTTCTTCAAAACCACAGTTCAAAAGCATCAATTCTTCAGCACTCAGCTTTCCTTATGGTCCATCTCTCACATCCATACATGACTACTGGAAAAACCATAGCTTTGACTAGATGGATCTTTGTTGACAAAGTAATGTCTCTGCTTTTTGATATGCTGTCTAGGTTTGTCATAGCTTTTCTTCTAAGGAGCAAGCGTTTTTTTAGTGGCTGCAGTCACCATCTGCAGTGATTTCGAAGCCCAAGAAAATAAAGTTTGTCACTGTTTCCACCCATCTATTTGCCATGAAATGATGGGATGCCATGATCTTAGTTTTTTGAACGTTGTGTTTTAAGCCAGCTTTTTTACTCTCTTCTTTCACTTTCATCAAGAGGCTCTTTAGTTCCTCTTTGCTTTCCGCCTGCCATAAGGGTGGTGTCATCTGCATATCTGAGGTTATTGGTATTTTCCCTGCAGTCTTGATTCCAGCTTGTGCTTCATCCAGCCCAGCATTTCCCATGGTATACTCTGCATATAAATTAAATGAGCAGGATAACAATATACAATCTTGATGTACTCCTTGCCCAGTTTGGAACTAGTCTGTTGTTCCATGTCTGGTCCTAACTGTTGCTTCTTGACCTGCATATAGGTTTCTTAGGAGGCAGGTAAGGTGGTCTGGTATTCCCATCTCTTGAAGAATTTTCCACAGTTTGTTGTGATAGCACTTAAATGTGAAATCTATAATGTATCACAAATGAGCTTATCTACAAAACAGACACAGACTCACAGACATAGAGAACAGATGTGTGGTGACCAAAGTGGAGGGGAGATGTAGGAGGGAAGGACTGGGAACTTGGGGTTAGCAGAAGCAAACCAGTATATATAGGATGGATAAACAATAAGGCCCTACTGTACAGCACAGGGTATTCAATACCCTGTGATAAACCATGATGGAAAATAATATGAAAAAAATGTATATATACATATAACTGCATCACATTGCTACACAGTAAAAATGAACAAAGCATTATAAGTCAGGTATATTTCAATATTTTTTTTTTTAAAAAGAAAGCAAATAATGAATGAATGGCATGCTTCCACATTCCTCACAGCTTCTCCTCTCCCTTTGGATTCCTTAATTTTAAGTTGCTTTTTATTCATTGTTAAGCTAGTTTGCTATTGTTTAAATCTTTTAGGTTGAGTCTGTGTAGTGATTTTCATAAATATAGTTATGCTCATAATTCAAATGTTTTTTTCTTAAGTTTAATTCATTTTGAATACAAATCTTTTTATAACTGGGAAATAAAAGACAAGCAAATCTTATTCTTTTTACATAAATAGACAAATAGCTGACCTCAGGATACCTGGCATCTGGTTTTACTCTCTCTGACACTGGCTGGTTCTTTAGGATCAGGTAACCCCTCTGCACCTCAGTTTTCTCATCTGTAAAATGAAGACATTGAAATAAATTGTTATGGTCGTGTCTAACTATAAGATGCTCTTTTTCAAGATCAATTTTAACTTGATTTTCAAGTTTACTTGATAGTTGTGGATGATCCTTAGGCCACATGGGAGGCTTTCAAGCCCGTTGTCCTATGAAAAACTGTTTGGAACTCAATGCCAAATGCCTTAATTACCTGTTGTCTTTGAAAATATTCTTTCCAGAGGACACATATTAGCAGGGGGCTGCCAGAGGTAGGGAGCCAGGGTGATGGATGAGCAGACAATTTTCCTCAAACTCTGCAATTTATTTCCCAAACTTGTTTTCCTAATTAAGCAAAGAAGTCTCTTGGAAAATACAAGCAATGCAGAGATCTAAAATAATTAGCAAAAAACAGTAGGAAACACAGGTCCAAGTGTGGGGTCCATGTGAGACATGGGATAGAGCTGATCCCAAAGGACCCTGTTTCTGTGAAGACCAGGGATATTACACATATAAAGTAGAGCAGTGTCTAGACCACAATCAATGGCACGATAGTCACCAACCGCCTAGATCCCTTGTATTAATAGCTGCAGACAGTGCCTTAGCTTTCAATGTCATCTTTCAGCTTGGAGTCAAATATAACACAAACACACAATGTTCGTATATACATGCACGTGTACAAGTTGACTGCATGCGCTTTCACGAAAACACCCACATACACATATCAGGATAGGATTATGTGTGTACAATTGTATGATTTAATCTTATAATTTTCTAAAATCAAGCCAAAGTATTCTTTACGTAAAGATTGCAATAGAGGGGCTTGATTTATCACATAGATTGAGATAAATTAAGAGTCCCCCAGCTCAGAATGAAAGCATACACTCCTGCTATATTTTTGTTTTCTTTTCAACACATGCTTTTTATCAGGAGATTCCTTCTTGCCAAAAATTCCCATTTTAAACTTGGCTTTTCATGAGGCCAAACAATTTAAACATTCGGGCAATTGAATCAATGCATATTTTCCACCATGTAATAAAGTAATCACTCAGTTTTTTATTAATTCCAACTTGAGCACAGTCTGTCTGGTGGTGCATTGGGACCAACAGTGGCCTTTGCTCTCTGTCTGGCTGGTGGGAAAAGAAGATAGTAGAAACAGCTGCTTTTATTTTCACGTGTGAAAAAAGGTAATGATTTTTAAGAGATGCCTTGTCAAAAAGGGATGAGATAGAAGGCAGAAGGCCCTTCATCCAAAAGGGAAAAAGGACTTTGGTTTGGCTTTTTTTCCACACGTGAAGAAGTCCATTTCTTTTCCAAGGATGTTCTTAGAACTCGTGCTGGGTAATCCTAAATTTCTTCTACTAAAGCAAAAATAGCATTCATCTTTGGATGCAGGTGTTATGGTGATTTTTGTTATTTTTATTTATTTATTTTTAAAAATGATTTAATTTTACATTTTATTTTTTAATTTTTTTCTTTTCTTTTTTTTTTTTTTGGCCATGCCACATGGCATATGGGATCTTAATTCCCTGAGCAGGAATCAAACCTGAGTTTCTTGTACTGGAAGTGCAGTCTTAACCACTGGACTCCCAGGAAAGTCCCCAGAATTTTGCTACTTTCATGTGCTTTTATTTTTTCAATTTTTCAAATGCTTAACTATGAACCAGTTTTCCTTGGGTAAACAGAAAAATAAATCAACAACTCCCCTTAAACGAAAGGTTTGCTGTGTGAGCAGAGCATGGATTAGAAATTCAGCTCTTTATCCTGTTCTTTCTGGGAGTGTTAACTACTTATAACCTTGAACAAGTTTTTAAGGTTTTTGAGAAAGTCTTTTAGCCATTTGCAAAATGAGGGATGGAGGAATAGATGAATTTTCAAGTCCCTTCTAGCACTGTGACCTCTGATTTAGAAGGGAAAGAAGGGACTTCCTGAGCACTCCAGTGGTTAAGACTCTGAGTTTCTGCTTTAGGGATCACCCTGGTGTGATCCCTGGTCAGTGCACTAAGATCCCACATGCCATGGGATGTGACCAAAAATAATAATAATTAAAAAATAGAAAATAAATAAAAATAAAAGAAACAAGATGAATAAAAAACTGGAAACAAAATTAAAAAAAAAAAGAAGATGATATTATTAAAAAAATGGAATGGAAAATGAATATGTTTACATTTTTGAACACAGAGCATGTGTCTGGTTCTGAGCTATGTATTGTCATTGCTTCTTGTATTTTTTTTTTAATTAACACATATTATCTCAATTCAGCTTCACAATAACCAAGGCAAAGAGGTCGCTCTCTTCCCTATGATAGAGATTAGAAAACTAATGTGCACATTAAAGAAAAGATGGAATAAGAATTCTGACTTAAGTGTGTGGGGCTCCACAGCCCACATTTTTTCCTTTATTATCTTCAATAATTCTCTTCATTTGATGGGAAACAGTTTGCATGGAAGGATGAAACTATGATTCCATAAAACAGCAAATAAGATTGGTGAACTATGGAGATGTTTTAATCATCATTAAATCATTTGTCCATTTGGCTTCTTCTTAACCAAATGCAGACATAGCAAGAATGTTCCTGTTGGTTGAGTCTTCATTGGAGGGTCAAGAGAAAATTTTTAGTTTGTTAAGTAACCCATCACTTCCTTTTCTAAAACCACTAAACAAACTCGCTCCATTTTCTGCTGTTAGGAAAAGCAGTTGAGAAGACCCAAGACAAATGAGCTCATAGTCATCTCTCTTACAGCTTCTATTTCGTGCCATCTTCCCTCACATGAAAAGCCTCAGTCCCCTGACCCCAAAGCGAAGGGTCACTCCACCCGCTCATTCTGGACCGACCCAGGCCCACAGCCACTCGGGGAGAGAGCACAGTTAATTTGACTGCAGCCACACAAATTTGTGTGTCCATAGAAACCCAGGTTTTATATTATTCTCCCCACGGCTTAGAACTGTGGTTTATTGTTAACCACCTTCCTTTCTCTCTCTCCCTTCAAGGTAGATTTATTATCACAAATATGTCACGCAAATGATGATTTATGAGGGCACCATAGTCCCTGAGAAAACATATTGATTTAGGGAGCTGGCGTCCCTGTTACAAAGGCCCGTTAAGGGAGGCCCAGGTGATGGGACTAAAGTGAAGGTGAATTCATCAACCTGCCAAAAAACTTTATTTCCTAGGATTTTCTGCTGCTGCATTACTCTGTGTGAGTTCCACCTCTGGAACCTGTGCTTTTTAATTTCATCATCGCTATCGCTACTCTGATTCCCTTTACTCTTCAATCAGCTCAGAGAATCCCAGCGTTTATCTCAGGGGCCTTTCCCAGATCTAATCAATAGGAGATGTTTGTTACTAAGTGATGTAGAAATGCAGGCTTGAGAAGCACACACAGTTATCTGCCATCTCCCAATTCTGTCTGAGTCTCAGGAAAGATGACTTCCAATCGATTCTAAGGGGACCAGCCTCCCTGTTTCACAGGCACACCCAGAAGGTGACATAACCAGCTGGGGGGAGGGGGACCCTTCTCAGGTACATTGTCCCTCTGCTTGGGGCAGTTATTTCATCAGCTCTGGGCTGTTGTTCAGTCACTAAGTCATGTCTGACTTTTTGCAACCCTGTGGACTGCAGCACATCAGGCTTCCCTGTCCTCCACTATCTCCTGGAGTTTGCTCGATTTCATGTCCATTGAATCAGTGATGCCATCCAATCATCTCATTCCCCTCACCCTCTTCTCCTCCTGCCCTCAACCTTTCCCAGCATCAGGGTCTTTTCCAATGTGTTGACTCTTCGCATCAGTTGGCCAAAGTATTGGACCTTCAGCAATAGTTCTTCCAGTGAGTATTCAGGGCTGATTTCTTTTAGGATTGACTGGTTTGATCTCCTTGTTGTCCAAGAGACTCTTAAGAGTCTTCTCCAGCACCACAATTCAAAAGCATCAATTCTTTGGCGCTCAGTTTTCTTGATGGTCCAGCTCTCACATACATGACTACTGGAAAAACCATAGCTTTGACTATATGTACCTTTGTCAGCAAAATAATGTCACTGCTTTTTAATATGCTATCTAGGTTTGTCATGGCTTTCTTTTCAAGGAGCAAGCGTCTTCAAGCAGCTTCAAACAGTTCTGTGATATCTGCATAAAATTATTTAGTGAAGAGATGACAGTGACAGAGGGTAGCCTGTGCCTCCATCAACAGCAGCCAGAAATGAGAGCATCGGAAGGAAGCAAACCAGGTCCTGCAATTATATTTAATTGCAAAAGGCACCCAGGCCCTGCACTTTAGATTGTCAATAAAAGGAGCTCTGTGTCTCCAAGCTCAGCCACAGTGATTAGGGGAGGGAATATGATCAGTGGCATTGATCATTCTGTTCGCTCTCATAATGTCTCTCCCTGATGCCCCGATCATTTCAGTTTCAAAGTGGGAAAAATGGAGTTATGTGACCCTCTGGGTCTGAACCCACAAACCCAATTGACAAGCTCCATTAATCTCTGAGTCTTCCCCATTGACTAAAGAGCTGGGCTCACCTGGAGTCTCCCACCAATCAGCGGCAAAGTTAATTGCAATCAATACCTCCCAACATTTTCCTTTCTGGCCCCCACCCTGACGGTAAATCCTATCTCCTTGGTAGCTACGAGCAGCAGCTCTGCAGGAGGCAGGATTAGGACATCAGGCAGGAGGAAGATTCCAGGCATTTCAGAGTCAGCATCATATTTCAAAGGTTTTGGTTTTCAAGTTTCAGATTTGAACATTAGCATCCTCATTTTTTTTTGTCTTTTCAGAAGTTTTCTGGTTACTCATAAACATTTCAAAATGTATCTTCTCCGGTTATAAAGTACTACAGGAAAATTGTCAACATACACACAGGAGTGAGGTGCTATACTGAGTTCTGCTTCACCAAGAGGTTTCTCAAGATAAGATGCTTTAACGGAATTCATCGTGGGCCCTGTGCCTCAATATCTTGTCTACGAAGTTATAATCCTTACCCTCATTATTTCATTCAGGTGTTGTAAAGGTGGTAAAAACAAGGATGTGGAAAAGAACATCTCAAAGAGTGGATTTGTAAGCAGTGCTGCAATGAACATGGGAATGCTCATATTACGTGGAGATCCTGGCTTCAGTTCTTCTTGGATAAATACCCAGCTGTGGAATTGCTGGATCGTGGGCTCGTCCTCTTTTTTGAGGACCCTCTATACTGTTTCCCACAGTGACCGCACCATCTCATATCCCCACTGACAGTGTACAAGGATTCCAGTTTCTCCATCTCCTCTCCAACATTTGTAGTCTTCTGTTTTTTGATAATAGCCACCCTGACAGGTGTGAGTTGGTAGCTCCCTGGGGTTCTGATTGGCATTTCCTGATGATTAGTGATGTTGAACATTTTTTCATGTTGGCCATTTGTATGTCTTCTTTTGAGAAATGTTTACGTAAGCCCTTAGTTCATTTTTAATCTGGTTATTATTTTTTTTTCACTACTGAGTTTTGTTGTTCCAAATATCAATTTTTTAATATAAACTCCATAATTAAAGCATTATTGACCTGTTAATTACATTTATCCTGGTTTCATCTTATTTTCACTACATCTGGGGTTAAAATAAAGGTCCCTGGAGGAACTTAAGGGGGCTTCCCAGGTAGCACTAGTGGTCTGCCTGCCAATGCAGGAGAGGTAAGAGATGTGAGTTCAGTCCCTGGGTTGGGAAGATCCCCTGGAGGAGGGCACGGCCAATCCACTCCAGAATTGTTGCCTGGAGAATCCCACTGACAGGGAAGCCTGGGGGGCTAGAGTCCGTAGGGTTTCAAAGACTCTGACATGACTGAAGTGACTCGGCATACACACGCATGCTATGCTGATGTATGCTCAGTCGCTCAGTCGTGTCCGGCTCTTTGTGACCCCATGGACTGTAGCCCTGCAGGTTCCTCTGTCCATGGGGATTCTCCAGGCAACACTACTGGAGTAAATTGCCATGCCCTCCTCCAGGGGATCTTCCTGACCCAGGGATCGAACCAGGGTCTCCTGCATTGCAGGTGGATTCTTTGCCAACTGAGCTGCCAAGGACCCAATGGGATTTTATAAAGATATCCTGACACCTTTTAAATTCTGTCTCATGTACATGCATGGGGGGAAATAAAGAGGATTCTGGGACATCTTTTTTGGGAGTAATTAAGGATTCACAAGAAATCATTAAGTGCTTGAACCTGAAAGAAGTTTCTTACCAAGTCTACATTCCTCCCAAAATACTTTGACTCTAAAGAACACAGTAAATCTTTGGACAGAGACAAAATTTAAAAGGTGCCAGGACATCTTTAAAAAGTCCCATTTGTGGCTCAGTGGTAAAGACTCTGCCTGCAATGCAGGAGACCTAGGTTTGATCCCTGGGTCAGGAAGATTCCCTGAAGAAGGGAATAGCTACCCCCTCCAGTGTTCTTACCTGGGGAATACCATGCATAGAGGAGCCGGGCGGGCTCCAGTCCATGGGGTCTGTAATGTCAAGAAGAGTATCAGGACACAGGGCTGTGTGTGGAAGGGAGTGAGCATAGACTTGTGCACGACTGAGCCAGCCCATACTGTGTATGTGGACTTTTTCTCGTGCCCTACTTCCTTCTAGAATAGAGAGCTGTCCCTGGGAGCTTATTTGGGGTTTCCAATTAGCTACATTTCTGGTTAAGCAAGATTTTCCTGTTTTATAACTTTTACCTTCCAGGCAAAGTGACATTCACACACATGAGATTCCAACCTGAGTACAAAACTACTCCAGCGACTGGGATCCTGTTTCAATCACTTGGATCACTTTTCTCTGCAGGGACAGTCTGAGCTTTCTTTGAGTGTTTTTTATTCTCTTATGTGACTTTATTTTCCCTCTTTAATCTTTCCAGTCATTAAAAAAGTCTGAAATCTGAGTACTTAAGCATTTTTCCTATAGCATGTTAGACCCTAAGAGGCATATTATGTTCTGTAGAGTAACAATTATGTGTATTAGGCAGAGCAAAAGAAAGAGTCTGGTAAATACTTAAGGAGAAGAGGAATAATCCTCGGAAATAGTGCCTGGAAGCCAGCAAATGTATTGAATGACCTCAGAAGTTCCCTTCACTGGATGTGTCAAGAAAGGGTGAGGAAGATAACCTTGGATCTTGTCCCTTCAATGTAGGAACCATGATGTGAATACATTCAGTTCCACCCTAAATGGGTCCTTCCGAGGGTCAAATTACTTGCCAAGCTTGTGCCAACCTTGCCCTTAGAAATCCTTTGATGGTTATGTTTGTGGTATTCTATTGACATGTTTGGGCTTCCCAGATAGTGCTTGTGGTAAAGAACTTGCCCGCCAATGCAAGAGACATAAGAGATGAGGGTTCAATCCCTGGGTCAGAAAGACCCCCTGGAGGAGGGCATGCCAAATCACTGCAGTACTCTTGCCTGGAGAATCCCATGGACAGAGGAGCCTGGCAGTCTATAGTCCATAGGGTCGCAAAGAGTCAGACACAACTGATGCGACTTAGCATGCATGCATGTTGACATATTTAAGTGCAATTGTGTTTTCTGTTTCATCTATCAGTTTGATTAATGTTCATGAAGAGAACAAAGTAGATGATCATGAACTTTGTAATTGCATCTCTTTCTTGCACCATTTTCTCCCTATCAGTGTAAGATACACTTGGGGGAAGAAAGATTTCTAACTTTACCAATGACAAAAGATCTGATTTTTAATATTACTTACTGTAATAGCTGGAAGGGGTCTTTGACAACATTTAATACAATATCCTGGGAATTCTCTGGTGGTCCAGTGGTTAAGACTTCATGTTCCCACTGCAGAGGGCATGAGTTTGATCCTGGGTCAGGGAACGAAGATCCACATGCCATGCATCAGGGCCAAAAAAAAGTACTATCCTCTAGATTTACTTTTTGTTTAAGCCACAAATGTTAAGCTTGCAGAAGATCTAGTAGGAGGACACAGGTTTGCTGACTCTAGCCATCTTTGTATTTTTGCTTCCCTAACTGCCATCTTGCAACATATTGAAATTACTTCATTCCATATATATTTATTATTTTCTTATATGTTAGATACTGTACTTGATACTAAAAATGCAGCAATTACCTCATTCCCCAATAAGATGGTAGAACAACATCAAAGGGAAACAAATAAAAAGGCAACAATTATATAGTTGTTTTTGTTTGGTATTTTTTTTTTCCTTAGGAAGACCTACAAAAGTGGACAATGTGGGATTTTGGAAGCTTTTTTTAAAAGGGATGGTTAGCTCAGTTTTGGGGGTAATCAGTAAAGTGAAATAAAAATTAACCTTCACATCCCCAGATGTTTTCTACTTCTCTTCTAGAAATTAAACACATTAACCTTCCTTGTAAAGGTCAAATGACCTCCCACATGGAGAAAATAAAAGGGCTCTGTGGTCTGACATCTTCATTTCAAATTCTGGTTCTTTCTGTGCAACCTTGACCAAATTAATTATTTGTACTTGAGTATTGCATCTTTAAAACTGGGATGATACCACATTCTCTTGATTAGAAAAAAGTCACTAATTGTCAGAGATATTGTAGATTTGACATTGTAGCTTGCCAAATAATGGAATATATCATAATATGTACATATGCATTCAACCAATGATAACATATTTATAACATCTCCTGCCTCTATCTTCTATATCATAATCAAAGTATGAGGAATCTAAACTTTCCTCTTATTAGGTGATAAGATGCTTCAGAATTATTTCTACAACAGGAAGTAGTACATCATATCATGATACATTTTTATAACCCAAACTCATAGTCTTTTTTTAAAAGACACTTTTTTGTTGATAATGTAATTTTGAGGCAAAATAAAGAACACCAGCATTTTGTTTACATTTTTTTACACTTACGTTTCTAATTTTTCTTTTAATATGGTTATTTATTACTGACAGTTAAACAGCAGCTCTTAAATGTCAGCTAGAGGTGACTTTTGGTGTCAGGATGTAGAAATTTCCCACCTAGACCCCCAATCAGCAGGAACATATGATGAAAGCCAACATCATTAGAGAAAAAAAAGCACACTCAGTGAACAAACAAAAAACTTAAACAGAAGAGAAATATGAAATGTGGCTGAAAACAAGTGAATCTGACATTATTGGAGAAATAAAGAGATATCCATGAAAGAGCTGGAGCTATAAAAGCTAGAATAGGTACCACAAGAAAAAGATTCTAATAGAAACATATTAGAGGGGAAAAATTACTATTAGAGGGGAACAAATCATACTGGACTTTAAAAGACTGATACCACTATGTTGGCAGCAGTGGTAAGGTAGAGATAATTGTCATCAAACAGATAGAAATTTTCAGTTAAATGTTTAAGAGCAACAACTAGAAAAAATAGAAATAAAGGTTATTATATCAAACCTACAGGGGAAGAAAAAAAATGGAACAAAAAAAAAATACGACCAAAAAAAAAAAAATATAAGCATGACAAACAAAAAACACAAAGTTTTTAAAAATAAGTCCTTATTTAAGAACCATGATAAATATGAAAGGATTAAAGTTACATGAAAGTCAAAAAGAAATATCTAAAACAAATGTTCTAAAAGGTTTGAAATTGAACAGTAGGGAAAAAGATATACTGCCGCTGCTGCTGCTACGTCGCTCCAGTTGTGTCCAACTCTGTGCGACCCCATAGACAGCAGCCCCCCGTCCCTGGGATTTTCCAGGCAAGAATACTGGAGCGGGTTGCCATTTCCTTCTCCAATGCATGCATGCATGCTAAGTCGCTTCAGTTGTGTCCGACTCTGTACGACCCTATGGACAGCAACCCACCAGGCTCCTCTGTTCACGGGATTCTCTAGGCAAGAATATTGGAGTGGGTTGCCATTTCCTTCTCCAAAAGATATACTAGACCAATGCTAATAAAAATACAACTGGCATAGGAGATGTAGCTGAAAGAGAATTCCATGTAAAACTCATTAAATGGAACAAAGGAGAATATTAATTTCGAAAGTTAAAATAGATATAAACTTTATATTACTAACATTATAGCTTCAAAATGTAGTAAGCACATTACTAGAGATATAATTTAGCTCAGAAACCAACCATGTAGGTAGTAATTCACTACAGCTACAGGAGATTTGCTTAATGAATTCAACACCCTTGACTTTTTAATCCATGTTAATATTTGAATCATGTATATGTGTATATATATATATAGACACATATATATGAGTCGTATATTTGGATATATTTGGATATGTGTCATGAAGTTAGTTTATATGGGATGCCAATTTGATATGAATATGAATAGAGACATAGATAAAAGATGGAGAAGTGAATACTACTCCATAAAATGTATATTTCTTCCTTTCTTAATACTAATGGGGCATGTACAAAATTATAACAAAAATTAGTCAACTAATTATATCTCAAGAAATTTTAAAAAATGATTAATAATTTTAATGAATGACACTAGAAGTCTTCAAGACAAATGTGTCTACACTTCTAATGCAGAGATTGAACAGTTAAGGGGAACCTTTTCAAAGCTGGATACCTAGTGTCTAAGTATCTCATCAAGTTCTCCACCCTACTGGCCTCAGCTGAACATAATCACCTTAATTTAAAGGCCTACATCTCCTAATAGTCACATTCTGATGTGTTGGGGGTTGAGGATTCAATAAGGAATTCAGTCCATAAAATGTGTGTGTGTATTTGTACATATGCTGTTATTTAGTCACTCAGCCATGTTTGATTGTTTTGCAACCTCATGGGCTGTAGCCTGTCAGGCTCCTGTCCATGGGATTTCCCAGTCAATATTACTGGTGTGGGGTGCCATTTCCTTCTCTAGGGGATCTTTATGACCCAGGGATTAAAACCATATTTCCTGCAATGGCAGGTGAATTCTTTACTGCTAAGCCACTGGGGAAGCCCATTTGTACACTTGTGTGTGTGCGCTAAGTTGCCTCAGTAGTTTCCAACTCTGTGTGACCATAGGGATTGTAGCTCTCCAGGCTTCTCTGTCCACGGGATTCTCCAGACAAGGAAACAGAGTGGGTTGCATGTCCTCCTTCAGGGGATCTTCTTGACCCAAGGATTGAATCCACGACTATTATGTCTCCTGCATTGGCAGGCGAGTTCTTTACCACTAGTGCCACCTGGAAAGCACATGTATAATTAAAACAGAGTGGGATACATGACGAAGGTGAACATCGAATGTGCTATAGTTGCGACATGTGGCAGGAAGTTAGAGAGAAACAGAATCCTCTCAATTAAACAACAGCCTTCAACTTCGTCTGCAGTGTTTTATGTCTCATTCTGAGGGTAGGACACCAGGTGCTCATAATATTATGGTTTCTAGCTTTTACCATGTCTGATATTGCTCTTAATAAATGACTGCTGCTGCTGCTGCTAAGTCACTTCAGTCGTGTCCGACTCTGTGCGACCCCATAGACGGCAGCCCACCAGGCTCCCCCGTCCCTGGGATTCTCCAGGCAAGAACACTGGAGTGGGTTGCCATTTCCTTCTCCAATGCATGAAAGTGAAAAGTGAAAGTAAAGTCGCTCAGTCGTGTCTGACTCTTAGCGACCCCATGGACTGCAGCCTACCAGGCTCCTCCATCCATGGGTTTTCCAGGCAAGAGTACTGGAGTGGGGTGCCATTGTCTTCTCCATAATAAATGACTAGTGCTCTTTTAAACAAAAATCAGGGAAAAAGAAAATGGGAGAAAGGAGAAGAAGTCACCTAGCATTTTTCTTAAACTTTGATTTTTGATAGGAGCACTGATGTATTGAAAATAAAATTAAAGCAGTTCAGTTCAGTTTGGCTGCTCAGTCCTGTCTGACTCCTTGACCCCCAGTGGACTGCGGTATGCCAGGTTTCCCTGTCCATCACCAACCCCCAGAGCTTGCTCAAACTCATGTCCTTTGGGTTGGTGATGCCATCCAAAAATTTCATCTTCTGTCATCCCCTTCTCCTGCCTTCAATCCTTCCCATAATCAGGACCTTTTCCAGTGAGTCAGCTCTTCCCATCAGGTGGCCAAAGTATTGGAGCTTCAACTTTAGCATCAATCCTTCCAATGAATATTCAGGATTTATTTCCTTTAGAATTCACTGGTTCAGTCTCCGTGTAGTCCAAGGGACTCAAGAATCTTTTCCAACACCACAGTTCAAAAGCATCAATTCTTCTGTGCTCAGCTTTATTTATGGTCCAACTCTCACAACCATACATAACTACTGGAAAAACCATAGCTTTGACTATATAGACATTACCAAAGTAATGTCTCTGCTACATAATATGCTGTCTAGGTTGGTCATAGCTTTTCTTCCAAGGAGCAAGCCTCTTTTAAATTCATGGCTACAGTCACCATCTGCAGTGATTTTGGAGCCCAAGAAAATAAAGTCTGTCACTGTTTTTGTTTTTCCCCATCTACTTGCCACGAAGTGATGGGACTGGATGCCATAATCTTAGTTTTTTGAAGGCTGAGTTTTAAGCCAACTTTTTCACTCTCTTCTTTCACTTTTATCAAGAGCTCTTTAGTTCCTCTTCACTTTCTACCATGAGGGTGGTATCATCTGCATATCTGAGTTTATTGATATTTCTCCTGGTAATCTTGATTCCAGCTCATGCTTCATCCAGCCCAACATTTTTCATGATGTACTCTGCATATAAATTAAATAAACAGAGTGACAACATACAGCCTTGACACACTCCTTCCCCAATTTGGAGCCAGTCTGTTGTTCCATGTCCAGGTCTAACTGTTGCTTCTTGACCTGCATACAGATTTCTCAGGAGGCAGGTAAGATGATCTGGTATTCCCATCTGTTGAAAAATTTTCCAGTTTTTTGAGATCCACACAGTCAAAGGCTTCAGTGTAGTCAATGGAGAAGAAGTAGATGTTTTTCCTGGAATTCTCTGGCTTTTTTGATGATCCAGTGTTGGAAATTTGATCTCTGGTTCTTCTGCCTTTTCTAAATCCAGCTTGAACATCTGGAATTTCTTTGTTCATGTACTGTTGAAGCCTCACTTGGAAAATTTTGAGACTTACTTTGCTAGCATGTGAGATGAGTGCAATTGTGTGGTAGTTTGTACATTCTTTGGCATTGCCTTTCTTTGGGACTGGAATGAAAACTGACCTTTTCCAGTCCTGTGGCCACTGCTGAGTTTTCCATATTTCCTGGCATATTGAGTGCAGCGCTTTAACAGCACTGTCTTTTAGGATTTGAAATAGCTCAGCTGGAATTCCATCACCTCCACTAGCTTTGTTCACAGTGATGCTTCCTAAGGCACACTTGACTTCGCACTCCAGGATGTCTGGCTCTAGGTGAGTGATCACACCATTGTGGTTATCTGGGTCATGAAGATATTTTTTGTTTTGTTCTTCTGTGTATTCTTGCCACCTCTTCTTAATATCTTCTGTTTCTGCTAGGTTCTTAGCATTTCTGTCCTTTATTGTGACCATCTTTGCATGAAATGTTCCCTTGGTATCTCTACTTTTCTTGAAGAGATCTCTTCATTCTATTGCTTTTCCCATTCTATTGTTTCCCTCTATTTCTTTGCATTGATCACTGAGGAAAGCTTTTTTATCTTTCCTTGCTAAAGGGGATGCTATATGAGATAGGGTGACCTTGGAAGGCCTCTTAGAGGAGGTGACACTTAAGTAGAGACCTCAAAACTCCATCTAGGAGGGACCAGTAAACAGTGCTTAACTAACTAGCCAAGCTGTTGGGATTGATGACCCCCATTCAGACCCTCCCTAGAAAGTGTGAGTGGGCTCCTTAAATATTTGCAATGGCACTCTTGTCTGACAGCCAGCTGGCTGTGACTGTCAGCACCAGTGGGACTTCAGAGACCTTGGACTCCTGCTCTGAGCAGAGCTGGAACTCTGCTGATATTCGTGGTGCACCCTGGGTATTAGATGGACATGGAGTCCATCAGCCAGGTTGTGGGTGGGCAGAGCCTAGTGGAATATTGCATTTGATTTCCCAAACGCCGAATCTGGTCCCAGTGATTTCTGTGCAAATCCCCTGTGTAGACTCCACCACCTCATCTACCACTTACTCCGCAGAAGTCCCATAAGTGGCCGTGTGGATACTGGGCTGGGGTGTGCGTAGCATGTGCATGTGTGTATTTCTCTGTGTGTACATCCTCCATCAAGCATGGCACATCTGTTCCTACTCAGATGTCACCACCTGATACAAAAATGATAGAAATGACGGGAAGGGGCATGTACATATTTTCTTTGTACTTTGGGGATGGCGGTAGATTTCTCTTTAGGGAGCCATACAAAACAGGTGTTGAGATGTAGAACTCCACTTGGACTAGACCTTTGTGTTTCTAGCCCAAATCTACATTTTTTGGCTTCTTTTCTCATCTCATACTAATATCTGTACGTGCCACTCTGTGCACACTCACTGTGTCCCAGCCCTAGCGTGAGTACGTGTATCGCCGTATTCCTTATGCATTCATTTTCTTCTTCTCCCACTCTTGCAGTTGTGTAGATACTGAACTGCATGTCTTCCTGTGGAAAATCAAGTACAATTTCCTCATTTAACACAAAAGGATACCTGGACCTGGAAGGGCTTATCATTTATACCCAGAAGTGGGTTCAGTTAGTGGTCAGAGAAAGTGGACTCTGGGGTGAGATCTGATCTACTGATGCAGATCAAGCATGGCCCCAACCCCCAAAACCCTCCCACAGAGACACATCCCTTTGTGTGTAAAGCCTAGTGAGTCCAGCAGACCTCCTCTTTCAGCGGCAGTACTTCAGGGAGTGACCCAATAAATTGCTTCCAATCCTTATTACTCTAATGCATATTGGCCTGTTAGGAATTAGCACACTGGGTACCTAGTACATCTCTGAGGAAATTATGGGGCCATGAGCTTCAGACTTTGGAGTTGGACAGGTAGGAAGTACTCATGCTCACACTTATTTGCTGTGATTTGGTCACATCACTTAACCTCTCTAAGCCTCCCCATCTTCTGTGTTGTGGATGTTGCTCAGTCGCTGTGTCATGTCTGATTCTTTTGCATCCCCATGGGCTGTAGCCTACCAGGCTCCTCTGTCCATGGGATTCTTCAGGCAAGAATACTGGAGTGGGTTATTGTGCCCTCCTCCAAGGGATCTTCCTGACCCAGGGATCAAACTGAATCCTCTTGCATTGGCAGGTAGATTCTTTACTGCTGAGCAATTAAGGTAGGCCCATTTTCCATATAAGATTTTAAAGAAAAGCATTTACCTTATATGATAACTGTCAATATTGAAATCAAGTAGTATGCTAAACTCTTAGTATTGTCTTACTCCATGCTAAGGAGTCAGGTGCGTTTTTCTTTTTTCACAACGTTAAATGTTTATAAGTGGAAGAGGGGGTTTGATGGGGTGTGAGTTCCTTATTACTGGAGGTGGTCAATAGCTGATAGATCATTCCTTCCCAGGATACATCCAGCATGCTGCTGGTCACGTGGTCAGCACTCAGGAATATTTGTGTGATCCAGATGTCATGGACTTTTGCCTCCTACATGCTCATCTACACCCTCTAAAGTGAAATGAAGTGAAAGTGAATGTCACTCAGTCATGTCTGAGTCTGTGACCCCATGGACTATACAGTCCATGGAATTCTCCAAGCCAGAATACTGGAGTGGGCAGCCCTTCCCTTCTCCTGGGGATCTTCCCAACCCAGGGATTGAACCCAGGTCTCCCACATTGCAGGTGGATTTTTATCTGCACCCTCTGCTCCCAGTTTATCCCATGATCTCACCTTTCTGCATGAAGTCTTCTGGGACTTGCATCCCACACTTGGGAACCAGTCTTCTCTCCCGGTTTCCTCCTGCCTTCCAACTGCTGCTGCCCCAGACACAGATAGTGCAGCCTCTTTTTGTATCAGGGTCAAGTGGGTTAGATAAATGAAGAAGCTAGCCAAGTATAAGGCAATGGAGAAGAGCCGAGATTGAGGACAACTGAAGGTCCCAAGTTCTTCCTAAAAAGGCAGCCAATAGCCACCAGACCAAGGTTGCCAGACCATTTTATGTTTCAAAGGGAGCCCGATTTCAGAGACTGTGACCAATTGATAACAAACAACAGTGACAAGAAATGCTGCTCCCCTTGAAGCACTGCCTGTTGAGGTGAGTAGAAGGTTGTTTTTGCCATGATAAATTTACCTTTTAAATAGGCTAAAGCATTTTTGTCTGCACATAGGAATAATTTGCCAAAAGCCTCTCCATTGCCCTAAACTGGAATGCTTAATCTCACCAAAAGTATTGTATACCAATACATCAAGGAGGGAGTTGTAGATTTTTAAGCCTTGTGAAATTAAAAAAAAAAAAAAAATTAACGATGCTGGAAATGTCTTCAGAAAACCCTTAAAGTAAAACAGCATGAGTCAATGTTTGCTCTTTTGGCTGACCAGGAGTTATTGGAAAGTAGTGTGTTTTTTCCTGCTTCAGAAAATTGGAAAGAAAATCAAGACTCCATGCAAAGAGACACACTAGGCAAACATTTTAAACAGCAAGTTTGTCTAATCTTCAGAATTTAGATGCTCAAATGTGGCAAAACCTGATTTCCCTATTTTCATTCTTTTCTCTATCTCCTGTTTGTTTCATTGACGTGAAGTAGTCAGTTTCACAGTGCTCACATAACCTGTAACTTGGTTTCTAGATTTAGATTTATAAATAATTGCAGTACTGTCCACAGGCTGCTGTCTACTCTAGAGTACTGTCTGCGGGCTTTCCAGGTGGCACTAGTGGTTAAGAATCACCTGCCAATGCAGGAGATGTAAGAGACATGCGTTCAATCCCTGGGTTGAGAAGACCCCATGGAAGAGGGCACAGCAATCCACTCCAGTCTTCTGGCCTGGAGAATCCCATGGACAGAGGAACCTGGGAGGCTGTGGTCCATGGAGTCAGAGAGTCAGAGACAACTGAAGCAACTTAGCACACACATACATTCTCCTTTTCAGTCACTGGATTTTTGTTCTTTTATGTGATCAGTGTTTTAACTCTGGAATAAACAAAGATGAAAATAAGGATCAAAGAATATTCTCTCTCAGCTGTGCTGCTATGCTGTAGTGCATATGGACTAAGTTGCTTCAGTCGGGTCCAACTCTGCGACCCCATGGACCATAGCCCACCAGGCTGCTCTGTCCATGGGATTCTACAGGCAAGAACACTGGCAAGGATTGCTGTGCCTTCCTCCAGGGGATCTTCCTGACTCAGGGATCAAAATTGCATCTCTTATATCTGCATTGGCAGGCAGGTCTTTACTATTAACACCACCTACAAAGTGCCAAAAGGAGAATATCTGTTAACAATTCATAAGGTCAGTAAAATTTCAAATAAAACTGCAAAGACTGATGTGCTTGTAGATGTTAGCTGCATGGTTTTAGTGGGAAAAATTAATTTGAAAACATAGAATTTTGAATTATGCAATTCTGGATTTAGCAGAGATACTACTTTGCCAACAAAGGTCTGTCTAGTCAAACTATGGCTTTTCCAGTAGTCATGTATAGATGTGAGAGTTGGACTATAAATGTCTAGTCAAAGCTATGGTTTTTCTAGTAGCCATGTATGGATGTGAGAATTTGTAAAGAAAGCTGAGCGCCGAAGAATTGATGCTTTTGAACTGCGATGTTGAAGAAGGCTCTTGAGAGTCACTTGGACTACAAGGACATCAAACCAATCCATTCTAAATGAAATCAGTCCTGAATATTCATTGGGAGTACTGATGCTGAAGCTGAAACTCCAATACTCTGGCCACCTGATTCAAAGAACTGACTCATTGGAAAGTTGAGGCTGAAGTTGGGAAAGATTGAAGGCAAGAGGAGAAGGGGGTGACAGAGGATAAGATGGTTGGCTGGCATCACTTACTAGATGGACATGAATTCGTGAAAGTTCCAGGAGTTTTTGATGGAGAGGGAAGCATGGTGTGCTACAGTCCATGGAGTTGCAAACAGTCGGATACAACTGAGCAACTGAACTGAACTGAACTGAACTAATCCTGGATTTGAATTCTGATTCTGCCACTAAACATGGGTATGATACTGGACATTTTCCTTAACAACTCTGAGTCTCAATTTCATCTTTGAGAGGAAAGATTTGTGAATAGGCTTCAAAGCATTGGATATGATGGAGCAGTGGGTCTCCAGTGCTGTAGGAACCCACACTGGGAGATGTGAAGGGCCAGGTGACTGAGCATTGGACCAAGCAGCCTCTGGGCAGCCTCGCTCCATGGGCCTTAGAATGTGCAGAATGGCTGCAGACTTTTTAATGCTCTCGACAACTTGAGTGCTGTTTGAGTCCTGTAGCCCTGGAAATGCATCCCTTGAATTGGGAGCCCTGGGAATTGGTGCGTCTGGGGCAGCAGCAGTTTCCTTGTGACTTTTCTAGGAGCTGGCACCTGTGTCTTTCAGCTGACATCTGCTTTTTCAATGCGTGGAGGGTCTTCCTTTCTGAGTCATTTGTTTTTGACTAGAAATGTTCCCACTATGAGCAGGAACTGCGATTCTGTTTTTCTGCTTCCCTTTCTCTGCACCATCTCAGTCAGGGCACAGAAAGGTGCTTAGCAGCTGTCTTGGCTGAATAACAAAAGACTAGTTGTGTCTTGGTGCGGCGTCCTCTTACTGGGAACCACCCCTCTCTGGTTCACACCCTGGTCAATACTTGTCCCTCTGTGTCATCAGTGTGACCTGCCTCTCTACTTAGCAGTGACCAGTGGGTTGTCGTCACCTGTGGCCTGAGACCCATTGTTGGGCTGGTGCTCCTGCAGAGCCAGAGAGCCATTCTTACTGGAGTCTGTGTCCCCTCCTTCTAGGAGTTTCCTTCTTCACTGTCGGCATCTCAAATATTTGTTGTTGAATGTCAATGAACACAAGTCCAGAGACTTAGGTTCAGTGGATGATCTCTCAGAATCAGAATTAGGCTCCACAGCCCCTCAAAAATCCTTCTGTTTTTAGCATCTTTTCCTCCTGGTTTTCCCAAGTTCTGGGAGGGAGGCTTAGCTTCAACCACATTCCTATAGAAGTGCTCCCCCCCACCCCACCTCACACAACACTCCCTGGAGTCAGACCAAGGCCTCAAAAGAGTTAACTGTCCACACTGGGAGAGACTGAAATTCCCCTGGGGCAGAAGCTTAGGGTAAGGGTGGTCCAGGACATCTTAAAACCAATGGCCATCTCTCCCTTCCTGTCACTTCAGTCTGGTGCAGGGGTGTGGCTAGTGGGAAACAGGCCCCAGGGGAATTCCCACTATGATTTCCCTCTAAAAAGGACCTGTCCACCTCATTCAGTTCAGTCAGCTCAGTTGCTCAGTCATGTCTGACTCTTTGCGACCATGAACTGCAGCAGCCCAGGCCTCCTTGTCCATCACCAACTCCCGGAGTCCACCCAAACTCATGTCCATTGAGTCTGTGATGCCATCCAACCATCTCATCCTCTGTCATCCTCTTCTCTTCCTGCCTTCAATCTTTCCCAGCATCAGGGTCTTTTCAAATAGTCAGCTCTTTGCATCAGGTGGCCAAAGTATTGGAGTTTCAGCTTCAACATCAGTCCTTCCAATGAACACCCAGGACTGATCTCCTTTAGGATGGACTGATTGGATCTCCTTGCAGTCCGAGGGACTCTCAAGAGTCTTCTCCAATACCACAGTTCCAAAACATCAATTCTTCAGTGATCAGCTTTCTTTATAGTCCAACTCTCACATCCATACATGATTACTGGAAAAACCATAGCCTTGACTAGACTGACCTTTGTTGACAAAGTAATATCTCTGCTTTTTAATATGCTGTCTAGGTTAGTCATAACTTTCCTTCCAAGGAGTAAGCATCTTTTAATTTCATGGCTGCAGTCACCATCTGCAGTGATTTTGGAGCCCCCCCAAAATAAAGTCAGCCACTTCATGGCAACCTAGATTTCACTCTGAGATATCCAAGTAGACTCTGATCAGGTTTACCAGTTTCCTGAAGCATAGTGTTACTCATTTCTTGTTTTGTGAAAATGAGGACTGAGCTGAGACCAGTTTGCTGTAATTTTCTTGTTGATTTCTGAAGATTGTTGAGGGAGTGAGCAAGGGAACTTCGAGGTTTTTAGGTAAGTGTTCCCTTGAATTTGGGAAAGCAATGTATTCCTCTGAAATAGTCGTGATCATTAAATAAAAATCAACCTGTATGCAATGGGGTAAAAAGTAATCTTGGAGATGCCATTTAATTGCTTCTGCCAACTTATGTCATTTGACACTGGAGGGATGTCAGCTGAGCAGACAAATACAATGTCAACTGGCATGTAGCTGACTATGCACACGATGACTTCCTGCATTTAGAGAAGGAACTAGATGTTTAATTAACTGAAAATGAAGTTTTGAGGCTTGCGATGTTTGCAGCCTCATGAATCATTTTATCATGATTATCTTCTGATAAAGTAACTTGATAGGATTGAAATATTTAACTCATAATCCTAATAATTAGTTTCAAAATCCTGTGGCTTGAAAAGGTACTTTTTCAGGAGAAAGAATAAACACACATAGTCATTCTTAATCACTCACTTGCTCATTCAACAAACATGTATCAAGCATCAATCTTAAGTGCCAGGCATTGAGCAAGCCTTTGAATTAAGTACAGTGGATGATAAAATAGGCAAAATTCTTGCCTTTGTGCAGCTATTTTGTATAAAAGAAAGACATTAAATAAAATGCAAATATAAATGAAGCTATGATAAAAGTGCTATGAAAGGAATTTTGTTGTTGTTCAGTTGATAAGTCATGTCCAACTCTTTGCAACCCCATTAACTGCAGCACGCCAGGTTTCCCTGTCCTTCACTGTCTCCAGGAGCTTGCTCAAACTCAAATCCATTGAGTCAGTGATGCCATTCAACCATCTCATCCTCTGCCACCCCTTTCTCCTCTTGCCCTCAATCTTTCCCAGAGTCAGAGTCTTTTCCAGTGAGTTGGCTCTTCATATCAAGTGGCCAACATATTGGAGCTTAGAATGATAGACACTAAAAATGAATGTGGAAGTCTCCAGAAGGAGTTTTCAAATCAGCTGGAAACAACTGGGCAAGTGGACATTCCTTCCTTTTGGCTTTGTGATCTCCATGTTGTCAGTGCTATGTGTGCATGAAACCCTTTTCATGTCTCTAGCATAGATCTCCGGAGAAGGCAATGGCACCCCACTCCAGTACTCTTGCCTGGAGAATCCCATGGATGGAGGAGCCTGGTAGGCTGCAGTCCATGGAGTCGCTAAGAGTTGGACACAACTGAGCGACTTCACTTTCAATTTTCACTTTCATGCATTGGAGAAGGAAATGGCAACCCACTGCAGCGTTCTTGCCTGGAGAATCCTGGGGATGCAGGAGCCTGGTGGGCTGCTGTCTATGGGATCGAAACAGAGTCAGACACGACTGAAGTGACTTAGCAGCAGCAGCAGCATAGATCTCATCACATTGTGTTCAGCTCACCTGTCTGTCCTTCATTCTAGATCATGAACTCCTAGAGCCAAGATGAGGAATGAATTTGTCTTGAATTCAGCAAGTCTTCTAGGCCTGGCATGGAGAGCTGTCCAATCCAATGGACAGGAACTTAATACTTTAGGGGAACGTTGAAATGAATGTGCCCAACCATCCATAGAGTAAGCATGCATCTAATCACAACATGAATTTGCACTTTGGGTCACAGATTTGCCCGTTAGTCATGTTAAGTTCTTTGGGGAAGAACAGTGTAGTGTCCAGTCAAAGCCAATACTATCATCATTACCCTAACTTAGGGAACGATCACCAGGCTGACCACAGTGGGCTGTGATGGCATTTTAGAGCCTGTACTTCACTCAGGCTTAACCTGTGATGGTCATTGATGCTATCAATGGGCATAGATAATAGGAATCACAGGAGATGCTATAGTCACTCAACAGCTGGATTTTGATTTCTGAGCCATTCATGTGGCCAGTCTACATCAGTTCTGTTTTCTGCTCTGCTAAATGAGGAGGGTAAGTTATTTTCAAATATAGTATGATGTCATAAAGACTCCTGGAGTTGGCCTCAGAGTAGATGAATTCTAAGCTTCAAATCTATCCTATGTGAACTCTATGAACTTAATAGTCACTTTATCTTCCTCTTATTGGTCAAAGGAGGGCAGAAAATATGCACTGTACCTACTACACAGTCTCTTCTTTTTTCCCCATGAGAATCAGGTGAAATAGCAAATGTAAAAGCATTTTGTTAATTGAACATGGGGTATCAATTTCAAGATGATTTCCCCCACTCTCACAGAGAACCATCCACTTTTCTCTGCAACCAGATCATTTCTTTTTTTGAAATTCGCAATTCATAGTAAAGTGCCTGCAAAGTAGCAGGTGCTCAATCACCGCTTGTTGCATAAGAATTAATAAATAACCCATGATACTTTTGCAAAGCAGCTGTTGGGGATTAGTGTGAATTTCCTAGGCCCCATGAGTCTGCAGGGCTCAATCCAGAGGTGAAAAACAAGACTGCATGCCCTTGCTGACCACTCCAACACCAACAGTGAGTGTGCTTGCTCTCAGGCTGGGCTCTGGACTGTTCATTTTAACAAGTCTGTGCAGCGGCAGCATGGTGGGCCCCAGCCTGTGCCCTGGAGAATGAGGAGGAGATTCTAGCACCAACCTTGCTGTTGCCTTACCTATGAGATGATCACCAAATAAGACACAGAGCTCACAGACTCCACAGCTAACTCAGCTTTCAGAAGCTAAATGACATTCCTGGGCTGAATATTGATTCACTACCCTATGTCTCATGTGACTTTGAATTACAGAACTGGGATCTTTGCAATTAAAAAAAAAAGTTTTATAATTAAATAGCATTTTACTGAAAATGACAAAGTTTTATGTTAAAGGATAGGTTACTCACTCATTTCACCTTTCTCATTTTTAGAGACAAATTTTCCAGTTTTTAGCTTTTTCTGAAACTTTAGCAAGTTTTTATATGCCTGCTATCTTTTGATTAATCCATCTTTGATGCTATCTAATTCCTATTATGGTAGATGAGAATTTAGTGTGATACCATTTTATTCTCTTGTATAATTCCCTCCTTTTCTCTCCCCAATCATCTCAAATTGAAGTTTTGAAAACTTTGATTAATGAATATTCAGTATCCTCACTGGGCTAAGCAAATATTAATATTATTCATAAATGATCATTGTAGCACATTGTGATTATGTTTCCTTTATGTTTTTCCTGAAGTTATCAACTGTTTGTCGTTTCTCTAGATTATTGTTCACCTTGCTCATTCTTTCCATATCTTCCCATCTTCCCCTTTATGCCACTTCTGCAAGGTCAGTTCCATCAAGGAATTTATCAGTTCACATATTGTCTCTAGGAGTCACTCTGGAAGAGCTGTTCAGTTCAGTCACTCAGTCATGTCCAACTCTTTGCAACTCCATGGACTGCAGCATGCCAGCCTTCCCTATCCATCACCAAGTTCCGGAGTTTACTCATACTCATGTCCATCGAGTAGTTGATGCCATCCAAGAGCTGTATTCTCTTGTTTTCAGGGCTGTCTGCTCTTCAGAACAGCTGCACCACTCTTGTTCTGGGCTTCCCATCATAGTCATCCATGGAATTTCCCTTCTCTTGAGTTGGATTCCTGAGTTCTGCATCTGATGTCTACTTTTATTTCCTGTCTCCTTTACTTTTTTGGATATACTCTCTGGCTGCTTCATCAGGTTAAAGGTATGACTGCCCTTGAATCCTGAGAACAGGCATTGTCTTGAGATCTCCCATCAGCATCATCCTGGAGAGCCACTTGTCTTCCCTCAGGTTGGACTTCCTCTTTTCTGCATCCTGAGTCCCCTTTTCTCATTTCGTTCCCTTGTTTTGCTTTCTACAGCAATTTCCAGAGGAAGCAGCTGATGGTGAGTAAATTTTTCAAGACCTAGCTTGTCTGGAAATGACTTTGTGTAAAATCTAGGTTGAGAATAGTTTTCCTTCAGAAATTTAAAGGTGTTATTCATCATTTCTTCTGTGTGGGGGTCTAGGTTCCTTTTGGGAAATCTGAAGTCATTCCAATTTGCACCTAGGTGCAAACACTGGGTACTTGAGCAGGGTTTATAACTGCTGTGGTTGGGCATTTCTTGGAAAACCCTTGGTGTCAGTATTTCTAAGTATTTCTTCTTAGGCTGGTGGGATGTTTTTGAGAAGACTTAGAATCTTCTGGTTGGAGAAGGAGGTCCAGCTCCCAAGGGAGCCCAGTCTTAGAGGGGGAGCTGGGAGTCTTGGAAGGTTGTGTTCAGTAGGGTTCTCTCTGCATTGTATTCTTGTTTTGTAAAGGTGCCTCTGTCAACTCAAGATCCTCTCATTTACCATTTTCAGAGAGGAGAATCCTCCAAGCTTCCATGGGTACAATAAGGGCAGTTGCTCAGGGGTATGAGGAGGGGAGTACAGAGTGCTGTGAGTTATTGAGTCTTTTGAGGATTCTTGGTGCAGATTAATTTAGTTTTTATCTTTTCCAGCTGCAGTCTCAGGAGTTGCTTTCTTGGATCTGCTAAGTCAGTTATTTCTCATCTATTTGCTTTCCAGCTATCAAAATGTAGACTTGTCTTCTCTCTCATTCTCCCCAATTTTGTGGATTTATGTCTTTTAAAATATATATATATTTTAAAAGTAGACTTACAGGAGAAACAGGAAAAGACAAAAATAGATATGCATATGTTCAACTGCAATTTTTACTTACAAGAAATAATCATTTTATGTGTATCTTTTATCCAGATTCTTATTACAAGAGCAATTATAACATCTGCTTGAAACATCTTTAGCTTTGAAGATTTTGGGGGGAAAATAATATACTCCACTGTAGCAATTTCCAAGAAGACCAATCCTAGGACAGACTAATATAAACAGCTATCAGTTATTGAATTGCTATGATAAGTCAAATGCTGTCTTAGCTGATTTACATATATTATATGCAGTCCTCTGGACATTCAGCCTTCTTAATTTTTTTTTCCTTTTTTTTGCAGATGAAGGATCAGAAAAGAAGGGGATTTAATGAAATTCACCCAGGACATTCAATTCATAAGAAGTGAGTTGGATTGAAATCCAGAACTCAATTCAGAGACTTTTCCTTGGATTCCATCTAACTTTTCCATGAGCTAATGAATGTGTCCCATAGATAACTAAATAAAAGGGTGCATTAAGAGGAGGGATGAAAGAAAGATGACATAAAATAAGCAAGTGGTTGAGTATCTATCTGGAGCAAGGTCATGACCAGAATGAGGGAAAAGGGTGATGATATCTTCCATCTGTGCCCAGAAAGAGAGTCTCTTTATAGTTCTGTTATATTAAACCTATCCTAAAGCCAACATTGAATTAAAGTCTTTAGTAACAGTTGAAGTTTAAAGAAAGAGCCCATAAAACTGGTTGTTTCTAAGCACTCATAAACATGGTTGACTTTCCTCGAATCTCTTGAAGATGAAATCAGTACCTGCTGATCAGTTCACTGAGAGCAAATGAACTTTATATTTAATAGACTGTGGCCAATATGAGCACCACTCGGTCTGCTTTTGTGACGGACAGAATTCAACTTAGGCTTTCTTTATGGCATGCTAACAAAGGTACCTCAGTCCATAGAAAGTGTGCCCCCATTTTTCCTTTCCTTTCCTGACTCACTGTCATTCAGGACAGAAACCTTAGAATGGAAAAGTTGTGGCATGGAGTCTGCTAGTTGATAGACCTTATTTTTGATTTCCACTTTGGCTGTTTCCTAGGAATTAACCTTGGGCAAATTACTGACATTCTCTTCATCTATTTCCTCATTAGGAAAAGAAAAATGTTCAAGTTAGCATTGTTTTAAACATGGGCTTGTTTTGAGGATTAAGTTGTTTGTAAAATGCTTGGTGTGATACTCTGTTTTATGAGAGTGTAATATGTATTTCTTTTAGTAATTCAATATTCAATGTATAATGAATAATATGATATAAGATGAGTATTCAGCATTTCCCCTGAAATCAGGAACAAGACAAGGGTGCCCACTCTCACCACTACTGTTCAACATAGTGTTGGAAGTTTTGGCCACAGCAATCAGAGCAGAAAAAGAAGTAAAAGGAATCCAGATAGGAAAAGAAGAAGTGAAACTCTCACTGTTTGCAGATGACATGATCCTCTA